>NW_016107538.1:1442732-1445873 GCF_001604975.1 Cebus imitator | reverse complement strand
TCCTGAGTAGGTGGGATTACAGGCACGCACCACCACACCCAGCTGATTTTTTGTATTTTTAGTAGAGACGGGGTTTCACCATGTTGACCAGGATGGTCTTGATCTCTTGACCTCGTGATCCACCAGCCTCGGCCTCCCAAAGTGCTGGGATTACAGGCGTGAGCCACCGCGCCCGGCAATTTTTAAATTTTTTAACATTTTCAAGTGTTCAGTTCAGTGGCATTAAGTGCATTTATATTGTTTGGCAGCCATCACCACCGTCCACCTTCAGAATATTTTCATCTTCTCCAACTGAAACTCTACCCCTCAAATAATGACTCCCCATTCCTCCCTCCTGCCAGCCCCTGGCAAACAACACTTTCCTTTCTGTTTTTATGAATTTGATTCCTCTATCTACCTTGTAGAAGTGGAATTATACAATATTTGTCTTCTTGCAACTGGTTTATTGGACTCAGCATAATGTCCTCAAGTTTCATCCTTGTAGCACTTCCTTCAGTAGGCGTAGGTTCCATTGTATGGGCTGGGTGCAGTGGCTCAGGCCTGTAATCCCAACACTTTGGGAGGCTGAGGTTGGAGGATTACCTGTGATCAGGAGTTGGAGACCAGCCTGGCCAACATGGTGAAACCCCGTCTCTACTAAAACTACAAAATTAGCCAGGTGTAGTGGCGCATGCCTATAGTCCCAGCTACTTGGGAGGCTGAGGCAGGAGAGTCTCTTGAATCCAGGAGGCAGAGTTTGCAGTGAGCTGAGATTGTGCCACTGTACTCCAGTCTGGGTGGCACAGGGAGACTCCATCTCAAAAAAAAAAAAAAGGGAAAGGAGATATGATAGTTTTGAATGGGACCATGTTGGGATGATCTCAAGAACCCACACAGGAAGATTAGATGGTAAAAGTGACCAACAAGGTAATGAGCAGAGGGACAGTGTTATAAGGAAATACAGACTAGGTAGAATAACAGAGTAGGAAAAGGTACGAAATTAGGCAGGAGAACAAGCCCTCATCACTCTAAGCTTTTATAAATGAGTGTCTTGCCTTTCAGTTGCTTTCCCAATTCATCAGTGTGTTGCACACCACTATCAAGCTATTCTTTCTAGAGTACCAATTTCACTCCCTGGCACAGGGAATCATGCCTGTAATCCCAGCTACTTGGGAGGCTGAGGCAGGAGGATCGTTTGAGGCCAGGGGTTAGAGACCAGTGTGGGTAACACAGCAAGTCTCTGTGTCTTAAAAAAAAAAAGTGAAAAAAAAAAAGGTCGCCATGTCTTTAGCTAAAACAAAGATTTTTAGGAAAAAGAGTAGCATATATTGCATAAAGAAACAGTCATGGTTGGGCGCTGTGGTTCACACTTGTAATCCCAGCGCTTTGGGAGGCTGAGGTGGGCAGATCACCTGAGGTCAGGGGTTTGAGACCAGCCTGGCTAACATGGTGAAACCCCATCTCTACTAAAAAAAATACAAAAATTAGCTGGGCGTGGTGGCACACGCCTGTATTCCCAGCTACTCAGGAGGCTGAGGCAGAAGAATTGCTTGAACCTGGGAGGTGGAGGTTGCAGTGAGCCAAGATCGCACCACTGCACTCCAGCCTGGGCAACAAGAGCCAGACTCCGTCTAAAAAAAAAAAAAAAAAAACATAATACTTGAATAGACATCTCTCCAAGGCATACAAACGGCCAAGAAACACATGAAAAGATGCCAGCATCATTAGTCATTAGGGAAATGCAAATCAAAACCATAATGAGAAACCACTTCACATCCATGAGGATGGCGATAATAATTTTTTTAAAACAGTGCAAAATAACAAGTGTTGGCAAGGTTGTGGAGAAATTGGAGCTCTCATACATTGCTGGTGAGAATGTAAAATGGTGCAGCCACTGTGGAAATCAGTTCGGCATGTCCCCAGTAAGTTAAACATAGTTATATGTCCCAGCAATTCTACTTGTAGGTATGTACCCAAGAGAATTGAAAACAGGTATCTAAACTAATTTTTTTTTTTTGAGATAGAATCTCACTCTGTCCACCAGGCTGGAGTACAGTGGCATGATCACTGTTCACTGCAGCCTCAACCTCTTAGTCTTAAACTGTCCCTCCTTCCTAGTCCCCTAAGTACTTGGGAATACAGGCAGGTGCCACCATGCCTGGCTATTTTTTTTTTTTTTTAGATACAGGATCTTACTGTATTGCTAGGGCTGGTCTCAAACTCCTGGGCTCAAGCAATCTTTCTGCCTCAGCCTCCCAGAGTACTGAGATTACAGATATGAACCACCATGCCTGGCCTGAACAAAAATTTGAATGTGAATTTTCATAGGAACATTATTCATGACAGCCAAAAGGTGGAATAACTCAAATGCTCATCAGCTGATGAATAAAACATGGTGTATTCATACAATGATTATAATATATTATAATATCACATATTATATGATTGCATTTATATGAGATTCCCAGAATAGGTAAATCCATAGCGACAGAAAGCAGATTAGTGGTTGCCAAGGTCTGGGGAAGGGGAGAGTGGGGAGTGACTCTCTAGTGTGTGTGAGCCTTCTTTATGGGGTAATGAAAACGCTGTGGAACTAGGTAGTGGCAATGGTTGCTCAATATTGTGACTATACCACAAAACGCTTTACGGTACACCATTAAAAGAGGTAATGTGGTGCATTTTATGCTATATGTATATAAACACACACACACACACACACACACACACACACACACACAAAGAAACGGTCATAGCAGTTTTTTTTTGGGCAGTTGTCACCTGATAGATGATATCAGAAGAAATTAACTTCACAGTATAATGGAAACTGGGACATTTTCCTATTCTGGTTGATTGATTTCTGAGCACAGTTTTGATTACAAAACATTTCAAACATACTGAAGCCTACAGAAAATAAGACACCCACACACCTGTCACATAGATGTAGCAGAGGTTAACATTTTGTCAGATTTGTTTTTGGTTAAAAAAATCGAACATTACAAGTTTAATCTGACAGATACACACACATATACTAGATGCTAATAGCGCCGGGCGCGGTGGCTCAAGCCTGTAATCCCAGCACTTTGGGAGGCTGAGGCGGGTGGATCACGAGGTCAAGAGATCGAGACCATCCTGGTCAACATGGTGAAACCCCGTCTCTACTAA
>NW_016107538.1:1361315-1442290 GCF_001604975.1 Cebus imitator | reverse complement strand
TTTTGAGATGGAGTCTTGCTCTGTCACCCAGGCTGGAGTGCAGTGGTGCGATATCTTGGCTCACTGCAACCTCTGTCTCCTAGGTTCAAGTGATTCTTCTGCCTCAGCCTCCCGAGTAGGTAGGATTACAGGTGCCGGCGCCACTCCTGGCTAATTTTTTTGTATTTTTAGTAGAGACAGGGTTTCTCCATGTTGTCCAGGCAGGCTGGTCTGGAACTCCTGACCTCAGGTAATCCCCCCGCCTCGGCCTCCCAAAGTGCTGGGATTACAGGCGTGAGCCACCACGCCAGGCCTGTCTCTATTTTGCTTTAAAATTTTCATTGACATCCTTGGCTATAACCTCCTGGTTGCATTGGTTTTCTAGGGCTGCAGCAACAAAGTACCAGAAACTGGGTGACTTAAAACAATAGAAATTTCTTCTCCCACCATTTGGAAGCCAGAAGTCTGAAATCAAGGCATCAGCAGGGTTGGTTCTTCTGGAAGCTCCAAGGGAGAGGCTGCTCCATGTTTCCCTTCCAGCTTCTGGGGCTGCCAGCAACCCTTGATGCGCCCCCTGGCTTGCTCCCCATCTTTGATCTCTGCTTCCATCCTTGCCTGGCCTTCATCCTTCATGTCTTCACAGTGTGTTCTAATCTCTGGGTGTCTCTGCTCAAGTTCCCCTCATTTTACAAAAACACTGGCCATTGGATTAGAGCCCACCCTAATTCAGCAAGGCCTCATCTTAACTAGATTACATCTCAAAGACCTGATTTCCAAGTAAGATCTGATTCAAAGAAATGGGGATCAGGACTGCAACATCCTGTGTATTTTTGGGAGAATACAAGTCAACCCACAACAATCAGGTACAAACAGGAACAATAAAGACACTTCTGCTGATTAAATGGTAAAAAAATTATTAGAAAACAGAGAGAAAACAGAACATAAGCAAAGCCAATTCAAAGGAAGAAATAAAAATGAAGAGAAGATGAAATGGGGAGATGTTGGTCACAGAATACAAACTGAGTTGCAAAAGGAACCAGCTCTGGATCTCATGTGCAGCAAGGGCAGTGAGGGGTGTGTCCATTAATTGGATTCTGGTAATCATGACACAATGTATACCAATCATCACATTGTACACCTTGAATATATGCAATCTTCATTTGATAATTAAACATTTTAAAATTAAAAAAATAAGCCGGGCGCTGTGGCTCACGCCTGTAATCCCAGCACTTTGGGAGGCCGAGGTGGGCAGATCACCTGAGGTTGGGAGTTTGAGACCAACCTGACCAACACGGAGAAACCCGTCTGTACTAAAGATACAAAATTAGCCAGGCGTGCTGGCATATGCCTGTATCCCAGCTACTCGGGAGACTAAGGCAGGAAAATCTCTTGAACCAGGGAGGCAGAGGTTTTGGTGAGCCAAGATCCTGCCATTGCAGTCCAGCCTGGGCAACAAGAGCGAAACTCCATCTCAAATTAATTAATTAATTAATTTTAAAAAAACAAGGCACATTCTGGACACTAAAATCCTGCTCCAGTAGGTACCATTTTTCCTGAACCCATCTTGTTGATTATCCAGGAAAGCCATAATCACAGATTTTCCCACAGATTATTTTGTTGTTGTTAAACAGATATGTGCCTTTTAAAGTTTCTCAAACTAGTCCTTCCTTGCTGGAAAGTCTCTTTTACTTAAAACATTGGGTGGAGAGGAGCTATAGGAAATGAGAAAGAGGAGGGGAAAATATAGTAAAGGTGAGCCAATTATTTCTACATTGGGTGGACTACCAAGTGACATCATCCCATGGGCAGGTGGGAAGGAGGGGAATAGATCCTAGAAGAGGCCACAGGACCAACTTTGGGAGCTGCCTGCAGAGAACTGAGGACTGAAGCGGCCATAAACACTGAGCTCTGCAAGGGAGTGACCATAGAGAGAAAAGAACAAAGGATGGACCACTGAATCCTCTGGAGAAGCTCTGGGAAGGGGAACAGGGAAGAACTGTTGTGAAGGTGCCATATGGGAGGTAAGACCAGAACTGGGCAGGTCTCTGAATGGAGGCAGGAGTGTCAGGGAAGGGAGATCCATACCACATCCTACACTCATTATGTCAACAAAGTCAGAGAAGAGGTGAGGCGGTGAAGACCCTAAAATTCCACAGGGCTTGTCTGGAAAGTTGGTGCTGATTAGAAGAGAGTACTTTGGTGGACTGAAGGCGTTAATGTTGAAAAGTAGCAAGAACTCCTATAATTCGATAAAGACTCTGTGCTTGACCAAACTTTAGTCAGGCTCCTGAAGCTTGTCCTGGGCCCATCTGTGCACTTCCTTGTAAATTGAGTTTTAGCAAAGAACCTCGCCAAGTCCGTTTAGCCAGCGCCGCCGGCGTCTATGTCTGATCACCCGGATGCCTGATCAGATTCCTCACTCTCCACCATCTCCCAGGGAATGTTGGGTCACCCTGGCCTGTCTTCAGCAAGAATCCTGTTAAGTAGGTCTAGCCAGAATTCTCCTTACCTGTAATGTTTCCGTTTAGTAAGTTTCCACCCATGGACCATCACCCTGCTCCTTGGCTATAAACTCCCGCTTGCCCATGCAGTATTCAGAGTTGAGCCCAATCTCTCTCATCCAGTGCAAGACTCCGTTGAGTGGTCCCTATGCCTACCCAGATGGTCCTGAATAAAGTCTTCCTTACCATGCTTTAACAAGTGTCATTGAGGGCCAGGCGCGGTGGCTCAAGCCTGTAATCCCAGCACTTTGGGAGGCCGAGGCGGGTGGATCACGAGGTCAAGAGATCGAGACCACCCTGGTCAACATGGTGAAACCCCGTCTCTACTAAAAATACAAAAAATTAGCTGGGCATGGTGGTGCGTGCCTGTAATCCCAGCTACTCAGGAGGCTGAGGCAGGAGAATTGCCTGAACCCAGGAGGCGGAGGTTGCGGTGAGCTGAGATCGCGCCATTGCACTCCAGCCTGGGTAACAAGAGCGAAACTCCGTCTCAAAAAAAAACCAAAAAACAAGTGTCATTGAATTATTTTTTCCTTAGCAAATTCAATATGAAAAAGACAACTCAAGGCCGGGCGCAGTGGCTCACGCCTGTAATCCCAGTACTTTGGGAGGCTGGGATGGGCGGATTACAAGGTCAGGGGTTCGAGACCAACCTGGCCAACATGGTGAAACCCATCTCTACTAAAAATACAAAAATCAGCCTGGTATAGCGGTGCATGCCTGTAATTCGAGCTATTAGGAGGTTAAGGCAGGAGGTTGTGGTGAGCGGAGATCAGGTCATTGCACTCCAGCCTGGGCAACAAGAGCGAGACTCTGTCTCAAAAAAAAAAAAAAAAAGAAAGAAAGAAAAGATGACAGAAAGATAAGCAAAGTATATACAACGACACCTACAATAGACATCTTTACAGAAATTACAAGGAATAAACCGGAGCTATAGGAATCCACATGGATAAATCTGAAAAAGACAAGATAAGACAAATTGCAGAAAGAAATGCACAATCTGGTTCTTAAAATTTTTTAATTTTCATTTTTACTTAACAGGTGAAATTTCACATATTATTTGTATATACATACACATGCAGTGAAAGTATAAAGACATTTAAAAAATGGTTACACATACAGAAGAAAACAAGGGAATAAGATTCAGGAGAGGTTCACAGGGGATTTTAATTGCATCAGGTTTTAAAAACATGTTACATTTTATTAAGAATATTAGACATCATAAAATAAGCCAGCCTGCTGTTTTTGGCATCTAATGAAAATCTCTTTCTTAGGTATGGTGGCTCATGCCTGTAATCCCAGCATTTGCGAGGCTGAGGCAGGCAGATCACTTGAGTCCAGGAGTTTGAGACCAGCCTGGCCAACATGACAAAACCCTGTCTCTACTAAAAATGCAAAAATTAGCCAGGCATGGTGGCGCACACCTGTAAATCCCAGCTACTTGGAAGGCTGAGGCACAAGAACCTGGGAGGTGGAGGCTGCAGTGAGCTGATATTCTACCGCTGCACTTCAGCCTGGGCAGCAGAGCGAGACTCTGTCTCAAAAAAAAAAAAAATTCTCTTTCTTAGAGGCATAAAACTGGTAAAGCAGGGCTGGTGAGATGCTACCTCCCAGCCCTGCCAGGAAATCCAAATCCTTGCATTTCCATTTTTCTGTGTTTCTTAGAATCAGTCCAAGGTCATCACATGTGCTTCACCCCCTCCACCTCTGCCATATACATTGAAATTAACAAAAAATGTTTTCATTTTGTTAATAAAGCCAAGATTTTGAGTTTAAAAGTGAAAATTAGGCCAGGTGCGGTGACTCACACCTGTAATCCTAGCACTTTGGGAGACCAAGGCAGGAGAATTGCTTCAGCCCAGGAGTTCGAGGTCAGCCTGGGCAACATGTTGCTACAGAAAATACCAAAATGAGCAGAGCATACTGTGTGTGCTTGCAGTCTTAGCTACTTGGGAGGCTGAGGTGGGAGGATCACGAGCCTGGGGAGTTTGAGGCTGCAGTGAGCTGTGATCGTGCCACTGCACTCCAGCCTTGGTGAAAGAGCAAGACCCTATCTCCCCCTACTAAAAAAAGTTAAAAATTATATATATTTCTCTTCTTGGGCACCTTCAGCTGTAACAGAAGAGAGAAGAGCTGATTTCTGGAATTAACCTAATGTAAAAGGTTCAGGTTTAAATGGGTCTGGGCAGGTAGGCGGCTGCGCAGAGAGACACTATTTAAATTTGTATTGTTACATCTGGCTGACAGCCTGGACAAAGCTAAAACATTCCTGTTCACACGGGCCCATTGTGACTGCATTTTGGCTTCACTGCAATTTCTGCAGCCCTGAGGGCAGGCTGGAATCGACACCGGGGACATTAGTGAAACTCTATTCCTGGGGCTGGACTTTTCCCCTGCAGTTAATATTCACAAACTCTGGAAATGAGACTGAATCAAATATCCAAATCCAAATCAAGTTAATTGTATTCCCTATTCTCTTTTACAATGCATCAGCAGCAAGCTGTCAAATCTTTACCCACTTGATGGAAATGACCAACAAAGCTGCTCTTTTGAACATGGCTAATTTTTATTCGCTTTTACTTTTTCTAGTCCTAATAAGACATTTTCTCAGAATACCTTATACTCAGTAAAAGGATTTTTACAGACTTACAGATACGCTTTTCTCTTAGACGAAGAGCGATTGGATAAACAGTGAACCACTCCATTTTATTTCACTTCTCCAGCATGAAGCCATTGAAAAACACAAAAATTGCATTTTAAACATTCTCTTCATTTTCTTACAAGTTTAAATATCTGAAACGGGAAAAGTGGAAAAATAGCTGCATTCATTGTACATCATAAATATTTGATTACACCTTCGAGCCGCCATTTCTATGATGCTCATAAGAGGAATTCCCAGAGGATAGAAAATGATTAGAAAGTTTAAGTCAAGTTCAACATAAAAATGATTTGGCTTATTTTCCTTTAAACCTCATGGCAACCAGGATACAGCTTCATGCTCACCTTGTTATTGTTCTCTGCAAATCTGCGGGTCACTCTGCTTCACCCTCATTTTCTAGAGAGTTTTATTCACAAACCCCAAGCCTTAGCTTCTTGCTCCATGAAGTCAATGTCCACGGGATGATCAGCTCCACTTGCCCTACTGTTCTCTGTACTCTCATCTCCACCCCCCTGCCGCAGGCATCCCTATGGCTCACCAGCACCAGGATCTCTCCCTCTGAATCATTTAACCTGGGCATCTCCTCTCACCACCACCTGTACATCAGCTACTTGCCTGAGAACTCAGAACGTTCAAATCCTTTTACCTCTGGGAGGGCTCTGTCCTCAGTGCACATGTTCCTGTTGCCAGAAAAGAGGGTCCCAATCCAGACCCCAAGAGCAGCTTCTTGGATTTCATGTAGGAAAGAATTCAGGGTGAGTCACAGAGCACGGTAAAAGAAGAAAGCTTATTGGACACTACTCTGTTACAGAGTAGGGCATCCTCAGAAAGCAGGAGGAGGAATGCCCTGTCCTTTGTTAATGCTTCTACTTGTAAGAATCTTCAAGGAGGCTGGGTGCGGTGGCTCACTCCTGTAATCCCAGCACTTTGGGAGGCTGAGGAGGGTGGATCACCTGAGATCAGGAGATCCAGACCAGCTTGGCCAATGTGGTGAAACCCTGTCTCTACTAAAAATACAAAAATTTAGCTGGGTGTGGTGGCGTTCACCTGTGAACCCAGCTGCTCGGAGGCTGAGGCAGGAGAATTGCCTGAATCCAAGAGGTAGAGGTTGCAGTGAGCCCATGTCGTGCCATTGCACTCCAGCCTGGGGGACAGAGCAAGACTCTGTTTCAAAAAAAAAAAAAAAAAAAAAAAAAAAAAAAAAAAAAAAAAAAAAAAAAAAAAAAAAAAAAAAAAAAAAAAAAAAAGAAAGAAAGAAAGAGAAAAATAAACTACAAAGAGCTATGACTAAACTTGGAATGTGCCTACCTACGCACTAAAGGTAGGGGCTATCGGCATTACTGATTTTACATGACCGTTATAATCCTTCAGCCTAAGCCTGCTCATTAGCATTATCTCCAGGTAAAGAGTGCTGCATTCTGAGGACATCTGGCAAGCTTGTCCAACCCATCTGCTTTTGGTGTTGTGTTGTTCTGTTCTGTTTTGTTTTTGGCTTTTAGCAGCCTGCAGCCATGGTTTTTAGTTTCTGTCTCTAGTGATAAGTGGAAAAGAAGAATGAGTAAGAGGCTTTACTGGCCCAACCAGAAACAGAAACTAAGGACCCATGACTGTATTCTCTCCCTCGGACAACATAGAGGGAAGATGCTCTGTATGGCTATAAATATTTTGTAATCATAGATTGAGGTCAACTTGCAATGTGATTATTTTCAGACTATAAGCATTATCTTTATAGCTGCCTTACAAGTGCCTATTCACTTCAAGATGGAGTCACTGTGGTCATGCTTTATTAAACCAGAAGCCTGGTAAGCAGGGGTTCCTCTAACATTCTCATGATCCATCAGTCCCCATTCTGTCCAGATTGGTCACACAGTTCCTCACTATACTTTCTTACAACAACCACCAATTTCCTCACCAAAGCCTTATTTGCCCTTAAAACCCAAATTCGAGTTGAGCTCAAGTGTCCTCCTGCTTCATTCAACATTCAAACTTCTGATATTTTCAAAGAAAACTTAACACTATTGTGATTACTTGCTTCACTTCAAATTCATTACTAAAAGGTTCACATCAACATGTCCGGAAACACTACCATTTTTCTCTGCTTATCATCCTTTCCCATTCTCAGACCTGGCTTTCCAAGACTTTCCAATATTATCTTTTCAGATAATGATAGTTGTGTGAAAATAAGGAATTCAAAAATCTAAGCTGGAATTAGATTAAAGTGCTGGGATTACAGATGTGAGTCACTGTGCCTGCCTCTAATCACCTTCTTCTTCTTCTTTTTTTTTTTGAGACAGAGTCTCACTCTGTCCTCAGGCTGGAGTGCAGTGGCACAATCTTGGCTCACTGCAACCTCCGCCTTCCAGTTTCAAGTGATTCTCCTGCCTCAGCCTCCAGAGTAGCTGGGATTACAGGTGCCTGCCACCACACCCAGCTAATTTTTGTAGTTTTAGTAGAGATAGTCTGGTCTCGAACTCCTGACCTCATGATCCACCTGCCTCTGCCTCCCAAAGTGCTAGGATTACAGGCATAAGCCACCATGCCTGGCCCCTAATCACATTCTTTAAACTGTATATACTTTTACTGATTTTTTTTTTTTAACCTGCTTATTTTACCAGTTACCAAGAGAGGTATGTTATCATATTATGATTCAGGATTTATTTTTTCTTTAAATTTTGACAGTTTTTGCTTTATATATTTTGAGATTAAGTTATTAGGTGCATTTTAAATTTACAGTTGTTAAGATTATCTAGTGGATTAATGCTTATATGATTATATTATTCTTCATTCCTAGTAATGCTCTTGCCTTAAAATGTCTTTTGTGTGATATTAATATAACATTAACTTTCTTTTGATTTGGGTTTGTGTGATATATCTTTTCTCCATACTTTCCCTTTCTACTTTTTGTGCCCTGAAGTTGAAAGTGCATCTTTTGTAAACAAAGTAAGTTTTAGAAAATTCAGTCTGACAGTCTTTGATCTTCACTTATTTATCCATTTGTTTAATGTAATTACAAATATGTTTGGGTTTAAGTCTACCTTCTTGTTATTTGTTTTCTGTTTGTCCCGCCTTATCTATCTTTCTCTTTCCTTATTTTCCTCCTTTTGGAAATTCTCCAAATGTTTGTTATTAAAGGACTGTTTAGATACACTGTAGAACAACCAAACAATATAGTAATATGCAACTGTAAAAGGAAATGAGAAATATCTCTGTGATCCTTAGGATTTATTTTTATGTGGGAAAAACAAGGTGGATGGATGTGTGAATAGTATGCTACAGTGTAAGAGACAATGGAAGGATAAAAACATACATGTACACATTTGTTTATACTAAAAAATGGAAGAATAAGCCAAAAAATTTAAAAGTGGTAGCTATAGGAATAGAAGTTGGGTTTCTCTAATATACTTTGTTTTGTGGATTCTACTTTGATAGCATAAAAAACTTTACCTAATTATAAAACCAAAATATTTTAAAGAAAAAGCAATCCATAAACCTTGAAAGTACAAAGAAACAAAGGAACTTGTGTGTATTAGTTTCCTGTGGTCACCGTGCAAAGCACCACAAACTTGACATCTTGGAACACTTTCTCACAGCTTAGGAGGCAAGAAATCTAAAATAAGTTTCACTGGGCCAAAATCAAAATGTTGTCAGGGCCATGCTCCCTCCAAAGGCTGTAGGGTAAAGTCTGTTCCTTCCCTCTTCCGGTTTCCAATTGCTGGCATTTCTTGGTTTATGACTGCGTCATTCCAATCTGTGCCTCTGTGGTCACATTATCATCTTCTCCTCTGTTAAATGTTCTTCTGCCTCTCTCTTATAAGGCATTTGTAATTTCATACAGGGCTCCCCAGAGAAATCAGGATAATCTACCCATCTCAAGATCCCTAATTATTCACACCTAAAATCCATTCTGACATTATAAAGTAACATTCACAAGTTCCAAGGACTAAGACCTGGATATCTTTGGGGGCCATCATATGGTCTGCAGCACCGTGGAGTTGGTGTTATAGCACCCAGAGAAAAATTACTCCAAGTTACTTTAAGACTCATTGACTTGACTGTGCACCCCTAGTAGGGTATACTCTAAGGACAGAAATAAGTTTTTTAAAATCTTAAACTTTTCAGTCATAATGGTGGTGGTACTGTTATAATTGTTCTGAAATTTTTAAAAATATCTGTATTGTTTGATGAAGTAAATGAGTAATAATTTTGGCATAACTGATAATTTGGGTTTCCAACACTGGAGAATAGAGATAGAGATGTAAGACTGATGAGGGTGAGTAAACATCCTGTTGTCTGAATTTGAATTGAGAGTATCAGTTCGAACTGCAGCTCTATATGGGAGAGGCCTACACACGCCACTATTCAACGGTGATGGGCACTACTTGCATTTAGATTGTGGTTTGTAAATACCAGCTCCCACAAAAAGGAGCTAGGGCCCCCTGAAGAAATGATTAAATCTAGGTCTGGGGCAAGAAGTGTGCCAGTTGAACCTGGTGTATCTTATTATTTCAGAAAACAAAGAAGTATTGACAAATAGGGTTATGTTAAAGGCCTCACGAATCAACCTAAAAAGGCTTCCACAGGTCAAAGATGGAACAATTTGAGCATCAACAGGAATAATAACTGCACGGATTTGAAACACAAGTCACATGAATTTGTTACGTAACACTTAAGAGGCAAGCAAATAAATAACTAAATAAACAAAACCTCATTGGTCAGTTTGCTATTCTAGAGAACAAATTATTATTGTGAAAGATGTTAAATAAAGGAATAAAGCAAGCATTTATTACTTTCCTATATAAACTGTTACCCATGGTAGACAACTAGCAGATGAGAGGAAGTTTCTCTTTGGAGGAATAATCCAATTTATAAATTAATAAGGAATGACAGGTTTAGAGTGTTGCTATTTTGCAACCCTTAATGAACTAATGGATCTAAGTAATAATTTTTTGTTTGTTTGTTTGTTTGAGACAGAGTCTCGCTCTGTCACCCAGGCTGTAGTGCAATGGCGCCATCTTGGCTCACTGCAATCTCCGCCTCCCGGGTTCAAGCGATTCTCCTGCCTCAGCCTCCCGAGTAACTGGGACTACAGGCGTGCACCACCACGCCCAGCTAATTTTAAAAATTTTCAGTAGAGAAGGGGTTTCACCGTATTGGCCAGGATGGTCTCGATCTCTTGACCTCGTGATCCACCGGCCTCGGCCTCCCAAAGAGCTGGGATTACAGGCGTGAGCCATTGTGCCCGGCCAGTAATAATATTTAATGGTTGTTTAATCTCAGAAAGAGAAACCCAGACATTATGTATTTTCTGATAAAACACAACCTCCTATGAAATACATTGGCCAAAAAAATTCAATTTGAATCAGATCAAGCCTATTGTGTTATCAGTTTATTTTTATTTATTTTTATTGTGCTATCAGTTTCTAGAAAACACATGGGGCAGAACAGCATGTAAAATAGCACCCTGCTTAATTAGGGAAGTCCAGGCTGTGGGAAACTCTACAGGACAAAACCCAGTTTCTTCAAGAAATATATTGAAAGAAACAAAAGAGAAATGACAGGAGATCGAAAAAAGTGACTTAAGTGACATATCAATTAACTTTAAAGTGTGGAACTTATTTGGATCCTGATTTAAATAAACTGAAAACCTCCAAATTTCCATCAAGTAGGGAAATTCATTCACTTGATATTTGACATTAATTTTTTGTGATTTGAAAAGATTCATAAAGATGTCACTGTTCAGAGTCTCTATCTTTAGAAATTGGTGCTGAAATGCTTACGATTCTGAAACGTCGTGCTTCAGAATAACGGGGGCGGTGAGCAGCAGTGGTGGAAGTGTGGCGGGGTGCAGGTTGGAAATGAGATCGGTAACTCCTCAGGCCGTCCACAGGTACACGAGGGTTCATTCAGAGACCAACAAGAGCGAGAAGGCTGCTGCCATCTCCTTGGGAAGATGACGGTAGCGCTCTAACAGGGGACAAGGCGTTTACTTCAAGAAGCCCCGTCGACAAGCTCCCCCGAGCCCTGAAGCAGGGCTACCTAGGGCAGCTCGACCAGTGTGTGGGTGCGCACCCAGGGCGGCGCGCGACACCTTCCGCTCCGGATCTCTCGCTTGGAGTGGGAAGATCTTACAAACCGCATGTCTCTCCCACCTAAATTTGTAGTCTGCCTAAAATAAAAACGGCCGCCCTCACCGCAGCACCACCACCGAGGCCGGTAGAGCCTGCCTCAGCATCTGCCACGCCTTCTCGCCCGGGCAGGGTGCGTGCGCGCTCTCGGGAACGGGGGTCTCCAGCCGAGCGCGTGCGGGGCAAGGCCACAGAGCCCGATTGGAGCTGCGCCTGCGCAGCGGAGGCGGCGGACCACATTTCCCAAGAACACGGCGTTTCAGGCCCCACCCAGTGTCCCAGAGTCCCTTTAGAGCCGGAAGCCGGGATCCTTCCTGCGTCTCTTTCTGGGCCGTGGAGCTGTCCGCTCTGAAAACTGAGGGAGTTGTAGTTCAGGGAGGGGAAGCTCTTGCACCGAGGGCTGTTAGGAACGAGTTTTAGGTTCGAATCCCATCTTACGGAAGGTGATATTGGTCCCTGGGCTGTCCCACCCCTCTTAGTCAAACTGCGGGCAGTTTCCCAGGGCGGGCAAGGGGAGTTACCCCACCAGTGGGTGGTGTCGCGGCCCCTCGGAGGTGTGAGGAAGTCGCATCGACAAGAGCCAGAATGCAGAGAGGAGCCTCGGTTAAGAATGAAAAGGATGGCCGGGCGCGGTGGCTCTCGCCTGTAGTGCCGGCACTTTGGGAGGCGGAGGCGGGTGGATCACGAGGTCAAGATGTCAAGACCATCCTGGCTAACATGGTGAAACCGCCTATCTACTAAAAATACAAAAATTAGCCGGGCATGGTGGCGGGCGCTCATAGTCCCAGCTACTAGGGAGACTGAGGCAGGAGAATCGCTTGAAACTGGGAGGCGGAGGTTGCAGTGAGCTGACATTGCGCTACTGCACTCCAGCCTGGTGACAGAGCAAGACTCCGTCTCAAAAAAAAAAAAAAAAAAAAAAAAAAAAAAAAAAAAAAAAAAAAAAAAAAAAAAAAAAAGTCGGGTGCAGTGGCTCACGCCTGTAATCCCAATACTTTGGGAGGCCGAGGCGGGCGACTACATCTTTTTTGAGATGTAGTCTTTCGGATCACGAGGTCAGGCGTTCGAGACCAGCGTGGCCAACATGGTGAAACCTCGTCTCTACCAAAAATACAAAAATTAGCTGGGCTTGGTGGCACATGCCTGTAAACCCAGCTACTCGGGAGGCTGAAGCAGGAGAATCGTTTGAACCTGGGAGGCGGAGGTTGCAATGGGCCGAAATTGCGCCATTGCACTGCAGCCTGGGCGACAGGGCGAGACTCCATCTCAAAAATAAATAAATAAATAAATCGCGCCATTGCACACCAGTCTGGGCGACAGGGCGAGACTCCATCTCAGAAATAAATAAGTTAATAAATAATAAAAAAATGAAAAGGGGACTCACTTCCGAGAAGCTGCCCTTTGTGCAGACTTTAGTAAGGGACCGAAGTTAGGGAGAGGAAAGGGATGTACATCTGTTAGTGCGAGTTACTCGAGTTACTCGTCTTGTTAGTGCGAACTTGAACCCAAGTTTCCTTTCGCAACATTTCGGCGAAAGAGCAGGAGAACACCAGCCACTCCAGAAAGAGAAGACCGCTCCTTTGAACCCGCCCATTTAACTCCTCTCACAGGCTCTACATTCCGCAGCCTCCACCCTGATTTTAGATAGTTACAGGCGCACAATCAGGAAAATGTAGACAGAAGGCATCCTCGCTCTAACCAGCATTGTCCACCTGCTTCCTGAAGGGAGATGAACAATTCTCTGAACCTGGACTTCCGGCGTTGTGCCTCTATGTTCCATTTCCCTGCTTCAAAGCTCTCCTAATTGACTTTATTTTCTGACACTCCCCAGCTTTACCCTCCCAAGAGTGTTGGTCCTTTTAATTACTTTGCCTGGTTGTTTGACTTAGTGAATAGATCTAGTGAATAGACCTTAGTGAATAGACCTTCTACCATGGTGGAGAAGCAGTTGGTGACCTTCTACAAAGGGTCAGATAGTAAACATTTTAGGCTTTGTGATCTCCTTATGGTTGTCAGTTCTGCTGTTGTAGTGCAAAAGCAGCCTTGGACAGTATTTAAACAAATGGTGTGGCTGTGTTCCAACAAAACTTCATTGAGCTTGAAATTTGAATTTCACTAATTTTCACGTGTCATGAAATATTTTTTCAACCATTTAAAAATGTAAACTGTGTGTGTGTGTGTTTCAGCTTGGGCCACCAGCTAGCAGAGTTTGCCAATTCTTGGTAGAGAAACAGAGCAGTGTCCACCTGGATCTGGGAATTCAGGGAGAAAAGTGCTGGCCAAAATAACACAATTCATGGCCTGCTTCTCTAGATCTGGGAGTGATTAGTAGTACTACTAGGCTCTCATTTGACTGTGCCTTTGGAAATCGCAGGGTATATAGTACCCACTGATTGGTGGGAATTTTGTCAAGGTGGGTCGGATAATCTGTGGCTTCTTTCCCTTCCCAACTCTTTGTAGTCTTTCTTTCTTGCCTTTCTCTTCCTCTCTCTTTTTAGAGATGTGGTCTTGCTCTGTTGCTCAGGCTGAGTGCAGTGACTATTCACAGGCTGGATCTAGTGCACTGCAGTCTTGAACTCCTGGCTTACAGTCCTGCTCGTTTCTGAGAGGCAGGGCAAGAAAGGCCACCATGCTCTACAGCTAGGTCTCAGGTAGGTTTGGACTATCTCTCTTTTCTGGTTTCTAGGCGTATCTGGTTTCTAGGGAGAGGTGCATCCTGATTTGAGATGAGTATTCATCCTGGTTGCAAAATGAATACTTTTCATTCTTCTACTACATCATCATTTTAAAGTTAAGTTTAATCTATGATGGGTATTATGGGTACTAGAATAGAGGTGGTACCTGGGTCAGTCCCTTTCCATTCTGGAGTTAACATATACAGATTAAATGAATGTGAAAATATAAAAATGCTTTGTAATTATAAAACACTCTACAAATGTTACAGAAAGAAAAAAAAGTATGGTTGCCATCTTTCTTTATTCTGGAAAGTGCAAAGCTATATTTTTTGAACACTTAGCACTTCTCTGAACTACTGTATCCTGCCAGCACTTTGCACAGTACATACATTAATTCATTCAGTTAATATTTACTGAGCACATACTGTGCATCCTTAGTGCCTTTCTGGTTCTTTTTTTTTTTTTAGATGGAGTTTCACTCTGTCACCCAGGCTAGAGTGCAGTGGCATGATCTTGGCTCAGTGCAACCTCTGCCTCCCGGGTTCAAGAATTCTCCTGCCTCAGCCTCCCAAGTAGTTGGGTCTACAGGCACATGCCACCACGCCCAGCTAATTTTTGTATTTTTAGTAGAGGCAAGGTTTCGCCATGTTGGCCAGGTTGGTCTCGAACTCCTGACCTCAGGTAATCCACCTGCTTTGGAGTCCCAAAGTGCTGGGATTACAGGCATGAGCCACTGCACCTGCCCCTTTCTGGTTCTTAAGTGAGTCTTCTCCATTACTGTTTTCTTTTGGTTTGAGAAAGAGCAGGACCAGAAAGTGCCTTCTCAGCATCCTTGACCACCTCCGTTTTAGTGGGATTGGAGTCCCCTTAGTAAGTGGGACTTCCTAGAACCCTAGTGTAAGGTATTATTGAGTTGGCCCTTGGTATGCAAATGTTCTGCATTTCAACCAACCACAGGTTGGAAATACTGAGTGGAAAATCCCCAAAATAATGCAATAAAAAATTTAAAACTACTGTGTAACAACTATTTACATGATATTTACATTGTATTAGGTATTATAAATAATCTAGAGATGATTTAAAGTATTTGGGAGGATGTTCATCAGTTTTATGCAAATACTATGCCTTTTTTATATCAGGTACTTGAGCATTCAAGGATTTTGGTATCCTTAGGAGTCCTGGAACCAATCGTCTATGGATACTGAGGGATGACTGTACTTTAATGTAAAATATAGTGCTCAGAATGAATACTCCAGGTATAGTTTTAAATCAGTTTACAGTGGAGATCATTACTTTTCAACTTCTGGATGCAGATCTTATTTTGGTTTGGCCTAAAATTGTTCTTCAGGAAGAAACCTCTACTCTGTAGGCATGAAACAGCCAACTTTATTGTAAGACCAATAGGACTAAGATGATTATTGATGAATAAGAGAGTGGCTTCTACTTCCCCTGTCAAAGTTATAATGAATTTAGAAAGAAGAGGTTTCGGGATGAAAACAATTTAGTTTTAGTTTAAACCACATAAGGTACTTGTGAGGTAGTCCTGGTGATCACTGACTATATGGCTCTGAAACTTGGGATAGATCTGGGTGGGAGACCAAAAATTGGAAGTGGGAGGTGCATCCTGAATTGAGATGTTCTCATTTAAACATTTGAATTTAAGAAACTGTGTGGGAGGGGCACCTCCTCTTTCGGCTTTGGAGCCCCACCTCCCTCTGTCTTTGGACAGAGGAGCTTCTTTCTTCCTTCTCCCTTCCTTCTTGACCCTTCTTGCCCATTAAACTCTCTGCTCTTTAAAACCACTCTATGTGTGTCTGTGTCATTTTATCTAAACTGGCATGAGGACCAAGAACCCGGTGTTCCTCCACTCATTGGAGCCGTATCATTCTGGTGCATTGGTTGGGAAAGGAAATTCAATCATCAGACTGGTGAGTATGGAGTGGATTTCAACTTTAAATCTTCCTTTAATCTCAAGGCTCTCTTCCAGCTACCCTGTCGCCAAACTTTCTTTCTCTTTCCATCCGTGGTCTCTTGCCCTCTCTCTGTGTGTCTAATGTGCAGGGTTCTGTCTGTTAGAAAAGACTGTGAATCACAACAGGCAGTAACTCAATAAATGTCTCTCTGTCCACGTTTTCTCTGGCGAGCACATGGTATTTCTAAGCCACTTAGTAGAAATTAGGCTCTAGGCCTCTTCTGGGAATGGAAAGTTTCTGCTTTTAACAGGAGTAAGATGTTTTCTGTAGCCAAATTTTAGTCTCAATATTGTCCCACTGGCAGGAAAATGATCATTCGGTTCCTACATTCCTTTAAGCCATCTATTCTGGCTCCTACTAAAACAGTACTTAATTAGTGAGGGGATTTTAAGTCTGGAAGTTAACTGGAACCATTCTTCTCTGGGTAAATGCTTTAGCATGGGCTATAACAGTAGGATAGAGTTCAATCTAGCATGCCCCCTCCCTTAAAGGGGACTTGCCCAATTACGTGTTTTTTCTTAAAATCCATTTTTTGGAAGGCACACAGGCCACACAAGTCTAGGAGGTCCAAGGAAGTAAAAGGCAGAGAATTGCTTGGGAACAGCATGACTAAGGCCCAAAACTCAGTTCCTCTGGTGCCATGGCTTGGAGGATCATGCCTGCAGTCATGGGCTGCACATTTAAAAGGGTGCCGGGAATCTAGGAACGAGGGAAGAAAATAGCTGGGGGGACACCTGCTACTGCTTTCTTCTTCATCCTGGATCACATACCAAAAGGAAGGAGACTAAAATGACGCTTTTTTTTCTCCCTTCTCTTTCTAGATGGGTAACAGATCGTCTTCAACATGCACTCCCCTTGAGAGTATTTTGAAGCACTGGGACTTCCTTGACCTTGAAACTGAAGAAAAAGTGGCTTATTTTCTTTTGCAGTCATATCGCGCAGGCCCGGGGAAAATGGTTCCCCAAAGTTAAAAAAGTAACTTTCAGGGAAGTCATCTGAGGGTCCCCTTATTTGGGGCTCCTTCAAGTTCCCTTCTTACTGCAGGAACTTAGGCAAGTAAAGGGAGACTTAGGCCGATTTTCTGATGACCCTAATAGGTATATAGAAGCGTTCCAAAATTTAACCCAGGTATTTAACCTCTGATGAAGGGAGGTTATGTTGCTGCTAAGTCAGATCCTCACTTTGGATAAAACAGGCAGTTCTGCAAGCAGAAGAAATTTTGGAGATAAGTAATATGTCTCCTATAGTAGGCCAAAAGGGAAAAGAAAAAAATAGGAAGGCCAAAGAAATAGGGGAAACAGCATTCCCAATAGGAAAAGAGGCAATACCTCTTGACAACCCCAATTGGAACTCCTTTCCATGGTCTTTTTGCTTCTTTCACAGTTTAAAATGGCTTCTATCTCTCTTATAATGTTCTTCCAAGACGGAATATGTTAATTTTCAAACCTTAAAATGCTTGACATAGAGTTGAGCTAGGGGGAAGGGAACCCAGAAGCCTGATATGCTGGCGAAAGGGTAAAAATTTCTTACCAGTCGGGCTTTTGGCTTCTCTCTACCTGCACAAACTGGCAAAAGGGATAATAAAGATAATCGTTTGTATTTTCTGTAAGTTTATAATTAATGAAGAAGGATTTGGGAGGTTGGTCTTAAGCTGTCAACAATCTGGTGTGCTGTGTGTGTCTCTCTGTATGGTTCTGTTAAAGAAAAGGTATCTCAGGTCAGGATGCAGGCCCAGAACCCCATAAACCAGCTGTTCAAATCAGCCCAGCAAAGCAGCTAGTGGCAGACTTGGCTACAGGCCTCCATCTTGTTTCTCATCTTTGGAAACATAATCTGTAACCACATGGCAATACTTTGTTTTAGTCTCCGCCATTTGACAATAGTGGCTGTCTTCTTGTGCTAAATCAGAACCTAGTTTGTCAGTCTGGGTTGTGCTTGTTGATCCATCAAGGGCAGGGTTTACAAAATATCTTAAACACGGATCATGAGAGCAGTTTAGGTAGGGTCAAAATTTTGTAGCTCCAGCTGCATGGCTCTTGGGCCATGGTTTCTAATCCCGTGGCTAGTTTCTTGGTCTGATTCCCAGGCAAGAGGGAAGTATATCTTGGGAAGCAGCTGTTATTTGTTTTAGACTATAAACTGTAAACCAGTTCTCCCAAAGATGGGCTAAGGACAGCTTGAGGGCTGGAAACAAAATGGAGTTGTTTGGGTCAGATCTCTTTCACTGTCTCAGTCACAGTTTTGCAATGACAGTTTCAAAAGCTGCCTATCACACCTTTAAAAATACCTTGTACACTTGTGGTTAAGTCATAACCTAATTAAGGCTCATTAGTTTCACCTGTGTAGTTACTCGTTGTAAAGTTCAAAAGCCAAATATCTGAACTGCTTGGTGTGACTAAAGTCCAGTAACAAGGGATTTAAAAGAATTTTCTTAAAGAGTGCTCAGCTTAATTAAAAGTGGATATTCAGGCCGGCTGTGGTGGCTCACGCCTGTAATCCCAGCACTTTGGGATGCTGAGGCAAGAGGATTGCCTGAGGTTGGGAGTTCAAGACCAGCCTGACCAAGGTGAAGCAGCCCCATCTCTACTAAAAATACAAAATTAGCCAGGTGTGGTGGCACATGCCTGTAATCCCAGTTACTCAGGAGGCTGAAGCAGGAGAACCACTTGAACCCGGGAGGCAAAGGTTGAGATCACACCACTCCAGCCTGGGCAACAGGAGGAAAACTCTGTCTCAAAATAAATAAGTAAGTAAAAAAGGGAACATTCAAGTTATAGCCGTATTAAAAGGTCTTTATGATTTTTTCTCTTGTTGAATCTTGTTTTTCTGGAAAAAGGCTTTTCTCAGTTGAATGAATTATTTTTCTCCATCTTTTGTCTTTCTACTCTTAATGCACGCATAAAAGGCCCTAAGATAACTTCTGGTAGCATGGGACTCCTTGGGAAAAACCGAGGAGGTGCCACAGATCCCGTTTTGAGAAAACACCTGTTTTCCTCATGAAACGCCAGGAATTAAAAGCAAATAGTTCCCTCTCAAAAATCAAAGGCTCTGTTCTATTTTGCATTGTGTTATCTGATGGTTTGAGTTTTGGGGGTATCAGAAATTACTTCAGATTATGAGAAAGTTTTGGTGTGTAATAATTAGGTAGAAAATACACTGTAAGGGATGGCTAACAGTAGTTATAAATCAGAGAACCATGCTCTTGGCCACCTGGAAGATAAGGAAACATTCCCAACCCCCACCCGGAGAGGAGACTCCCATCAGGGATGGACTAATTACAAAAATAAGCCAATTGGCTTTGGGTTGCCTTGCAATGAAATGCATGGTAGAAGCCCTATACCACCTTCTCCTATAGTATCTATATGGTTTTTTCATAAATTAAGCATTAAAATAAAAGCATTGCAAGGAGATCTTAAGACACTAACTGCTCTTTAATAAAAGTTATAAAAGACTTGTAAAGATTTCAACTCATAGTCAAATTGGCTAGGGTTAGATGGAATAATCTATAAAGTTTCATGTACATGAATTAGGGTTAACATTAATAAACTAATGCAAGAGAAATTTTTGCTTTGAATGAGATTTTCATGTCATAGTAAGGCTAATGAAACGTTTTTGCCTTTTGAGTCATTATTTTGGCAAAATAATTTGTGGCAATCTGGAAATTGTTTTTCCTGATGCTTGGCTTTTTGAATGGTTTAGAAGGCCCACTGAAACATTCAGAAAAGAGGTAAATAGGATTAGTCACATGAGATTGCCAAAATGATGTCTAATCTTCTTTAAGTTATATTTTGGTGAATAATACTAATATATGTCCCAGAATTGTACAGGAGTTCTAAAATTCTAATGTCTAAGTATATGCTAATCAATCATAATTAAGGGTAAAGTTATTGTAAACCACAAAGAAAAATAAACTTCTTTGTCAGTCATGTTTTAAACTGTAACTATCTTGAAAATTTTGTCATTTGCAGACAATTGTTGTCTTGCTTTGTTCCTTGTTTTTCTTTATTCCTTCTCAAAAAACGGTTTATAATCAAGCCATATTAAGGACTTTAACAGGTATTCTTAAATGCAGGTTTTTTTTTTTATATATATAGCTTTAAAGATTGTAACATTGGAATAAAGAAAGAATGTACAGGACTCATAATGAACTAACATGTTCACAAATATCAAGCAAAACAAGACTTAACTAAATGGACTGCACTCAGAAAGTTAAAGCAAACTTTGTTGAATACAGTAAGAAATTCTTCTTCAAAGGTTTAGATTGCTTAAGTTTCCTTATCCTTTGTTCCCTGTTTTTAAGGGACTTCCTTACTCTCTGTGTTCCCCCTGCTCTGGTAAACAACCTTCCCTCCAGTCCTTATCAATAGGGCCCACATTCCATATCTGCTACCCACTCTGTGAATTACTCCTCCCATCGCAGCAGCTACTCCCACTGAAACTGATCTTCCTGCCTTCCCACTGGAATAACCACATTCCTTCACTTTTCAAGTTAGCCAACTGAGTGTAGCTTAGATTGTGTGGTCCAACTCCTGCCAATGGAAGCAGGACACAGTAACAGGGACAAGCTGTGTTAGAGATAATAAAAAACCCTGCTTTCCTTTGTTTGTGTGTGCTCTTTTGGCAATCAGACTTCTGAGAAGCACCCTTTCTGCAGAAAGTAAAGTTGCCTTGCTGAGAAAATTATTTGTCTGAGCACCAGTTCTTCTTTTCAGCACTGAGGAACAAGCATTTATTTCTAACAAATTTGGGGACTCGTCTGGGATTCCCATTCTTCTCTGGGGAACAGGGTTCCAGTCCTCTCCTGTGAGGCTGCGTGCCCCATTGCCTTGTTACAGCAGCCTCAGGGGTAAGGAATCAGAACCCACCCAGTGTGACCAATAAACCTGAACTCTCAGCAACATGGGAGAAAAAGGCCTATGAATACCACGATGACCAGGCAACTCTATGCACAGACCAAGGAAGGAAAAGCCATGGGAGCCAGTAAAGTATTTCCTTGGTGGTCAGGACCCAGGTAAGAAAAGCCACAGGGAGCGGTGAAGTATTCTTTGGTCAGGACATACCAAGGCAAGAAAAACTGAGGGGGTGGTGAAGCATTGGTCAGGGTATTCTGGAGGCTGAAAGTGCATGAATGGTAACAAGCATTACTGCTGTGTGGAGTGAGCCCAATCGCAGTTCCGTGGTTACCTCATATGACTTAGGGTGGCCTTCTCTAAAGGATCCTGATGTTGGGGTTTATACAATCCTGTCAATGCTAAGAGGGACCTGAAATATTCCCTCAAGGGAAGCAGCCAGAGTGGACAAAGTGAAAGGAGAAGAGTGCGAGGAGCCTCCAGCAGGTGAAGTTAGAAGATAGGCAAGAAATCCCTAATACAAGGGATTGAGCCACAGAAAGCCCAGAGAGAAAAAAGAGAGAGAGAGAGAGAGAGAGAGCGATCCCTAATATGAGGGATTAAGCCACAGCAAGCCTCCAGTAGGCAAGAAACCCCTAATATGAGGGATTAAGCCTTGCTAAGATCCAATATGGGAAATACCCCAAGCAACACAGAGAATAAGGAAAAAAATAGTAACAACAAGGATATACCCTCTGATAGTTCCCTAGGTTTCATGTTAAAATATTTGAAAGATAATGAAAGGACTAAGCATAACAAGAAGCAGCAAAGGATAAAATATTGCTGTTTCATTTGGACCCAGGGTCCCATCCTCAAACTTTCAATCTTCTGACCAAAGTTTGTGTTAACTGAGGACATAATGTGTCAACTTCTAATCCAATATGTTAATGATAAAAGTCTGCTTTCTCAAGAAGAACTAGACTATGTACTTTGTTGGAGACAGGGACCTGTCCTCCTCTTTCCCTTAAAGACAACTAGGGAAGACCCCAATCTAGCATTTCAGACTGAAAAGTCAGACAAGCTGAATCCCACACCTAAAGCCAGCACACGGGATCCCCTAGACTGTCTTCCTCTGCTTACTGCCCCTAATCCTAACCATTCCTTTCCTCAGGCAGCTACTGCTGCCCCAGATCCTGTCCCACATTCTTCTCCTACTCATGATATTCCCCCTGCTTACAACCCTGACTCTCAGGGGCAGTCATCCCAAGAGTCTGTTCATTTTCAACCTAAATATCCTTCCTTAAAAGGGCTCCAATGTGAACTAAAACAGTGTAAAAAGAACATTCAGAACTTCTCTTTTCCTTCCACACCTAAGGAGTCAGCCTCAACTCTCTTTCCTTTAAAGGAGGTACCACAAGGAAGGGGCGTCACTGGTTTTGTAAATACTCCCTTGACTAGTTCAGAAGTCTGAGGTCTGAAGAAAGAACTTAAGCCACTGCTAGATGACCTCTGTGGAGTGGCAGATTAAGTTGATCAATTCTGAGGACCTTAGTCATACACTTGGGTCGAGCTAATGTCTATCCTAGGCATCCTCTTTTTAGGGGAGGAAAGAAACATGATCTATAGAGCTATTATGGCAATTTGGGAATGTGAACATCCTCTTGGTCAAAACATTACTACCGTGGACCAAAAATTTCCTGCCCAAGACCCCTGGTGGGACAATAACAATGCAATTCACCCAGAAAACATGCAGGACTTAAGGGAAATGATAATAAAAGGAATCAGGGAATCTGTACCCCGAACTCAAAACCTCTCTAAAGCATTTGATATACAACAGGAGAAAGATGAGTGACCTATGAGATTCCTAGACAGACTAAAAGCAGATGAGACAATATGCAGATCTGAATTTAGAAGATCCCCTTGGGCAAGAGATGTTAAAGGTCCATTTTGTCGTCAAGAGCTGGCCAGACATTTCAAAAAAGTTATAAAAATTGGAAGATTGGGAAAACCGGCCTCTAAGCGAACTCAGAGAAGCTCAAAATGTGTATGTGAGAAGGGATGAGGAAAAGCAAAACCAGAAGACAAAACTGATGATATCCACTTTCCAGCAGGTGGCTCCAAACCCATAGGCTTCTAACCAAGGCTTCCAGGGAGACAGAAACTATAAAGGATTCCAAACCTTCCAGACTCAGTTTAGAGGATCCAAACCTTCAATTAGAGGACCCAAGCCTACATTCCCCATGCCTCCTATAGAGCATAGAGAAGCAAGACCAAAAAGTCCCAGAACCAAGAGAGGGGAATGAAAAGATAGGTGTTACAAACGTGGAAGGATGGGCCACTTCAAAAGAGAATTTCCCTAATTAGAAAAGGAGAGAGAAGCCCTTCCACTCATGACCTTGGAAGAGGAATAGGGAAGTCAGGGGTTCTGTCTATGTTGTCTTGAGTCCCAACAGGAGCCCTTGATCAATTTGGAAGTGAGCCCTACACATAACATTATCACCTTTTTAGTTGATTCAGGAGTGGCCCATTCCTCTGTATTCCCCCATCTAATATTGCCTGCACTTCAGAAGAATTTGTAGTCTCTGGGGTAAAAGGGAAAGGATTTAAGGCAAGAATCTTAGAAAATAAAGAAGTCAAATACCGAGATTCAATTTTTGTTAATCCCTGAAGCAGGAACTAATTTATTAGGAAGAGACTTAATCTTAAAGTTTGGAATAGGCCTACAAGTCAGCCCAATGGGATTCCTTACTTCATTAAACTTACCACTGTGGATGACAAATGCATTCATCTCAATGTCTGGTCAAGGGAAGGGAACTTGGGAAGGCTTCAAATTCCCCCAACCCACGTCAAACTAAAAACCCCTGGGGAAGTAGCAAGGAGGAAGCAATACTATTCCCTTAGAGAGCAGGATAGGGCAGGATAAGTCTCATTAAAGATGGGCTTCTTGAACGCTGTATGTCTCCTTATAACACCCCAATACTACCTGTCAAGAAATCAAATGGGCCATACTGGCTGGTGCAAGACCTCAGGACCATTAACCAAATAGTCCAGACCACTCACCCCATTGTCACCAACCCTTACACCATTCTCAGCAAAATTTCATATAATCATTAATGGTTAACTGTAATAGATTTAAAGTATGCTTTTTGGGCATGTTCCCTGGCTGAAGATAGGTGAGACATATTTGCCTTTGAATGGGAGGATCCCTAGTCAGGGCAAAAACAACAAAATTGATGGACAGCCTTGCCCTAAGTGTTCACGGATTCACCCAACCTTTTTGGTAAAATTTTAGAGCAAGTGCTGGAAAACATTTCTATTTCAAAACAATTATACCTGCTTCAATATGTCGACGATATTTTCATATCTGGTAAGGATATGAAGAAAGTAGCTGGCTTCTCTACATATAGTCTTAACCATCTGCAGTTCAAGGGGTTACAGGAATTTAAAGGGAAAGCTTCAGTATGTGGAGCCTGAAGTTAAATATTTAGGTCACTTAATAAGTTCAGGCAAGTGAAGGATGCGCCTGAACAAATTGAAGGAATCATGTCCTTACCATTGTCTTAAACAGGAACTCAGGAAATTTTTAGGGTTAGTTGGATACAGCTGCTTATGGATTGACTCATATGCACTAAACAGTAAACTTTTTTTTATCAAAAACTTGCCCAGGGAAAGCCTGACTGTCTCCTGTGGACTTCTGAAGAGGTTGATCAGGTAAAAGAGCTAAAAGAAAGGCTTATAACTACCCCTGCCTTAGCCTTACCTTCCCTAGAAAAACCATTTCACCTTTTTGTCAGTGCAAATAATGGGGTGACTTTAGGGGTGCTTACCCAAGAGCATGGAGGCTTCCAGCAGCCCATGGCCTTCCTGTCAAAAATTTTGGACCCAGTTGCCTGTGGATGGCCTCAGTGCATCCAATCCGTTGCAGCTACAGCAGTATTAGTTAAGAGAGTAGAAAATTAACCTTTGGAGGGAGATTAACAGTAAGCACATCCCACCAAGTTAGAGCTATTTTAAATAAAAAAGCAGGAAGGTGGCTCACTGACTCCAGAATCTTAACATATGAGGCTATTCTATGAGTAAAAGGTGATTTAACTTTAACTACTGATAATTCCCTCAACCCAACAGGCTTCTTGACAGGAAACCCAAATCTGAAAAGAGAACACCTATGTCTAGATTTAATTGACTAGTAAACAGAAATCAGGCCAGATCTAGGAGAGGCCCCTTTCCAAACAGGACAGCACATACTTATAGATGATTCTTCCCAGGCGATTGAGGGAAAAAGACACAAGGGTATTCAGTAATTGATGGAGAAACTCTTGAAGAAAGAGAGTCAGGAAAATTGCCTAATAATTGGTCTGCCCAAACTTGTGAGTTGTTTGCCCTAAGCCAAGCCTTATAATATTTGCAGAACCAGGTAGGAAACATCTATACTGATTCTAAGTATGCCTTTGGAGTGGCTCATACATTTGGAAAAATTTGGACTGAATGAGGTCTCATTAATAGTAAAAGTCAAGACCTTGTTCATAAGGAATTAATCATCCAAGTACTAGATAATCTTCTGTTGCCAGAAGAAATAGCTATTGTCCATGTCTCTGGACACGAGAAAAGCCTTTCTTCTGAAAGTTGAGGAAATAACGTAGCAGACCAGATAGCCAAGCAAGCTTCTGTTTCCTCTGAAACGTCTGTGTTTCACTTAACTCCTTGTCTTCCTTCCCCTACTTCAATCTCCATTTTCTCTTCCATTGAAGAAGAAAAATTAAAGATAGGAGCCAGAGAAGACTCAGAAGGAAAATGACTGTTACTAGACCAAAGAGAAATGTTATCCAAGCACCTTATGTGAGAGATCTTGTCTCAGCTATATTAGGGTACACATTGGGGATCCCAAGCCATGAGCGATGCAGTTCTCAGGGTCTATGGTGTATAGGAACTTACACCCTAAACAAGTTAGATAGTTACTTAATATGTAAAAGGACTAATAAGCAGATTCTAAGAAAACTGCCTCTTGGAGGAAGGGATCGAGAACTAGGAACATTTCAGTGTTCAGATTAATTATACTGAAATGCCCCCAATTGGTCATTTAAAATACTTATCAGTAATAATAGACCACTTTACCCACTGGGTAGAGGCTATCCCATTCTCAAGTGCAACTGCCAGTAATGTAATTAAGGCATTCATTGAAAACATCATACCCAGATTTGGATTAATGGAAAACACTGATTCTGATAATGGAACCCATTTCACTGCACATGTCATTAAAAAGTTAGCCCAGGTACCAGAGATAAAACAGGAATACCATATCCCTTGGCATCCATTCTCCTCAGGAAGAATAGAAAGGATGAATCAGACTCTAAAAAGCTATTTAAGTAAATGAGTTCTAGAAACTCAATTGCCATGGACTAAATGTCTTCCTATTGCTTTGTTAAGAATCTGCACTGTTGCCTCAGAGATATTGGCCTTTCCCCTTATGAGGTGCTCCATGGATTGCTCTATTTACACTCCACTGCTGACATTCCTACATTTGAAACAAAAGATCAGTTCCTCAAAATTTATATACTTCGTCTATCCTCTACCTTCTCTTCCCTTAAAACTAAAGGTCTCCTAGCATAGGCACTGCCCCTGGAGTTTCCAGCACATCAGCATCAGTCTGGAGACCACGTCCTCATCAAAGGGTGGAAGGAAGGGAAACTCAAACCACCTTGGGAAGGACCCTACCTGGTGCTCCTAACTACTGAGACTGCAGTCCAAACAGCGGAAAGAGGATGGACTAATCACATCCAAGTCAGAAAAGCGCCGCCACCTCCAGAACCATGGATCGTCACTCCAGGGCTCACCGCCACCAAATTAACTCTAAAAAGAGCTTAATAATGAGTTTTCTCTTTTATTTCCAACAGAAGGTCATCTTGTCATTAGTGTGACTTGGGCTAACCATCCTTTGACCCTTCAGTTCGATGCTTGTTTAGTCATCTCGTGTGGAGACAAGCAAGCTCATAGGAAGCTATCACATATAGATAACTATCTATGTCCATACCATAAAGGGTCAACCAACTATAAGTATGGAGTCTTAAAAAGTCCCTGTGGTGACTGGGCGGATGTTTGGTGGACCACTCAGTATAAAGAGTGGACAGCCAGGCCTCCTTTTTCAAATAAGTTACAGGGACTAAAACAAAAACTCCAACTAATTCATGGTCCCACCCACCAAATTGTAAGCCATTGCAGTGTAACTCCTTATTGCTGATTATATATAATCCCCAAACAATGGCCCAGGAACCCTCTGTATTCAAATGGTATGGGCTAGGAGCAGATGTTACAGGACAGGATCCCATAGGAATCTTCTCCCTGAGGTTAGCTGAACCATTGGTTAGCAATAATAAAAAAATCCAGACTCAGAGTCCAAGAGACATGTGAAACCCAATGCTCTCCCCAGGTATAGCAAGCCCATCATCCTCCTCCCATCTCCAGAACAACCCAACCAAAGTAGTGATTGTGGAGGTAAAAGATTTAAAGCAAACTATAGCTCTAGAGACAGTATATCAAGATGCAAATGCTTGGCTGAAATGGATTAAATATTCCATCCGCACTTTAAACAAAAGTGAATGTTACACTTGTGTGCACAGTAGACCAAAGGCCCAGATTGTTCCCTTTCCACTCAGATGGTCTTCCAACTGACTGGGCATGAGCTACATGGTTGCTCTCTTCCAAGATCCCTCAGCCTGGGGTGACAAATCATGCCAAGCGCTTTCTCTGCTGTTTCCTGAAGTTCAACATTCTGTGGGTCAGCCCCCGAGGGCCATCTAGCTTCTGTCTCCCAACGCCAATTTTACTTCGTGTCTCTCACAACAGGGAGAAAACTTGGCGTTCCTCAGAGGCTTAATGGGATGCATTGAGCTTAAGTCCTTCCAAGAGCTTACCCATCAGTCTGCCCTTAGTCATCCTTGAGTGGACATATAATGGTAGTGTGGTGGACCATTACTGGACACTCTGCTAAGTGTGTCCAGTGTGTCCACAACTGGAGCAGAACTTGTGCTCTAATTCAATTGGCCATCCCTTTCACCCTGGCATTTCATCAACCAGAAAAGATAGAAACCAAACATTGTAGGAAAAGAGAGGTGCCTCATGGGTCCTTTCACTGTCATATTTATATAGATGTCATTGGGGTCCCATGAGGAGTGTCAGATGAATTTAAGGCCCAGAATCAGATAACTGCAGGATTTGAATCTATGTTCTTCTGGTGGTCAACTATAAATAAGAATGTGAATTGGATAAACTACATTTATTACAATCAACAACGATTTGTTAATTATACTAGAGATGCTGAACAATTAAGCGACAGCTGAACAATTAGGACCCATGGTCAAATGGCCTAGGAAAATAGAATAGCATTAGACATGATACTAATGAAAGAGGGTGGAGTTTGTGTTATGATTGGAACCCAATGTTGTGCTTTTATTCCTGATAATACCACTCACAGCAAGACCATAACAAAGGCACTACAAGGTCTTACTGCCTTATCAAACGAGCTAGACAAAAATTCTGGACTAAACAACCCCTTCACACATTTAATGAGAAATTGGCTTGGCAAATGGAAGGGACTTATGTCCTCAATCCTCATCTCTCTTGCCATTGGAATAGGGTTGCTTATTCTTGTAGGATGTTGTGTCATACCCTGTGCCTGAGGACTAATACAAACGCTTATTGAAACAGCTCTCACCAAAACCTCCCTCAATCCTGCTCCTCTTTATTAAAACGAGCTTTTTCTTTTAGAAGACCAAGTAGAACAACAGAGCCAAATTATGCAGAAAGGTGTGAAGAAGAAACAGTATAAAAAAATTAAAGGGGGGATTGTTGAATACAGTAAGAAATTCTTCTTCAAAGATTTAGCTTGCTTAAGTTTCCTCGTCTTTGTTCCCTGCTTTCAAGGCCAGACTTTCTTACTCTCTGTGTTCCCCCTGCCCTGGTAAACAACCTTCCTGCCAGTCCTTATCCATAGAGCCCACATTCCACATCTGCTACCTGCTCTGTGAATTAACTCTCCCATTGCAATGGCTACTCCTGCTGAAACTGATCTTCCTGCCTTCCCACCAGTATAACCGCATTCTTGCAGTTTTCAAGTTAGCCAACCAAGTTTAGCTTAGACTATGTGGTCCAACTCCTGACAATGGAGGCAGGACATAGTAACAGGGACAAGCTGTGTTAGAGATAATAAAAATCCCTGCTTTCCTTTGTTCGTGTGTGCTCTTGTGGGAATCAGACTTCTGAGAAGCAACCTTTCTGCAGAAAGTAAAATTGCCTTGCTGAGAAAATTCTTTGAGCGCCAGTTCTTCTTTTCAGCACCAAGAAATAAGCATTTGTTTCTAACAAGTTTTAACTTTTGCTTAGAATATTGCTGATCCCTATTTTCTTTTTCAGTCAATAAAAGTTATTTTATGGCCTTTAATAATTGAGTAAGATATACTCCTGTGAACAAAATTTGGAGCATGTTTACTCTTCTCTGCCTGGTTCCTCTAGAATTTGAAGACTGTCTGTAAGTACTCTTAACTTATGGCCATATAGTTGTTTGTGTCAGTGCAGTAAGAATCCATTTTTCTTTGTCAACAGGACACAATTGGAAAAACTGGTTATATTACCAAGGCTTTAACTGAAAAGGGAAACAAGTTTGACATGGAGAGCCAATAAAAGCCTCTTGGGGAGAACTGGCCTCATACCTTGTCTGCACAGTCCCTGCACAGGGTTCCTAACCTGTGGTCAGTAAAGAATGTCACTTTCTAATAGGTCTGGGAGTTTATCTCGGGACCTCAAAAGGAGAGGATCACTCAATTCACAGGTATTTGAGGATACAAATTCATGGCTGAGCTGGATTTTAAAAGGTCTTAACTGAGATTCCTTGTGCAACAGAGTTTCATCAAAGCCAATCCAAAAGGCCTATGTAGAAATACCCTCTCTTGCTGCACTTTATGCAAATAATCAGGCCATGCATAGGACTAATGTTTATTCTATGAGCAACACATATGGTCCTATCATAATTTGTTTTAATCAAAAACGAGGAATGGAGAGAAAATTTATACTCCAAAGCTTATCATACATTCCTCATTAAATCCTAGTATCATTAATTGTATTTAAGTTTTTGCCTACATTTTAGACTAACTCTGCTTATTTCTGTGAATCAAGTGGTAATCTCCTCCAGTTTGGAAGAAAGAAAATGAATGGGTAATGTAAAAATTTGAATAAATATGCTAGTTCTGGGCAATTATCCTGCAAATTCTGTCAGGTAATGAAAGTGAGTAGGATGCCCATAACCCAGAGCTTTCTTTGTTGGGAAAATAAAAACAGGCTTCATAGACCAACAAAAGAAAACTCTGTATCTTGGCAAGTAAAATTTTAGATGGAAATTATCTACTACACACTTGTGGAAACTGCTGTATTCACTCTACTATTTGCAAAAGGGTTATACATGGTAGCACCTTCTAACTGAAATATTGTATAGTGTTTCCATTGCTGTTGTACTTTGCTTAATTATTATCCTTATAGCAGGGATAATAGTTACTGACAAAAAGGAAGCATGGAAGTTTTAATATCACTGAGTCTGCTAGGACTTTTTATTGGGTTTAGTAATGATTAACACCTTTAGTAAAATAGAGAAAAATCTATAGGTACTTAAAAATCATATCAAAATTATTAACAGGCTCAGGGAAAATGTCAGCTACAATCCCTCTTTAATGAATTCTAGTCTTCTTTATGGAATTGGTTAGCCCGTTTATTAAGCCCTCTCTTGCTTATATATCTTGTATTGACATTTGAACCCTGTATACTCAATACTATAACTCTAATTGTTTCTTCTTGCCTGGAAGCAATCAAACTCCTAATGGTGATGCAAACTGAACCACACATGGACATGCCATTCTTCCAAGGACACTTAAGTTGACCTCAGAAGGTGCCCTAGCTGCTGTTCTCCATTCGATGCCCTTTTTCAGCAGGAAGTAGTCAAAAAGAGTCATTGCCCAAAACCACTTAACAGCAAGTTAGTGTTGTATCACCACAGGGAGGAATGTGGTAGGAGTTAGTAAGAAATCAGAGAGAAAAGGTGGTCCTTAGGAAGTTTTCATTTTTTAAAGCATTTCCAGAAAAGTTTCTTGTAAAGCCCCAGCTCTTAGGCCAGCAACCTTTGATATGCAAATGTTGGCCATTAGAAACTGGGTCCACCCAACACTGTGGTTCCCACCTTCTTGCCCTTGCCACATATGTTCCTGGCAACATGGCCACCCCCATATATCCCCACGTGTGTAGATCATGGTACTCTGCATTTGCATATTAAAAGACTAGGGTGAGTAGGCCAGCTCTTTCTCACGCTATGTGAATGACAAGCCTGGTCAAATCAATCCCCGGAACCCTATGCAAATCAAACACCTCTAGCTTCTGCATATATACCTGGCTGGTTTCTGTGGCAGGTGGGGACCTCCTCTTTCAGCTTTGGAGACCCCCTCCCTCTGTCTCTGTACAGGGGAGCTTCTTCTTTCTTCCTTTTCCCTTCCTTCTTGCCCCTGATTGCCTTTTAAACTCTCTGCTCCCTAAAACAAACAAATGAAAAAGAAAGAAACTGTATGGGAAAAAAGACAAAAACAGTTTAAAAAATTTTTGGTGCTCTAATCTCATAAAAATACATAGTTTTATAAAATTGTAGGTACATACTGTTTGTACTCAGAATTTCCATTTAACATTATTTTACAAGGAGAACTCAACTAGGTGCTGGAGCTATGCAGTTCCAATCCTTATTCTGTCATTATATGACATATGACCTCAAGCAAGATACTTCAGCATCATGCGGTTCACTTTCCCATTCATACAGAGTGCAGGGCCTGATGCTGCTTACACACTTACACATACATTTGTACATATCACTGTAGTGCACATGCTTGCCATTTTTAATGATTATAGTGTTTTAAGGGGCTACTAATTATGATGAAATATAGAGCCACGGGGAGAATAACAGTAATAGAGGAGTAAGAATACATTTACCGGCACATGCAAATGAACTGACACCACAAGACAAAGAATGAAACAGAACGGCCTTAAAGTTTTAGAGCCCAAATAAAGGTTTAGCAAGAAAAACTAGTACTTAGATTTGCATGAAACAGATCCTTAAGATTAATATTTAGATCTTACCAGAAACCTACCTTAAGAGATGTGACGGGAAAGGAGGGCTATTAGCTTATAAATACCATAATTTTATCAAGACATGTAATAGATTAGGTATACATCTAGTTGCTCTCTTAATTGCCCTCTACTTAACCCACTTGGCAGATTAACTGATAAGCTCTATTCCCTTGTAAATTTCCTGATGGCCTTGTCACAGGTCTTTTGGAGCTAATTTGTTGCTTTCTAGCATGCATAACATGGAAGTGTTCTCTCCAATTTAGGTGCTATACCTTGTGTTGGAAGGCAATAAAAGAGTAGACGGTGAATGTCAAAAGGATATTAAGAGCTACTTTAAGGGTTGCACCTGGCCAAATTTGGGACAATCTGAACATCAGAAACAATGAGCATAAATGACTGTTAACACATTGAATCATCTGTTATCACTGCAGATGAGAGCACCAAATTCTTTACTGGTAATTAAACTCCAACACTGGTAATTAAGGGAAAATAATTGAGCCTTACTCTGCCTCTAGTGCATTCCTAGTTGATGAGGGAAGGCTATACAAGAATGCTACTCAACAAATGTAAAATAAAATTATAAAACTGTCATTTTGCAAACACTGATAAAACAATGGATTCAGGCAAGGATCACCGTTGGTTACATTTTACCAGGTAAGAAGTTGTTGGCAACCAAAATATCTATATACTGCCAGTGCCATTCCACAAATTGTTAATTGCAATAGGAAAAACTACCTTTATATTGGGAAGATATGGTGGTTACCACCTCAACTGAGTGATCCATTGATAGTGAGTCAACCTGGTATTAGTGAGACTTTTGATATGATGCACTATGAAATACATCTGTCAGGTGTTATCATTAAAATGTTTAAAGAATCCAATTAAGCCTTTTGCCCTAACTTCCAATTTGTGGAAACTACAAGGGGTACAGGAACAACCCACATGTAAATAATCAGTTAAATCCTGAATGTGAGACATTCTTCAAGACAACTGACCTGCTCTCTTAAAGAGGAAAAACCAAAGTGGGGTCTGTTCTAGATAGATGAAACAGACATAAAAATCAAATACTATGTGTGAAAACTGACTGGATCAACAAAGAAAATCTAAACATAGACTAGGTCTTCAGATATTAGGGAATTACTGTCCTTTTTCTAAGGTATGCAATTGTATTGTGGTTCTGTAAAGATTGTCCTGATTTTTATGAGATGCATGCTTAAGTATTTAGCGATGAAAATGTCATGTCTGTAACTTACTTTCCAATGTTTGTTTAAAAAAAAATGGCAAAATGTTGGTTTTTAAATCTAGGTGGTATGCAGTTCATTTTATTATTTTTAAACCTTTCTGTATATTTGAAAACTCATAATAAAAAGTTCTGAAAAATAAGGCTATTTGCTAAAAACTGCTGAATAATTTGTGGGTCAATAAAAAGTTCTGAAAAATAAGGCTATTTGCTAAAAACTGCTGAATAATTTGTGGGTCAGACAACTGTAAAAGTGGGAAAAATACACAAAGATCTAGGGTTCTCCAATATTACTAATCTGTTATTTTATAAGGGCATCAATTGCCTCTGTGTATCAGTGGAAAACTTTATAAATGCATTATTTACATAAAACATACAAGGCAGGAAATATACAGTAAAACAAAGAAAGATGCTATGGACTTTAACATGCCACATGCTCAACCAAGAGAAATAAGTGTTGTGTGAGGGATGAAGCAGCATAAAAAAAATAAGATTTTCAAAAACTGTTATTTTTTTTTTAAAAAACATAACTATATAAGCACAGTTTGAGTATTCTGCAGCCTGTACTTTGTGCAGAATACTATGAAATCAAGGTTAACTAATGTAAGAGAAAGGGAAATCAAGTTTCTTAAAGAAAACACTCAGCAATATAGCCTTTAGGATGCTAGGATCCCGGGTCTAACCTTCAGTACCTGTTTGTAGGATAGTTTTATAAACAGTAATGTCCAAAGGAAGTTGCATGGTTAATACATGCTTAAATTGGTATTTATAGTATCAGAATTGATATCAATTTCCCCTCATTTAGCTTGGGAAAATCTCCTGTGTAGATGCCCCATGAAATCAGATTCACTATTTTTAAGCAGTTCCCAAGTAAATGTTATTTGTTGAACATTTCTTTGATATACGCACAATAGTATTTTTAGTTATACCAATTTTCACTTCATGCCGGTTAATTCTACTTTATTACTGAAATCTAATTTATCTAATTAATTATAAATTAAATCATATAATTTATCTAATTTATTCATTCAATAATTAATTAATTCAACCATGTATTGACCATGCGCTATTATGCAAGGGACTGGAAAAACAAATACGAGCACAATGAAATCTCAGTTCTCAGAATATGGCCTTATATTCTGGTAGTGGAATGCTATAAATATGAAATGCAATAGTATTTTTTTTACCTATTTCTATTTGCATTTCTGCCAGTTTTCTTTCTATGTTTAGAACTCACCCAGTTATCACTGTTTAATGATTACTGTGTCAGTGCTTTTTACAATTAATTTTTTTCCTGACATGTTAAGAGTAATCTCTATTTTTCTTTTATGTATGAAGGAGTGTCAGGCTTCCATTTATTCCTTAAAAATAAGTCATTTTGTTTTTAGTTTATAACCAGGCTGAATTCTTTTTTATTTAGCCATTTTCATTCCACAGACAAAGCAAGTCCAATTATTTTTCATGTTATAGCAATTATCTATGTATTTTTCCTCACTCCATTAAAATTTCACCTTCTCTGGCCCACATTCTCCAGTGAACCCAAATCTACTTTCCATTACTTATTTTTTTCTCACATTATTTATTTAGCTGCACCATTACTTCCACTACCTTCTCTTGGGATCTAGGTACCATTTAGCAACCCATTTTAGCAGGTTGCTTATGCTCATTCCATGACAAAATATCACGTCACTTTCTCATTACTCTAGAAATCTTTCTGTTGTGTAAATCACCTGTGATTTTCAGCATTGTAACCAGCCTTGAAAGGATCCAATTAAGAAGTTTGGGACCTGAGCATAGTAGATACTCAAGAAACGTGTTTCAATGGAAGAAATGAACTTTCCATAGTAAAACAGTTACAGAGAAAGCTGACATATAAATTTAGGAGTCAGGTGAAAAAAATGGGAACTGTATACCTTATACCTAGTTTTTTCCATAAGGATGACCTTGAACATCATAACCTAGTGAAATCAAGGCTAACATGTATTAAAAATTCATTTAAACTTGGGGCATTTAATTTTTGCCTGTTTAACTATACACATCTAATATTATATACACATTAGTTTCTACTATATCTTTCATTAAGCCTCCCTTTAATATTTCAGTATCTGAGGGAAGGTGTAACTAAACAGTGATCACATAGAAATCTTTAAGATACTTTCAACTGTTTTTTCAAACCTACTGGCTCCATATGGCAGTTATGGCATAACAGGAGAAGGGGAAGTAAAACAGGAGGGAATCCTTTACATATTTTAAGGCTTCAAAGCTGGGAAAAAATAAAACGCCTGAAAGCAGCTTTCTCTTTTCTGCAATTTTAAGATTACTCTCTAGTGTGAAATCTCTACTTGATGGACACTTTCCCAAGTTATACTCATAAGGCCTCATTAAGATGTACAGTTGACCCTTGAACAACATGTTTGAACTGTACAGATCCACTTATACTGGATTTTTTTTTGTTCAACTGAACAGAGTTTGAAAGTACATTATTCAGGGATGGGAAACCTGCGTAGATGTAGGGCTTTACATATACACAGGTTCCGCCAGGCTGACTGTGCAACTTGAGTATGGGTAGATTTTGGTATACATGGGTGGTCCTGGAACCAATTCCCCGAGTATACTGAGGGATGACTGTACTTGAAATAAAGAGTTGATGAGTTATGTTTTTGAATACCCTTCACAGGGTTTCTTTCTGTAATGAATTAAACTCATATCAAATAAAGGTTAAGAAGTCAAATTTTCTTCTTAAATTTCACATTAAATCTAAATAGGTTATATCCATACCACTAATTCTGATACTTTTGCTGAGTGGTATCTAGCATATTGCACTTCTTCGGATTTCTTCTCAATGTTTTAACACACAGAACACACAAAATAATATTGAAATGAAGTTGTAAAACCTAAATGAAGTTTCCCTTATCCATTAATTACGATGTTTGGCACCTGTATGAACACGCTGATGCTGAATGAGGTTTGTACTCTGCGTGAAGGTTTTACCACATATACGACATGCATAGGGTTTCTCTCCTGTGTGAATTCTCTGGTGTTGAATAAGGCATGTTCTCTGGCTAAAATCCTTATCACATTCATTACATTTATAGGGTCTCTCTCCAGTATGAGTTCTCTGATGTTGATTGAGTGATGAGGAATAAATAAAAGCTTTCCCACATTCATTACATTTATAGGGTTTCTCTCCAGTATGAATCCTTTGATGCTGAGTAAGATTTGCACCTTGTCTATATGCTTTCCCACATATATTGCATTTAAAGGGTTTTTCTCCATTATGAATCCTCTGATGTTGAGTAAGGTGCACACTCTGGCTGAATGCTTTCCCACACACACTGCATTTATATGGTTTCTCTCCAGTATGTGTTCTATGATGTTGAGTAAGATTTGCACTCTGGCTGAAGGCTTTCCCACATATATTACATATATATGATTTCTCTCCAGTATGAGTGGTTTGATGTTGAATAAGGGTTGAGGAGTGAGCAAAGGCTTTTCCGCATTCATTACATTTATAACACTTCTCTCCAGAATGAATTCTCTGATGTCGAATAAGGTAAGTACTCTGACTAAACACTTTCCAACATTCATTGCATTTATATGGTTTCTTCCCAGTATGTATTTTTTGATGCTGAAGGAGGTGTGTACTCTGACTGAAAGTCTTCCCACATTCATTACATATATAAGGTTTTTCTCCAGTATGAACTCTCTGATGATTAATCAGTGATGAACTATGACTGAAGGTTTTACCACATTCCAAGCATTTATATGGTTTCTCTCCAGTATGTGTTCTTTGATGGATGGTAAGGTGTGCACGCTGACTAAAGTCTTTTCCACAGTCATCACACTTATAAGGTTTCTCTCCAGTATGAATTCTCTGATGTATAGTAAGGTGTGCACGCTGGCTGAAGGCTTTACCACACTGGTGGCATTCATATGGTTTTTCTCCAGTGTGCATTCTCTGATGTGCAATGAGGGATGAGATATGCCTAAACTCTTTCCCACATTCTTCACATTCATATGATTTCTCTTTGGCATGGGTGCTTTGGTGTTTCAGGAGGGATGGATATTTTCTAAATTTTTTCCCACACACATTACACTTGTAAGGCTTCTCTCCAGGAAGTATTTTCCTATGTACAATACCATACGAGACATGACTGAAGGTTGCCCTGCCTTCATTATACAGAGTTTTATTATCTAACTGGGTATCAAACTGTACAATTAGGTTTGAATGCTTTTCAAAATTATTTCTATATATATCATATTTACTAAGACATTCTTCTGTGGGATCATCTTCTTGTGAAAGGACTGACTTCAAACTGAAGCCTCTTTCATTAGTGGGAATCTTCCAGAAGCCTCCTGTGGCTCGCCTCCCTAATCTGTCATCATAGTCATATGAGTCTTCTAATTTGATGGTCTTGGTTTCTTCTTTTGTGGGTTTAGACATATCCTCTGCTTGGGCTTTAGTTTCCCATTCTGAAATAAAAAGAATACAAAAGTCTTCATTTACTTGGAGAAAGGAAACTGGTAAAATAGAAACAAAATAATAAACATGGATAAAATGCCCAAAGAGAGCAGCTCTGAAAACCTCATCATCATGGTCTTTAAAACTTGGGAAAGGAGACAAAAAGGGCAAAAAAAAAAAAAGGGAGACTAAGTTGGTGAAAACAGGTTCTTCATATTCAACATGGGCACAGAGGGAATAAAACAGATTAGGTCAGGTGACAGAGCTAAGAGAAGTCAAAACAGTGATAACACTTTGTGGAATAACTGGGATGGCCTCATGGATTAATTTATGTAATGCGTTCATAAAGTAGACATGCTGACTCTCATCACTCTCTCTTCCAATCTGCTCTGCACAATCCCACATAATATTCCTAAAGCAATTTCACTGAGTGCTTTCTATGCTCAAGTATCTCTAGTAAATCTCCCACAGCCTAAACAACGGTTCTTAAAAGTACAGTCCTCACACTAGCAGCATAAGCATCATTATCATCTAGAAATGTGTTAACATTATTGGGTGTCACCCAGACATACTGAATCAGAAACTTTGGTGGCAGAGCTGAGTAATTTGTTTTATTAAGCCCAGCAGTTTTTCTATATACCAAAGTTTAAGGACTAGTGGCTTAAAGGATTAAAGCTAAAGAAAAAAAGTTTAAAAAAAAAAAAAAAGAAAAAAAGTTTAAAATACCTCCACTTGGCATTCAGTCCCAAAATAATTCAGGCCTTTCTATTCTATTCTTTCTGATACTACAACTCATACTCAGCTTAATTTAAATTATTCACTACTTTTTTTTTTTTTTTTTTTTTAGACAGCTTTCACCCCCTTTTTTTTTTTTTTTTTTTTTTTGAGACAGACTCAGCACCATCTTGGCTCACTGCAACCTCTGCCTCCCAGGTTCAAGTGATTCTTGTGCCTCAGACTCCCAAGTAGCTGGGATTACAGGCATGAACTACCACACTCAGCTAATTTTTGTATTTTTAATAGAGACAGGGTTTCACGACGTTGGCCAGGCTGGCCTTGAACACCTGGCCTTAGGTGATTCGCCTGCCTCAGCCTCCCAAAGTGCTAGGGTTACAGGCATGAGCTGCCACACCCGGACTAAAGTTATCCACTACTTCTTTATAATTTTCTCTAGATACCATGCTAATCCTCCTCTCTAGGCCTTCTTTCATGATGATTTCTCCACCTACTAAAAAAGGTGTTTATAGTCCAGTTCATGTTTCTCTCTACGATGCTTCTCTGAATTTAAAATACAGATTAAAGGCCAGGCTCTGTGGCTTACTTCTGTAATCCCAGAACTTTGGGAGGCCAAGGCAGGTAGATCACTTGAGGTCAGGAGTTTGAAACCAGCCTGGCCACCATGGCGAAACTCTGTCTCTACCAAAAATACAAAAAATCAGCCAGATGTGGTAGTGTGTGCCTGTAGTCCCACCTACCTGGGAGTCTGAGGTATGAGAATTGCTTGAAACCGGGAGGTGGAGGTTGCAGTGACCCATGATAGCCCCACTGCACTCTAGCCTGGATGACAGAGCAAGGCCTGTCTCCAAAACAACAAAATAAAATACAGATTAGGTTGAATCATATAGGAAGTTGCCTTTTTTATAGGTCAAAATGGCTGAATGTCAGGAACTTTATATGGTTCAACCTAATATAGTATTGAGCTCATGACATAACTTGGCTTTATACAAGTACAGTCATGCATTGCTCAACGATGGGAATATGTTCTGAGAAATGTGGTGTTGGTTGATTTAATTGTTGTGTGATCATCACAGAGTATACTTATATGAACCTAGATTTTACATATATATATTTCTTTTTTAAAATATGGAAAGCTAAATGTCCCGGAACTATTATTGAGAATCAGTCAATTCCCTCACTTGAGCTGCAATATGAATATCAAGTGCTCATATACCAGGTTTCTGTATATGCTTCATTGTCATCTTATGGGACCACTGTCATACATGCAGTATGTCATTGACCAAAGTATCATGCAGCACATGACTGTAATTCACAATTCTGTACACTTCTTATATTTCCAACCTAGACGAAAATTCTGGAAATAGCTTATTCTTCTTTTACATTTCCTTTAGAAAATGATCTGAGACTGGATATGGTGGCAACTCAAATGACATAGTAAAATAAATGACATTCACATGTAAAAAGGTGAACTCAAATGAAAGCATACATGGATATGCATGCACACACATAACCAAACACACACACACATACACACACCCCCCAAACCAAAAAGGTTGACCCTCAAACTAACCTGGCTGTAATAAGGCAGCCAAATATGCATTTGTTGGTGCCTATTAGATTTCTTGTATAATTATTTAGCACAGAATTAAAGTTACAACCTCTTTTTCCTTTGAAACCAGGTGAGAAACATATAACTTGCAAATATCAAGAATTATATAATGTAATTTAATCAAATATATAATTTATAATACAGCAAAAATGGTACTAAATACTTCAGAAACTTTCTAAGAGGCAGGTCACAGTATAATACCTTTACAAACATATCCATTCAGTTGAGTAATATGCAGTAATTAAAAATGACAGCCACATCCATCAATAAGGGACTAGTTATTAATAGAATAAGGAATAACAGAATATTGATAACTGATAATTAGGTAGGTCTAGGTACATTGACATGAAAAGGTGTGCGGGGCACACTAAGCGAAAAAAAAAGCAGGCGTATTAAAAAAAGTGGAGCAAGATCCTATCTGTGTAAAGATACGCTATTTGTGCTACAGACAGACATAAGACAGACAGACAGACACACACACACACACACACACACACACAAATAATCTAAGGGGAGAAGGTCCTGGTCATGATTGAAGGAAGAGAGACACTTATTATTTGCTTCCTTGTACTGCTTGAATTTATGAACTACTTTTTAAAACTTTTATTCAAATACAAAATCATAGTTTACATCAGAAATGTTTAGGAGTGATGTTAAATGAAACAAGTATCATAACAAGCATGAAAACACATCAGAAGTGGAAAAACATTACCAAAATGCTAATAATGATATTATGGGTTTTCTCGTTTCTAATTTTCAATAAATTTGCTATATTACTTTTATTGCTATTTAGTACTAGTAAGTAGTTATATTCCATTCCAGTAGATGTAGCAAAATAAGAAACAATTTTTTTAAAATGGAAAATAGTGGTTACTTTTTTGAAAGAAAAAAAATTATGAACTTTCTCAAACCAGGATTTGTTATTCCCCTCCCCAGAAAAAAATGAGAATGTGAATGGACTGTACAAGTAGGTGTGACTATATACAAAAAAGATGAGATAATACCAGACGTAGAGTTCAACTTCTATGTAATCAGTATCAACCTATGACAGATTGTAACTAACTGAAAAGTAAAGTTATAATTAATAAGCTTAAAATGGCAAGACTAAATGATAATCATGAATAAATTGCTACTATAAATGCACAGTTTTAAACAAATTAGTTTACTAAAAATTCTGAAACAGATCATTAAACAGGGCTTAAATATGTGTTTATCACTAAAACCAGAAAGGATTGGTTAGAAGTTTTATCTGTTGGTTAATAAGGACAAAAGTGGCATAATATTTCTAAATAGAGGAGATTAATGTTGACTCAGGTAATCAAGGGAAGTGGGGGAGGTGTGACTTGAATTGACCTCAAAGAATGGCAAAGTACTGTATAAAGAACTATAAACCATAAAATATAAACATAAAACACCCATAAAAGACGTGGGACAGTAATGGCCATCGAACCAACACTACTAATCTGTTTGTTAATTACCAAAGTTTCCATTTCCTGAAGTGTGACTAACCTACCTCCTGAAGTACCCTAACCAAAGCTTGGTTCAACTTACTATATATCTTTAAGCTGGCAAGAAAGCAAAAGCTTCACAGGCCAAAAATTAAGTAAAAGCAGGAAGGCAAGACGTAAGTAACAGCTCAAGTTGACTGCCTGAGCTAGCTCCTTGATCATGTTTGATGAGCTTAAGCTTCCACTTTGAGGGTACAAGGGACTCTGGGGCCAGAAGACAAAGCCTGGGGCCCAGCCCAGGAGAGGAGGCTGACAGCAGTCCCTTGAACAGAGAATTACACATGATATAAGAACATGCTAGGCTAGAAAAACAAAACCCCAAAATCTCAACTCTACAGAAGGAAAAAAGAAACTGTTTTTCTCAGTCTTGGTACTTTTTGGAGGGAGAAAAATCTCCCCTCTCCATATGTATAACCATACATTGCCCTTTCTTCAGGATTCACAGCCCAAATTTGTGCTCTCTGATAATCCAAAAAACTCTTGATATTGAGAAGTTAAAGTGATTTCAGACTGCAAGCATCACCCAAAAGATTATCCTGACTCTAGTCTAGGCTTATATCCATTACATTACGTATGTTTTCTCAGTGCCCTGAGTGTGGTGAATTTGTTCCCCAGAGAATTTGGTGTACTGCAGGTGTATTTTGTATTTTTCAAACTAAGGCATATAAGGCCATAAATTATAGAGAAGAATTAGCTTTTAAAGTTTATGATCCTTTAAATACCTAATGACCAAAGTTACTTTTTTAAAAAAGTGAAACAATTCACTCTAAGGTAGTATATCTTTCTTTTTTTTTCTATACAGGGTCTTGCCGTGTCACCCAGGTAGGAATATAGTGGTGTGATCTTGGCTCACGGCAGCCTTGATCTCCCGGGCCTGTTTCCTCTCACTTTAGCCTCCTTAGTAGCTGGGATTATAGTCATGTATCACCACCACCAGTTAATTAAAAAAAATTTTCAGTAGAGATAGGTCTCACTGTGTTGCCAGGCTTGTCTCAAATTTCTGAGTTCAAACGATCTGCCTGCCTCAGCCTCCCAAAGTGCTGGGGTTACAGGTGTGAGCCACTGTGCCTGGCCATATCATATCTGTCATTATTGTTGTATATTAGCATCCATGTTGATGGACATACAAAAAGTCAGTGTTTTAGATTTTAAAAATGGAGTAACGGCTGGGAGGTGTGGCTTACACCTGTGATCTCAGCACTGGAGGCCAAGGTAGGCAGATCGCTTGAGTCCAGAAATTGAGACCAGCATTGGAAACATGGCAAGACCCTGCCTCTGCAAAAAATACAAAAATTATCTGGGTGTGGTGGCACACACCTGTAGTCCCAGCTATTCAGGAGACTGAGGTGGAAAGATAGCTTGAACGCAGGAGATGGAGGTTACAGTGAGTCACGATGACACTACTGCACTCCAGCTTGTGTGACAAGAGTGAGACTCTGTCTCAACAATAGCAATAAGATAAAATAAAATAATAAAATAAAAAATGGAATAACAAAGCAAGATGCAAGAATATACATAGTATACTTCTTTTGTCTGCAAAAGAAGATAATGTATTAATAACTTATTTTTGCAAAGAGAAACATTGGAAGGATTCACCAGAAACCGATGATCATGGTTACCTTTTGGGAGTAGGTGGGAAGAGGGCAGAGGGAATAGAAATGTATACCTTTCTATATAGTTTTTGACTTCTGAGCCATGTTACTATTTTTACATACTCAAAAATGTAAATTAAAAACAATTTTTAAAAGCAAGAAAACACTATCCTTAGTGGTATATAATTTATGAACAAAAAAGACTTCAAAGAAATCTTTTTTTTTTTTTTTTTTGGAGACGGAGTTTCGCTCTTGTTACCCAGGCTGGAGTGCAATGGTGCTATCTCGGCTCACCGCAACCTCCGCCTTCTGGGTTCAGGCAATTCTCCTGCCTCAGCCTCCTGAGTAGCTGGGATTACAGGCACGCACCACCATGTCCAGCTGATTTTTTGTAGTTTTAGTAGAGATGGGGTTTCACTGTGTTGACCAGGATGGTCTCGATCTCTTGACCTCGTGATCCACCCGCCTCGGCCTCCCAAAGTGCTGGGATTACAGGCGTGAGCCACCGTGCCCGGCTCAAAGAAATCTTAAACTTTCTAGACTGTTTCTATTGGTAGTAGTACTGATATAAATTTGAAACTATTTTTGTGCGTAACATATGATATAGCAAATAAGTAAATATACTGATGTTATTGGAAACCAGATTATTCATTGTATGAGAAAGGAGATACAAAATGGAATATGGGAATATATAAAATGGAATATCCTTGTAGTGTTAGATTTTAATTGGAGTTTAAGTATGAACTCATGACTTAAAATAACTAACACACACACATACTTCCTAGCTCTATCGACTGAACAGAAGCAATGTGAATACATTTATGGCTCAGAAGTCACACACGGCTCAGAAGTAAAAAACTATATAGAAATATATACATAAATGTATTCACACTGAATAAACAGTGAATACATTTATGGCCCAGATCTTAGTTTTTTAGTACCATTCCGTACTAAAATGAATCAGCGTTCCTTGGAGAAATTCCAAATCTAAGGTAAGCATAAGGTGAGCCTAAAGAACATCTGGCTTTGCCAGAAAGCAAGGAAATGGTTGAAAACTTATTGGGACATGTCAAAAAGATGCTGAACTTCTTTTAATGTCGGGGTGCCCAAATTTGGGACAACTGAGCATCAAAAACACAAAACAAAATGTAAAAACTGGAATTAATGGACTAATAATAGATACACACACACACACACTTTTTTCTTTAAGACAGAGTCTCGCTGTGTTGCCCAGGCTGCAGTGCAGTAGCGCAAACTTGGCTCACTGCAATCTCCGCCTCCTTAGTCCAAGTGATTCTCCTGCCTCGGCCTCTCGAGTAGCTGGGACTACAAGCATGCACCACCATGCCCAGCTAATTTTTCTATTATTATTATTATTGTTTTTAGTAAAGACAGGGTTTTACTGTGTTGGCCAGGCTGGTCTCAAACTCCTGACCTCAAGTGATCCACCTGCCTTGGCCTCCTAAAGTGTTCGGATTATGGGAGTGAGCCACTGTGCCTGGCCGACTAATAATACATTGAATTTTTAAATTTTCCATTAGTTCACAGTGGTATATACATAAAAATGGGGTGGGGGAGGAAGAGCTATTTTTTTGAGACAAAGTCTAGCTCTGTAGTTCAGGTCGTGCAGTGGCGCAACTTTGGCTCACTGCAACCTCTGCGTCTGCCTCCCAGGTTCAAGTGATTCTTCTGTTTCAGCCTCCCAATTAGCTGGGTTACAGGTGCCTGCCACCACACCCAGCTAATTTTTGTAGTTTTAGTAGAGATGGGGTTTCACAGTGTTGGCTGGTCTCGAACTCCTAACCTCATGATCCACCCACCTCGGCATCCCAAGGTGCTAGGATTACAAGTGAGAGCCACCATGCCCAGCCAGAAGGGCTGTTCTTTAATGAAGAATGCTATTAATCATTTAGAAAAGATGACTGAATTAGAAAATCACCATTTTGTGGCTGGAGGCAGTGGCTCATGCCTATAATCCCAGCACTTTGGGAGGCCAAGGCGGGAGGATCACCTGAGATCAGGATTCAAGACCAGCCTGGCCAACATGGTGAAACCTCATCTCTACTAAAAATATAAAAATTAGCTGGATGTGGTGGCATGTGCCTATAATCCCAGCTACTGCAGAGACTGAGGCAGTAGAATTGCTTGAACCCAGGAGGTGGAGGTTGCAGTGAGAGGAGATCATACCATTGCACACCAGCCTGGGCACCAAGGGCAAAACTCAGTCTCAAAAAAAAAAAAGAAAAAGAAAAAGAAAATCACCATTTTGCAACCAGCAATATAATATTACAAAGACCATCAAATGGATGCTAAAAAATTTAAGTAAAGAATTATCAAGGAATAGTCATGTGACTGCAAAGTATCACTCCACAGACTACTTATTAGTCACAAAGAATGCACCTTTAAAGAGGAGAGACTTTGTAGACACCACCTTAAGCAAACTGAGCATCTCCAATGATGAGACAAATTACCATTATGTACCTCCTGAAGAAATGCAATGGAAGATACACATCACCTTTCAAATATTCTTGGCAGAATGTTTAACCTGACTATCTTTAGGAAACAATGAGGCAAATCTAAACTGTAGGTTATTAAAAAACAAAACAAAACTGGCTTGGATCCTTTAAAAAATGTCGGTGTAATGAAAGACTTTTTTAAAAACAGAAAAAAGTCTGGGGAACATTTCTCTGTTAAAAAGGACTAAAGATAGGAGATAAGCAAGGAGAACATGTGATTCCTGACTGGATCCTGTATTGGGGAGAAAAACATCTATCAAGGATGTTTTTGGGACAGTTGGGAAAATCTGAATATTTGACTATACATTTAATAACACTCACATAAATGTTAAATATCTAGAGTGAGAGAATGGTATCATGTTTATGTAGAAAAATGTTCATGTTCTTAAGAGATATTTAGGGGTTGTCATGATGCCTGTAACTAACTGTAAAATGGTTCAGTGCAAAAACCTTTGTATAGAGATACAGCAAAAGTGGTTAAATGATGATAATTAGTGATTCCAGGTAGACAGTACATAAGTGATGAATGTATTGTGCATGTGTAGGTTTTAAGTCTTTTAAATGAAGTTATTGCAGAGGGAAGAAGCAAGGAATGAGAATGAAAAGTCCATGAATAAGAAACAAGTTCAATAATAAAAATATGATGAAGATATAAAAAAAGAAATGAGGAAGCTCTTTATATACTCATTTGGAAGGCTTTTCAAGATATACTGTTAAGTTAAAAAGCAAGGTACAAAACAGTATGTATAATATGCTACCATTCATATTAGAAATGGAGAAAAACTATTTTTATATTGACTTCACATGTAAAAAATCCAAAGCATAATAAACATTTCAAATAACTGCTTATTGCCACAACTTTAACCTGGAGACAACAATTGTTCACACTTTATTACCTGACTTCTACTTATGTGGGAGGACAGACTTCTACAGCAGTCACATGCTGGGGAGATGGAGGAACTAGGTAAATATGATACTCAGGTGGGGCATTTGATATACATTTTGCTTTACACATTTTTAAGAATTTTGAATCTTATGAATATATTATATTTTTAAATAATTTAAAAATAAGGAAGGAATGTTTTACAAAAGATGAAGGCAGGGGGATGTAGGAATTTGTCAGTGAACAGAATAAAAGAAACTCAAAAAGAAGAAGGTTTAACATTGAAATTTTTAGGGGGCATTCATGTATGTTTAAAAATAGAGGAAGGGGAAAATGGCACAATGAAAGCCCTATACAAAGCTCTAAGAGATGGGATCTAGAGGTCCTGTAGAATGAGAAAATGAGAAGAGACACAGGGGAAAGGTCTAATAGTGATGCTTGGAAACTCTTCCTGAAGAGACCTCCATAAGGAAGCAATGCCAAACAGCTTAGTGTTCTTGACAGGCTTGAATGCCTTTGCAGAAAGTATGCTGATCATATTTAAAAAGCATATCTCACCACACTTAGGATATAGATTCTGAAATGCAAAGAAGCTCATGTGCTTTTTTGTTTCTCACCTGGACTAGGGCCTTCTAAAATTTCTTTTATCACCATCCATGGTTCTTCCAATATGGGAATCACAGTTGGTCTGTACACTGTAAGTCCTGTTCAGGAGGAATATAATAAATTTTATCCTGGAGATAAACAGTTGCTTGAAGTTTTATTACCAAACTTCTACATATCTGGGAGTATGGACCTCTGTAGGAAAACAATAGTTCATGGACATGATCTAATAAAAGAATTAGGCTTTTGGTTGTTGTCCTTTCCGGAGATAGGATAAAAATTTCCTGTCACTGAAGAGGATATGTGCATGGAGATCATGAAGGAAGAAACCTTCCCTTAGAGTAGCAAAGACCAAGCAAGGCAGCATCGGGTGGCGGCACTATAAAGCTGTGCATCTGTTTCCAATGTTTTCTCACTTAAAAACCTTTCATTTGGGAAATGGGAGTAAAATAGTTGCTTTTGTGCTAGAATGAGGAACAACATTTATTTCTAGACCCCATTTTTAGCTAAGCATGTGTGAGGCCCAACCCATTTTTAACAACAGGTGTAAGAAAGATACCCTGATGGACAGGCTAGGAGGAGGAGGGCTGTAAATGATTCTTACCCAGAGAAACCATGTTCCAATAGTTCTGTAACGTCACAGTCTTGTATAATTCCTTTTGTACAGGACGCATTAACTCCCAGTCCTCCTGGGTGATGTCTACAGCCACATCTTTGAATGTCATTGATTCCTAAAATATCAAATGTAACTTAACTCAGTTCAAGAACTAATGGCAAAGGGGACACTTATAACACTGGGTGTATGTATGCTGGGGGAGCGTCACAGAATCTTAAGCTTTAGTAGGATCCTAGAAGTTGTCTAGTCAAAACCTCCCCCAACATATGGACAGCGCCACAGCATCTCTCCATAACCCTAAAAGGAAGTCTGAAAATAGAGTGGAATTTATTTTCACTTGGCACTCGTGCATGCATTGGTGGCAGCTCTGTTTTTTAAAAAGAAAAGGTTTATTATTTTTAAAAGAAATGGTCTCTGTCGCTTGTGCTGGACTAGTGCATGCATTGGTGGCAGCTCCATTTTTAAAAGGAAAATATTTATTTTTATCATTTTTAAAAGAGACAGGGTCTTACTTGGTCACCTGGGCTGGAGTGTAATGGTACAATCATTGTTCACTGCAGCCTCGAGTTCCTGGGCAGAAGTGATCCTCTCACCTCACCCTCCCAAGTAGCTGGGACTACAGGTGTGCACCACCACATCTGGCTAATTTTTAAATTTTTGTGTAGAGATGGGATTTTGCTATGCTGCCCAGGCTGTTCTCAAACTCCTGAACTCAAGTGCTCCTTCACCTCAGCTTCCCAAAGTGTTGGGATTACAGGAGTGGCCCGCCATGCCTGACTTGAGTTTTAAATTTTAAACACAGATGACATAGAGTTGAATGATTTGCTTTTCAAGCTATGCTTTAAGAATAAATCCAACATGTTATAATTAAAATGTTAAGATAGTTTTATGTGTTCTGTGATTAAATGCAGTCTTTCTTTTTAAAAATACAATAAACACAGTGTTGAATTGCTATACTGTTAGATACATTTCACAGTCTGTTAAGGTTAGTGCCTTTCTTGTTTGCTCTTCTTTTGTTAAAAATGTAATATTATTTTACATGCTTCTCTTTTTTTTTTTGAGACGAGGTCTTGCTCTGTCACCCGGCTAGAGTGCACTGGCTTCCCAAGTAGCTGGGATTATAGCCATGAGCCACCACACCCAACTGATTTTTGTATTTTTAGTAGAGATAGGGTTTTGCCACATCAGCCAGGCTGGTTTCAAACTCCTGATCTCAGGTGATTCACCCTCCTCAGCCTCCCAAAGTGCTGGGATGACAGCTGAGATGACAGGCATGAGCCACCGTGCCCAGCCACACGTTTACTTTTTCATATAACTGTATGAAAGGAGGCCAGGTGTAGTGGCTCATGCCTATAATCCTAGCACTTTGGGAAGCCAAGGCAGGAGGATCACTTTGAGACCAGAATTTAAGAACAGCCTGGGCAACACAGTGAGATCCCATCTCTTAAAATTTTTTTTTCTTTTAAATCATACTGAGATTTAAAAATTCTATTAGGTTTATAACTTAGGGAGGACTGATGACTTTATAATATACAAGGTTTCTTTCATGTTCTACAAAATATTAGACATGAAAGTACTACAATATTTATATAATATTTATATTATGCTTAGTTTTACATATTTTAAGCTTTTTGGGGGGTTTTGATACTGGAAGCATTTATTTCATTTTATCACCTATCTGATTTCTACATGTGTGTATATATATATGTGTATGTGTGTGTGTGTTTATATATGTATATATATATGTGATTAATTTTTTCATGTCATTTTCTGGAGAGTCATATTATCCCATTTTTCTTAGTGTTTTTAACAGTTTTTCCCCTGATTTTGTTAGGTTTTGCAGGTAAAGGTTCACATCATCAATGAATAATCATTTTAACTTAGTTACCAAAGGCTTTCCAATTTCAGAAAGACCAGTTATAGTTTTACAGTGTATTTATCTTAAGGTAGCTGAAGTTGCTATTCTGTAAAATTTAGATTCATGGCCGGGTGTGGTGGCTCATGCCTGTAATCTCAGCACTTTGGGAGGCCAAGGTGGTTGGGTTACCTGAGGTCAGGAGTTCAAGACCAGTCTGACAAACAATGGCGAAACCCTGTCTCTACTAGAAATGCAAAAATTAGCCTGGCGTGGTGGCATGCACCTGTAACCCCAGCTACTCCAGAGGCTGTGGTACAAAAATTGCTTAAACCCAGGAGGTGGAGGCTACAGTGAGCCAAGATCATGCCACTACACTCCAGCCTGGGTGATAGAGTGAGACTCTGTCTCAAAAATATATACGGACTCATGATCAACAGTAATATCACAGAATGCATGGCCTTTAACTACGTGGGTAATGAGGAAAAATAATAGCAACAATTGTCTATTAATTGCTTAACTGTAATCCAGCCCAACTACAAGTCTCATAAAATTTAATACTCACAATCTAAGAGATAAATTCTATTTATGAGAGTAGAATAACTCAGGCTAAGAGTGGTTAAGTTTCTTGTCCCAAACTGCAGTTTCAGTGGTAGAGCCAGGAACCAAAACCTAAATCCATCTGGCTGTGGAGGTCAATCCCGTATCCCATATGTGATATTGTTGACAAAGTCAAAGTAAGGAAAGATGCATCAAGGGAAGGCAATGGAAGCCCCTTTTCTTTACTGTACATTTACCTACATTAACAGACAAAGACAACATAGGAGAGAAACTGAGGCTTAAGTCCTTGATAGAGCTTTTGGGGGCACAGCAGTTACAGGGCCAGGACAGAAAATGTCCTCACACACTAAGAAGGCATTTTAAAATTAGAAAAGACAGACAAACTCACTTTGGTCACCAAGTCATTTAGCCACCCTGCCTGGAAAGCATGTTTTCCTCTGGGGTCTTCCTCTGGGGTATCTTGGGAAAGGGTAGAGTTTTGAGGAGCTAGAGAAGAGAAAGAGGTCATGAAGGAGATTAGTCCTTTTTGAATAGCTTAGGAAACCCCTCACCAAATGGATGCCTACACTTTCTTAAATTGAGAATTAAGAAGGAAACCAAAAACAGCACTCCTACTTCAAAGCATCAGAGGAAAGGGCCAATGACTTGTCCTAAGACATCAAAACAGACTTCGAAAACAAGCTTGCTCTAAAAATCTTAAAAGTATGAACAAAATTCACTTTTTTTTTTTCTTTTTTTTTTGAGATGGAGTCTCGCTCTGTCGCCCAGGCTGGAGTACAGTGGTGCGATCTCAGCTCACTGCAACCTCTGCCTCCTGGGCTCAAGTGATTCTCCTGCCTCAGCCTCCTGAGTAGTTGGGACTAAGGCTTGCACCACCATGCCCGGCTAATTTTTGTATTTTTGGTAGAGACGGGGTTTCAGCATTTTGGTCAGGCTGGTCTGGAACTTCTGACCTCGCGATCTGCCTGCCTCAGCCTCCCAAAGTGCTGGGATTACAGGTGTGAGCCACCATACCTGGCTTTTTTTTTTTTTTTTTTTGAGAAAGAGCCTTGCTCTGTTACCCAGACTGGAGTGCAGTGGAGTAATCTGGGCTCACTGCAACCTCTGCTTCTCAGGTTCAAGTGATTCTCCTGCCTCAGCCTCCCGAGCAGCTGGGACTACAGGCTTGCGCTATACGCCTGACTAATTTTTGTATTTATAGTAGCAACAGGGTTTCACCATATTGGTCAGGCTGGTCTGGAACTCCTGATCTCAGGAGATCTGCCCACCTCAGCCTCCCAAAGTGCTGGGATTACAGGCGTGAGCCACCGCACCCGGCCCAAAATTCACATTTTAACTAAATCCTTATGTGATATTAATTTTGTGAGTTGTCTCTTAATAAAGGGATGTTTTCTCAACCCTTTCTTCCTTTACTGGAAGTATTTTATTGTAAAATTCTATTCACAAAACAGATGATTTGTTAGTAGAATGGTGCAAACCTCTGCAGATACTTTCTGAAGGCTCACACAGTGGTAATTTGGTTGCGCCTGGTCACTCTTTCAAGATATTTTTCCAGGGGGGTTTAGATAATGTGTGTTTGCTCCCAACCAATCTGGAAGGAGAACACGATGCAGGATGGAGCTCATGTTAAAGCCTTGTTCTGACTCACCAAACTTCGTTCTCCCCAATTTCTTTCTTTTTAAAAAATGCATCCTGGACCTCTCAGTGTTCTCCCCAATTTCTTTAAAGAGCTGCTCAGATGTGCTAGTTGTCTTCTTTAACCACCCAGGGATTCCTCCCCTCTCTGCTCTATGATTCTCACCTTCCTCTTCTAGAATCTGAGTCAAATCCTCCACCAGAGTCACTGCTTCCTCGCTGCTCTCTGGATATTGGGACTTTACCCAAGTCCTAACCTCACCAGGCAGGATGGTCAGGAATTGCTCCAGCACCAGCAGTTCCAAAATTTGTTCCTTTGAGTGAATCTCAGGTCTCAGCCACTTAAGGCAGAGCTCTCGGAGTTGACTCAATGCCTTTCGAGGACCAGCCAGGTCTGGGTATGGAAAATTCCTAAAATTCTGTCGACAGGTCTCAGTGTCACGTAAGAATCTCGAAGTAAGGATTTCCTTCTCAACATGGTAGGGTCCACTCTGAGCCTTGTCTGACTTCCACCTTAGAAGGATTTGGGAACGTGAAGAGCTGTTCATCCTCTTGCTCGAGACTAACATTGCTACAGACAGGTGAGTCAATCTGGCAATATCCTTTATTTCTCCAGTAGTGAGGCAACTGCTTGAAGTCTCATGCTAGAGTCACAAGGACACTATATCAAAGGCTGCTGCAGCCGAGGGCAGAACAGAATCAAGGTAGAGTTAGCAGCCTTAGTGACAAATTCTGAGCCCAGAACTTGCAGGGATGGATAAGAGACCCTGAAACACAAGCAGGGACCACAAGGTCAAGAATTCTTGCATGCTCTACTATACATATATACACACAGAAACACTCGCAGTGTGCTTAGATGAACAAACGTAAGCTTCACCTTGTTTTCCTCCCCTATATCCTTAGACTTGTAAGGGAGCTGCAATCTGCTTCGGGTTAGTGGGGGATGGAGCTGCTATTAAAAAAGTAGTGTCAGAGGCAATGACTCAAACAATCTAAGCAAAATGACACATTAAACTTCTAACCTATTGAAACAAAATTAAACATTTTTATAGACAAAATAGTTTCATTATTTTAGTCACTGATGTTACAGAAGCTGTAATGACTGAACGGGCTCTCGATAATAACAGAGCAAATCTGTTACTTGGAAGAAACTAGGAGAATTTCTTCTTAATACAGTGCTCAAGGTTCCCAAGGGAACTGTCAAGGGAAAGGGCGAGCCATTTATCTGCTTTGCATGTTAATGCCAGCCGACTCTAGCTTGTCACTATCAAAGGGCTGGGAAGACAGCGGGTTGGACTGGAAAAGAGTAGAAGAGGTTGGTGCGACGTGAAGCCCTTTACGTGCGTCTACAGGAGACAGTTCCTTAAGGATATATTCGAAACCAGGATTCTCGAAGGCAACGTTAGAACTGGCCTGATCTGGAGAACAGACACTACCTGTGCCCAGGCTGCAGCTCCGAGCCCTGCTCAGGCACAGTCGTGCTGCCAAAGCCAACTGTTTACAAGGCCCTGCAAAGGAGATGCGACAGCCTCGCCTGGCCTCCTGTCGCCGCCCCTTCCCGGCCAAGTCCTTTTGCCTCTTACTCCTCCTCAGCCGCAGGGTCGAGGGCGAGGGCAGCGGGGGAGTAGGGGACCCTGCGACACGCAACGCTGGGACTGGGCCCACAGCAGCCTCCACCCCGTCTTTGCCCTCCCGCAGGCCACGAGCACAGGCGCCCGCGCGTGGACGGGCTCGGGCTGTCACTGACCGCGCGGACACTCGCGCGCGGCGCCCGGACATCAATACCTGTCGCTGGGACCCGGCCGACGGGCAGCCGGAGCGGCCCTAAGGCCACAGGCAACAATGGCGGCGCTGGCACGGGCGCCTGCGTGGCCGGCTCAGTCCCGCGCGGCAGCGGGTCCTCGGGCTCCGCCACTTCCCTTCCCAGCAAAGCAGAGCGTGGCCCGGCCAGGAGCTGCACGTTCCAGCCCGGTCCTGGGAAACCCGGCCCAGAAGCCCCAGCGCCTCTGCTTCGCCGCGACCTCGCCTCGGCGCCACTGCGCATGTGCGCCGGGGGAACGCTGCGCGCCCGCAGAGCCAATCGGAGCCCGACCTGCGGCCTCCCCCTCCCGCGTCTCTGGCCCTGGACCTGTCTCCATGGCAACCTCCTCCACCCATCTCTCTGACTTGCTTGTCAGCCTGCGAGGTTCCGAAGGGAACTTCAAAGTTTCCCTGGGCAGACGCAGGTCTAGCAGAAGTGTTGGAGGCCGGGGAGATTCCAGCAGCTGGAGGAGCGCTAGGGAGTTGAAGCCCCGCTCTTATTACCCAGAAAAAACCCGGTGCCAGATTTCCTAGAGGAAGAATGGGCAGGCAACATGCGGGTCTAAAGGCAGAAAGACCTAACGTGCGGTTTCGGGCTTTACTGTGCATACATGTTAACTGTTAAAGGTTCTCACTTCCTCCTCAGGAATTTGATTCTGAGACTCTCAGATTGGGGAGGGGGGACCCATTTTTCTTTCTTCTTCTTTTTTTTTTTTTGAGACAGAGTCTCGCTCTGTCACCCAGGTTGGTGTGCAATGGCGCGATCTCGACTTAGTTCAACCTCCGTCTCCTGGGTTCCAGTGATTCTCCCGTCTCAGCCTCCCGAGTAGCTGTTATTTCTAAGAGACACAAAACAAAAATACATACAAATAAAAGGATATAAAAACATATTCCAGGTGTTCCCGTTATAATGTTCTATTAACAAACCACCCCAAAACTTAGTGGTTTTGAAGAACAATCACCTTATTATGCTCATAAATATGGTGAGGAATTTGGAAGGGACCGGAGTGAGTGGGCCTTTGCCTCATTGTCTGTAGCCTCCGTTGGGATGATTTGATGGCTGGGGGCGGGGGGGCCACTTTCAAGATGGCTTTCCACTCACATGTCCACCTCTTGGGAGGAGATGGGTTAAAAGACGAGCTTGGCTTGAATTTGACCAGAGCATCTCAATGTGTTTTCTCCAGCATAAAGGACTGAGGGCAGCTGGAAGGAATTATCACGTGGTGGCTCTGGGCTCCAAGAGTGAGCATTCCAGTGAACAAGAGAGAAGCGCAATGGCCAATTATAACACGGCCTTGGAAGTCACCTAGCACCAATTCTGCCAGACTCTTGGTCAAAGCAGTCACAATCCTGCACAGACTCAAATGAGGCAGAACCCTGTGGGGTTGGGGGAGGACTGTCAAAGAGTCTTAATATCATCACACCAGGAACATTCTAACAAAAAGAAAGCTGGGGAGTGTGATGGTCTTATGATCTGTCAACTTGGCTAGGCTACAGTCTCTGGAGTTTCTTCTCCATCAGCGTGCAGCAGCTTCTAGCCTGCCTTTCCTGATGAGGTGCTCTTACAGATTTTGCACTTGCCTAGTCACCCCCCTCAATTGAGTAAGCCAACTCCTTGCCACAAGTATCTTAAATATCTACTGGTTCTGCTTTTCTGGTTGAACCCTGACTGATACAAATAATAATCCTAATATCAGCTATGCTAGAATTTGAGAAGATCACAAGGGAACAAATAAGAATGTTTGATGGAAAAGATACATTTATCATAAATATACAGCAAGTCCCTAACAATAAGACCTCAAAATATACAAAGCAATAGCTTACATACCTGTAGGGAGCAAAACATAAACCAACAACAAAAGCTGGAAATTCAACACACGCTATAGTTACACTGTAACCATAGTTACAGTGCCTCCAGTCTGAGGCATCCATTCCCACAGCTGCTGGCTGAGTAGCTGCTGATGGCTCACAGCTAAACATTTCTTTGAAAGTTGTCCTAGCTGCAGGGAGCTGCCTCTCACAAGTCACATCTTCTCCCCAGGGGAAGTCCATATCCAAAGAATGCTCAGTGCAGGGTTCAAAGACCTGGCTCCCTGTCTTCAACTTGCAGCCTGTATAAAGGGCCATCTTGGCTTAAGAATTCCCTGTGAAACCAACTGAGGCCTCTGTTGCAATCACACGACATTTAAACCTATTCCTCTGTCCAATTCTTCTTATATCACTCCTGCATAGGCATTTTTTCCAGAGAACGCTACCAAATAATTACCTTGCACGCAGTTCTCCATCTCAGACTGTATTTCTAGGGAATCTGTCCTATAACAGTTGGTATCAGCAGTTGTTCTAAGAAAGCAAACTCTATAATGATTTTTTTTTTGAGGTGGAGTCTTGCTCTGTCACCCAGGCTGGAGTGCAGTGGCGCAATCTCAGCTCACTGCAACCTCTGCCCCCTGGGTTCAAGCAATTCTCCCTGCCTCAGCCTCCCGAGTAGCTGGGATTATAGGCGCCTGCCACTACACCCAGCTAATTTTTGTATTTTTTAGTAGGGACTGGGTTTGCCATCTTGTCCAGGCTATTCTTAAATTCCTAACCTCAGGTGATCTGCCTGCCTTGGCCTCCCAAAGTGTTGGGATTACAGGCATGAGCTGTAAAACGGAATTTTGAAGCTGAGTTACCTGCCACCTTGCTGACAATGAGGGAGGGCCCTAGGATTTGTGATTTGCAGAGTAATGATAGCATATATCAGGTCGTAGCAATGTAATTGTTAAAATTGTCAGTGGTGTTGAGCTGGGGTGGAATATTGACGGAAGGGAATGCACTGGTGGATGCTACATCTCAGATCTTTATAACATTAGGGGAAGTGATAATTCTAGAGATGATGGAATTGAATGGCTATTATCAGTGGCTATTGACAATGAAAGGCTGATGGTGATTAGTAACAAATTTAAGGGAAAATGTGAGAATCAGAGGACTTCTTGAAGTCTGACAGCAAAACAGCTGAGAATCAGGCCCCAGGATGATATTGCTAGTACTCTAGCAATATAATAACTTCAGCTAAGATTGAATTCTAAATCCCAGCAAGTTTGCTATGCCAAGGTCAGGATCCTGCTGGGAAAGAAGTAGAACTCTGAGATTTGGGATGGGGACATTTGATTTATGCATGCAAACACCTCCAAACACCAATCCCTCTGAATTTCCTGGGCTTGTTAAAGTGGCCCAGTCCTCCAAGTCTAAAGCTAGGGCTCTGCCTTGCTGGAAGATGGTGCAGACAGAGGCCTCTACACTGCAATAAAACTCGTGCCCCTCTCAGGATTTGCCTACCCTTTCCTCCCCCTACCCCATCCACTAGACCAATAACTAGAATTAAGTTGCCAAGAAACCCAACAGGGGAAATTCTGGGCATAAGAGAGGAAAAGAACCATCCTCTGAAGTTACTACAGGCCCTAGTCTATATCTATCTGTGGGAACCAGGACAGCACGTATTGGACTGGATTCTGAGGATGCTGGATCAAGAACATAGAACATATATTTGAGTACCAGAGAGTTTATTGAAAAGGAACACACTCCTGGCCAGGCACAGTGGCTCAGGCCTATAATCTGAGCACTTTGTGAGGCCAAGGCCAGTGGATCACCTGAGGTCAGGAGTTGGAGACCAGCCTGGCCAACATGGTGAAACCCCATCTCTACTAAAACTACAAAAAATTAGCCAGGCGTGGTGACGGGCACCTGTAAAGCTAGCTAATCAGGAGGCTGAGGCAGGAGAATCACTTGAACCTGGGAGGCAGAGGTTGCAGTGAGCCAAGATCATGCTATGGCACTCCAGCCTGGGCAACAAGAGTAAAATTTGTCTCAAAAATAAAAAAATAAAAAAGCACCCTCCTGTGATACAGGATTTAAACACTCTGGCAAAGATGCCAGGAGATGGGGATTAGAGAAATACATGGTTCATGTCAAGCAGAAAATGTCAGAATTGCTTGACAAAAGGTAAAATAAGAGGTTAAAAGGCTCAGGGAACTGAATATACTAGAATAGGTAGAGTATGTAAGGCTGAAATACTTACCAGCTGTCTGTTTCATTGGGAAGTCTGGAAGATCATCTGCTGTGATAAAGAATGTGCTAGAGAGCGGCACCAGCATCATTGATAAACTCTGTGGTAGCTGTCCTCTGCAAGCTGAGGCTGACCATAGGGGATTTGTTACAAGACTGGGGCTCCCTGAGGATGGCTTCAGAAATAAGGTGAGCTCAATTCACATAATGAGCAATATGATCAAAGTGGAGGATGGGGAGAGAAAAAGGGGAAGAGTCACTTTATTTTCAGGTAACTTTCAAGGAGATTAATAGAATATGGTGTCTCTAAAGACAAGATATGCGGGCAGACAACAGGGGAAGTAATCAGTCTATACAGTCAAGTGAAATAAAGGATGAATAATCAAGAAACTGAGGCTAAGAAAATGTAATGATCGCTGGCCAGAACCTATGACTGAAGAAGCCAAATCTCCAGAAGTCAGGACCTTATTGTACTACCATGCATATATTCGATAATGATTTTCCCAGCCCCCTCCCACCCAAAGGTACCTATGGCCATTTACTTAGGTACATGGGGAAAAAGGGAGTACCCAGAAGTTTCAAGGCTGCTGGATAAAGGTTCTGAGTTGACACTGATACTTAGGGACCTGAGGCAACATGATGGCCTCTATGTTAGAATGGTGAAGTGTGGGAGCCACGTAATCCATTAAAGTCTGTCTCATGGCAGGTCCACAGGATTCACTGCCCCATCCAGTGGTAATTTTCCAAGACCTTGAATGTGTAATTGGAATGGATGTACTTACTGTTGGCAAACCACATTAGTTCCCTGGACTATAGGGTTAGAGCTACCAAAAAGGCCAATTTGAATACTCTGAAACTATTTCCTTACCCCTTCCCTGGCCAAGACATAAGTCAAAAGCATCACTTCCAGAGAGAATGGCAGAGATTCATGCCTCTCTCAATGACCTAAAGGGGAGAGGGTGGTAGTCCTCATACACAATGAGGACTATTTGATTCAACAGTCAGGCTCTTCCCAAGCCCACATGGATTATGGAGGATGACAGTGGATTATTATAAAAGATCAAACAAGAATTTGTTCCAATTGCTTTGCTAGAACAAACTGAGACATCCTCAATTACATGGCATTTGGGCTTTGCTCTAGCAAGTGTGTTTATCTGCCAGGTGAGCAAGACATGCTAGGCAAGTTGGAGGCCTTGGTAAAAGACAAGTACTACAGATGGTAGAGATGGATCCTATACAATTTCAGGGGCCTGCTACAGCAGTTAATATTTTAGGGGCATGCCAGTAATGCTCTCCAATATAAAGGGTGGATTATTGTGTTTCACACTCCTATCTCTCCCTTTTTTTTTTGAGATAGAGTCTCACTCTGTCACCCAGGCTGGAGTGTAGTGGCATGATCTCGGCTCACTGCAACCTCTGCCACCTGGGTTCAAGCAATTCTCCTTTCTCAGCTTCCCGAGTAGCTGGAACTACAGGAGCATGCTACCACACCTGGCTAATTTTTGTATTTTTAGTAGAGACTGGGTTTCACTATGTTGGCCAGGCTGGTCTTGAACTCCTGGCCTCGTGATTCACCACGTCGGCCTCCCGAAGTGCTGGGACTATAGGCATGATCCACTGCACCCAGCCCATACTCCTACCTCTTAACAAGGAAGCATAATCCTTGATAAGACCTTTTGGGTTTCAATGGCAGAATATTCTAACTTGAGCAAGAATCATGACATGTAATGCTGTCAGTTCTGAGTGGGGCACAGAGCAGGAAAAGACTAGGCAGCAGGTCCAGGCTGTAATTCAAGCAGCACTTCCACCTGGGCCATATAATCCAGCAGCCATTATAGTAGTAGAGATCTGGGCTGGAAAAGACACCATGTGGATTTTACGGCAAGCCCCACCACGTGAATCACAATATAGACCCCTTGGGTTATAGAACAGGTCTTGCCATCTTCAGCAGAGAATTATATACCATTCAAAAATCAGCTCCTGGCATGACAATGGGTAAAGCACTTGACCATGGAACATCATGTGACCTTGACCAGACCTGTTTATCATGAGCTAGTTTCCATCAGATGCTTTAAGTCACAAGGTCAAGCAAGTCTAGCAGTAATTCATAAATAGGATGGAGGTGATGTCTGTGAGTTTGGGCATGTTTTAATATAGGTATTATTATTTAAGTATAGTAGGTCCAATAGATCAGAAGATGACTGGCATTGAAAAGATAGTTTAAAATACAGATCCCAAGAGAAGAGGGTATACCATGCCATGGGGATCCACATGAAGAAGTGCTAGGGTTGGTCAGGAGGCAGAGGGTGGGGAACCATGGGCAAGAGCATTTATTGTGGTTTCTTTCCGTGGGAAGGAATGATGAGGCATTGTAAGTGGATTCAGAATTGGCTAGTTTGAATAATTTTAGTGCATTCTGGGGCATAGGTCTGTCAACAGTTGTCTGTTACTTAGGTGCAGTGTGGGCTGAGGGAAGAAAAAGGGAAAGAGGAGTAATTATTTTTATTTTTTTGGTGCTGGAGTGATTAGGGGGATAGTGGCCCAGAGATAAAGAAGGTGGCTGGCGGTGTGGGCTCCAGACTGGTTGGTTTGCATTTGAAAAGTGCACTCACAGTCAAATTGTTATTTATTTCTAGGAATTGGCTAACCCTGGAAAGGGAAGTCCCTTCAAAGTCAGCAAGCCTTCACATGTCAAAGCATCAGAATATAGAAAATAAAACACATGGTTAACATAGGTCACAAGCAGGACCAAAGTGCACAAATAAGCTGCACAGGCAGATGGCCCAGCCTTTTATGGCATGATGGTGTGACACCTTCCCTCAGTGCACACCTATGATAACAGGGGAACCAGCTAATGGAGGAAGAAAAAGTCCAACCTTGGTTCATGGAAGAGTTGGCCCAATATGTGGGTACCAGCTGAAAATGAACTGCTCCTACATCACAGCTCTATTTAGGAGTGGCCTTGAAAGAAACTGATGAGAGGATATCCTTCCAATGGACAGAGCTTCTGGTGAACACCAGAGCATTTATTTTATGTAGAAAGAGAAGTGGATGGAAGTAAGGATACACATGAACAAAGGTGGCTGGCTTGGATGGTTGGTCAAGGGGCTTAGAAGATTGAAAGACTGGAGGCAAGGAGGTCTGGGGGAAAATGCAGGTGGATAGAGCCATATTAGGGAACATGAAGTGTGTCTTAGTGTGTTCCGTCTGGCTATGACAGAATATCACAGAGTGTGTAATTTATAATGAACAGGACTTTATTGGCTCAGTGTTCTAGAGGCTTAGAAGTCCAGTATCAAGTAGCCAGTATCTTGTGAGGGCCTTCTTGCTGCATCATCTCATGTCAGAAGAGCGAAGAAGGGGAGAGAGGGGATAAAAAGGGCTGAAGTTCCTCTTTGATAACAAGCCCACATTCATGATCACAGCACTGATCCATTCACTCTGCTCTCAAACCTGATCACTTCTCATCAGGCCTCACCTCCCAACACTGTTGTTATTGGGGATTAATTTTCCAACATCATGCTTTTTCGGGGACACATTCAAACCATTGCAAGGTGTGACAATCTTTGTGTCATATGTTAATGTTCACCAGAGAGGATCCACTACAGAAGTATGAAACTACCAAGTAGCAGAAAGAGTTGCTCAGTTGTCATCAGCCTATCTCTGCCACTAGCTACTCAAGTGCTGGCATAACGCATGATAGAGTACCCATGGAAGAAGGCATGGAGGCTATGCATGGATGGATGTCCACATGCTCCCATTCTCCAAGGCTGATCTAACTATTGATTCTTTGAACACCCAACCTACTAGCAAGAGAACACTGCTGAATGTCTGGTGCAGTATCATCACTGGAGGAGCCCATCAAGCTCAGTAGCAAGTTAATTACATAGGGCACTTTTCACTCTGGAAGGTTTAGAGATGGATCTTGACTGGAATAGACACATGTTTGGGTTTCAAGTTTATCTGTTCTATCTGCAAAATCTTGGAAAGCAGTCCTTTCCGAGAGTTCCAACGCAGGGTTCCAAGTAATATTCCTGTTGTCTGGAGGGTTTCAAGAGTCCAGGAATGGAGATCCCTAAACAAGAGAAAGACCATGATATGAGTTCTAGTTCTGCTACATGCTCCCCATATGTTCTCAAATGAATCATTTAACCACTACTCCACTTCTGTTTTCTTCCCTTTTTTAGTTTAAATTTATTTGTAATTGACAGATCATAATTGTATATAATTTATTGGGTACAAAATGATGCTTTGATATATGTATGCATTGTGAAATGATTATATCAAGCTCATTAAAATATACCTTAGCTCACATATTTATCATTTTTTGTGTGTGGGGTGGGAATATTTAAAATATATTCTTTTAACAATTTGAAATATATCAGATGTTATTATTGTCTATGGTCACTATGTTGCACAATAGATCTTGAAAACTTATTTCTCTGGTCTAAGTGAAATTTTGTATCCTTTAGTCAACATCTCCCCATTTTCCCCATACCCCCACCCTCAGCAACTGGAAGCCACCATTCTACTCTCTACTTCTATGTTTGGCTTTTTTATATTCCACAAATAAGTGAGATCATGCAGTCGTTGTCTTTTTAAGTGAGTTCAGCAGTATTTCTGTGCCTGGTTTATTTCAGTTAATGTAATGTCTTTCAGATTCATCCATGTCATTGCAAATGACATAACTTCCTTTTTTCGAATGGATAAATAGTATTCTATTGTGTATATACCACTTTTTTTTTTTTTTTTTTACAGTGTCTTGCTCTGTCACCAGGCTGGAGTGCAGTGGCATGATCTTGGCTCACTACAACATTTGCCTCCTGAGTTTAAGTGAATCTTCTGCCTCAGCCTCCTGAGCAGCTGGGACCACAGGCGCACACCACCACACCCAGCCAATTTTTGTATTTTTAGTAGGGATGGGGTTTCACCATGTTGGCCAGGATGGTCTCGATCTCTTGACCTTGTGATCTCCTCGCCTCAGCCTCCCAAAGTGCTTGGATTACAGGTGTGAGTCACCACACCCGGCCACCGCATCTCCTTTATCTGTTCGTTTGTTGGTGAACACTAAGGTTGATTCCCTATCTTGGCTATTATGAATAATGCTTCAATGAACATGGGAATGCAGACATCTCTCCAACATACTAATTCCAGTTCTTTTCTATGTATACCCAGAAATAAAATTCCTGGATCATATGCTAATTCTAGTTTTAGTTTTTTAAGGAGCCTCCATACTGTTTTCTATAATATAATGGCTGTACTAACTTACATTCCCACCAACAGTGTACAAGGGTTTCCTTTTCTTCACATCCTCACCAACATTTGCTATCTTTTGCCTTTTTGGTAATAGCCATTCTAACAGGTGTGAGGTGGTATCTCATTGTGGTTTTAATTTTCATTTTCTTGATGATTAATGATGTTGAGTATATGTTCATAAATCTGTTGGTCATTTGCATATCTTCTTTTGAGAAATGTCGGTTCCTATCCTTTGCCCATTTTTAAGTTTTTTGTTGTTGTCGTTTTCTTGCAATTGAGTTGTTTTGAGTTCCTTATAAATTATGGATACAAATTCCTTTATCAGATGGATGGTTTGCAAATACTTTCTCCCACTCTGGTTGTCTCTTCACTCTGTCAATTTCTTCCTTTGCTGTGCTGAGCTTTTTAGTTTGATGTAATCCAGTTTTTATATTTTTGCTTTTATTGTCTGTACTTTATGGGTCATAGCCAAAAAACCATTGCCAGACCAATGTCATGGGACTTTTCTTCTATGTTTCTTCTAGAAGTTTTACAGTTTTAGCTCTTACATCTAAGTCTTTAATCCACTTTGAGTTGATTTTTATATATAAGACAAGGAGACCCCCATTTATTTATTTATTTTTGAGATTGAGCCTCACTCTGTTGCCCAGGCTGGAGTGTAGGGACATGATCTTGGCTCACTGCAACCTCCACCTCCCAGGTTCAAGTGATTCTCCTGCCTCAGCCTCCTGAGTAGCTGGGATTACAGGCGCATGCCACCACATGTGGCTAATTTTCATATTTTTAGTAGAGATGGGATTTCACCATGTTAGTCAGGCTGGTCTTGAACTCCTGACCCTTTGATCCACCCGCCTCAGCCTCCCAACGTGCTGGGATTACAGGCATGAGCCACTGCACCCAGCCAGGATATCTTTTTAAACTAAACTGTAAATGAAGAGAGAAATATTATCCACACTGCCTAATTTCACAGGTGTCTTAGGAAGATCAAATGGGATTCTGAAGTTAAGCAATTATGTTTCAGAGAGTGATAGAGTTGTAAAACCATCATTTTGCCACCGTTATAGTAAAAATAGATCAGGCAATAATCATCCATGGATGTGAAATGTGGTGAGGTAGGAGGAAATTTTGTTGCAAAGCAGAATGTTTTCACGTGCTTAGTGTTTCTCTACAGTCAGCTTACTAGTTACAGAGAGGGAAACAGTGATTAAATAACCTAGAAATCAGAGAAAACCTTGGTTGGTTGATCAAAATTGGTATTACCAGTATACGACTTTGTATTGTTATAAAGTAGTTTATAAAGAAAAGAGATTTATTTGGCTTACAATTCTGTAGGCTGTACAATAAGCATGGTGCCAACATCTGCTTCTGGTGAGGACCTCAGGCTGATTCCACTCATGACAGAAGTGAAAGGAAGCTAACATGTGCAGAGAATATCTTAATTCTTAGGAAAACCCCTCAGATGTATTTTATATTTGTGAATGGACATAGCATATGTAACTCAAATAATTCAGGGGAAAATATTACGTGTGTGTGTGTGTGTGTGTGTGTGTGTAAGAGGCAGAGAGAGAGAGAGCCAAGNCTCGTGATTCACCACGTCGGCCTCCCGAAGTGCTGGGACTATAGGCATGATCCACTGCACCCAGCCCATACTCCTACCTCTTAACAAGGAAGCATAATCCTTGATAAGACCTTTTGGGTTTCAATGGCAGAATATTCTAACTTGAGCAAGAATCATGACATGTAATGCTGTCAGTTCTGAGTGGGGCACAGAGCAGGAAAAGACTAGGCAGCAGGTCCAGGCTGTAATTCAAGCAGCACTTCCACCTGGGCCATATAATCCAGCAGCCATTATAGTAGTAGAGATCTGGGCTGGAAAAGACACCATGTGGATTTTACGGCAAGCCCCACCACGTGAATCACAATATAGACCCCTTGGGTTATAGAACAGGTCTTGCCATCTTCAGCAGAGAATTATATACCATTCAAAAATCAGCTCCTGGCATGACAATGGGTAAAGCACTTGACCATGGAACATCATGTGACCTTGACCAGACCTGTTTATCATGAGCTAGTTTCCATCAGATGCTTTAAGTCACAAGGTCAAGCAAGTCTAGCAGTAATTCATAAATAGGATGGAGGTGATGTCTGTGAGTTTGGGCATGTTTTAATATAGGTATTATTATTTAAGTATAGTAGGTCCAATAGATCAGAAGATGACTGGCATTGAAAAGATAGTTTAAAATACAGATCCCAAGAGAAGAGGGTATACCATGCCATGGGGATCCACATGAAGAAGTGCTAGGGTTGGTCAGGAGGCAGAGGGTGGGGAACCATGGGCAAGAGCATTTATTGTGGTTTCTTTCCGTGGGAAGGAATGATGAGGCATTGTAAGTGGATTCAGAATTGGCTAGTTTGAATAATTTTAGTGCATTCTGGGGCATAGGTCTGTCAACAGTTGTCTGTTACTTAGGTGCAGTGTGGGCTGAGGGAAGAAAAAGGGAAAGAGGAGTAATTATTTTTATTTTTTTGGTGCTGGAGTGATTAGGGGGATAGTGGCCCAGAGATAAAGAAGGTGGCTGGCGGTGTGGGCTCCAGACTGGTTGGTTTGCATTTGAAAAGTGCACTCACAGTCAAATTGTTATTTATTTCTAGGAATTGGCTAACCCTGGAAAGGGAAGTCCCTTCAAAGTCAGCAAGCCTTCACATGTCAAAGCATCAGAATATAGAAAATAAAACACATGGTTAACATAGGTCACAAGCAGGACCAAAGTGCACAAATAAGCTGCACAGGCAGATGGCCCAGCCTTTTATGGCATGATGGTGTGACACCTTCCCTCAGTGCACACCTATGATAACAGGGGAACCAGCTAATGGAGGAAGAAAAAGTCCAACCTTGGTTCATGGAAGAGTTGGCCCAATATGTGGGTACCAGCTGAAAATGAACTGCTCCTACATCACAGCTCTATTTAGGAGTGGCCTTGAAAGAAACTGATGAGAGGATATCCTTCCAATGGACAGAGCTTCTGGTGAACACCAGAGCATTTATTTTATGTAGAAAGAGAAGTGGATGGAAGTAAGGATACACATGAACAAAGGTGGCTGGCTTGGATGGTTGGTCAAGGGGCTTAGAAGATTGAAAGACTGGAGGCAAGGAGGTCTGGGGGAAAATGCAGGTGGATAGAGCCATATTAGGGAACATGAAGTGTGTCTTAGTGTGTTCCGTCTGGCTATGACAGAATATCACAGAGTGTGTAATTTATAATGAACAGGACTTTATTGGCTCAGTGTTCTAGAGGCTTAGAAGTCCAGTATCAAGTAGCCAGTATCTTGTGAGGGCCTTCTTGCTGCATCATCTCATGTCAGAAGAGCGAAGAAGGGGAGAGAGGGGATAAAAAGGGCTGAAGTTCCTCTTTGATAACAAGCCCACATTCATGATCACAGCACTGATCCATTCACTCTGCTCTCAAACCTGATCACTTCTCATCAGGCCTCACCTCCCAACACTGTTGTTATTGGGGATTAATTTTCCAACATCATGCTTTTTCGGGGACACATTCAAACCATTGCAAGGTGTGACAATCTTTGTGTCATATGTTAATGTTCACCAGAGAGGATCCACTACAGAAGTATGAAACTACCAAGTAGCAGAAAGAGTTGCTCAGTTGTCATCAGCCTATCTCTGCCACTAGCTACTCAAGTGCTGGCATAACGCATGATAGAGTACCCATGGAAGAAGGCATGGAGGCTATGCATGGATGGATGTCCACATGCTCCCATTCTCCAAGGCTGATCTAACTATTGATTCTTTGAACACCCAACCTACTAGCAAGAGAACACTGCTGAATGTCTGGTGCAGTATCATCACTGGAGGAGCCCATCAAGCTCAGTAGCAAGTTAATTACATAGGGCACTTTTCACTCTGGAAGGTTTAGAGATGGATCTTGACTGGAATAGACACATGTTTGGGTTTCAAGTTTATCTGTTCTATCTGCAAAATCTTGGAAAGCAGTCCTTTCCGAGAGTTCCAACGCAGGGTTCCAAGTAATATTCCTGTTGTCTGGAGGGTTTCAAGAGTCCAGGAATGGAGATCCCTAAACAAGAGAAAGACCATGATATGAGTTCTAGTTCTGCTACATGCTCCCCATATGTTCTCAAATGAATCATTTAACCACTACTCCACTTCTGTTTTCTTCCCTTTTTTAGTTTAAATTTATTTGTAATTGACAGATCATAATTGTATATAATTTATTGGGTACAAAATGATGCTTTGATATATGTATGCATTGTGAAATGATTATATCAAGCTCATTAAAATATACCTTAGCTCACATATTTATCATTTTTTGTGTGTGGGGTGGGAATATTTAAAATATATTCTTTTAACAATTTGAAATATATCAGATGTTATTATTGTCTATGGTCACTATGTTGCACAATAGATCTTGAAAACTTATTTCTCTGGTCTAAGTGAAATTTTGTATCCTTTAGTCAACATCTCCCCATTTTCCCCATACCCCCACCCTCAGCAACTGGAAGCCACCATTCTACTCTCTACTTCTATGTTTGGCTTTTTTATATTCCACAAATAAGTGAGATCATGCAGTCGTTGTCTTTTTAAGTGAGTTCAGCAGTATTTCTGTGCCTGGTTTATTTCAGTTAATGTAATGTCTTTCAGATTCATCCATGTCATTGCAAATGACATAACTTCCTTTTTTCGAATGGATAAATAGTATTCTATTGTGTATATACCACTTTTTTTTTTTTTTTTTTACAGTGTCTTGCTCTGTCACCAGGCTGGAGTGCAGTGGCATGATCTTGGCTCACTACAACATTTGCCTCCTGAGTTTAAGTGAATCTTCTGCCTCAGCCTCCTGAGCAGCTGGGACCACAGGCGCACACCACCACACCCAGCCAATTTTTGTATTTTTAGTAGGGATGGGGTTTCACCATGTTGGCCAGGATGGTCTCGATCTCTTGACCTTGTGATCTCCTCGCCTCAGCCTCCCAAAGTGCTTGGATTACAGGTGTGAGTCACCACACCCGGCCACCGCATCTCCTTTATCTGTTCGTTTGTTGGTGAACACTAAGGTTGATTCCCTATCTTGGCTATTATGAATAATGCTTCAATGAACATGGGAATGCAGACATCTCTCCAACATACTAATTCCAGTTCTTTTCTATGTATACCCAGAAATAAAATTCCTGGATCATATGCTAATTCTAGTTTTAGTTTTTTAAGGAGCCTCCATACTGTTTTCTATAATATAATGGCTGTACTAACTTACATTCCCACCAACAGTGTACAAGGGTTTCCTTTTCTTCACATCCTCACCAACATTTGCTATCTTTTGCCTTTTTGGTAATAGCCATTCTAACAGGTGTGAGGTGGTATCTCATTGTGGTTTTAATTTTCATTTTCTTGATGATTAATGATGTTGAGTATATGTTCATAAATCTGTTGGTCATTTGCATATCTTCTTTTGAGAAATGTCGGTTCCTATCCTTTGCCCATTTTTAAGTTTTTTGTTGTTGTCGTTTTCTTGCAATTGAGTTGTTTTGAGTTCCTTATAAATTATGGATACAAATTCCTTTATCAGATGGATGGTTTGCAAATACTTTCTCCCACTCTGGTTGTCTCTTCACTCTGTCAATTTCTTCCTTTGCTGTGCTGAGCTTTTTAGTTTGATGTAATCCAGTTTTTATATTTTTGCTTTTATTGTCTGTACTTTATGGGTCATAGCCAAAAAACCATTGCCAGACCAATGTCATGGGACTTTTCTTCTATGTTTCTTCTAGAAGTTTTACAGTTTTAGCTCTTACATCTAAGTCTTTAATCCACTTTGAGTTGATTTTTATATATAAGACAAGGAGACCCCCATTTATTTATTTATTTTTGAGATTGAGCCTCACTCTGTTGCCCAGGCTGGAGTGTAGGGACATGATCTTGGCTCACTGCAACCTCCACCTCCCAGGTTCAAGTGATTCTCCTGCCTCAGCCTCCTGAGTAGCTGGGATTACAGGCGCATGCCACCACATGTGGCTAATTTTCATATTTTTAGTAGAGATGGGATTTCACCATGTTAGTCAGGCTGGTCTTGAACTCCTGACCCTTTGATCCACCCGCCTCAGCCTCCCAACGTGCTGGGATTACAGGCATGAGCCACTGCACCCAGCCAGGATATCTTTTTAAACTAAACTGTAAATGAAGAGAGAAATATTATCCACACTGCCTAATTTCACAGGTGTCTTAGGAAGATCAAATGGGATTCTGAAGTTAAGCAATTATGTTTCAGAGAGTGATAGAGTTGTAAAACCATCATTTTGCCACCGTTATAGTAAAAATAGATCAGGCAATAATCATCCATGGATGTGAAATGTGGTGAGGTAGGAGGAAATTTTGTTGCAAAGCAGAATGTTTTCACGTGCTTAGTGTTTCTCTACAGTCAGCTTACTAGTTACAGAGAGGGAAACAGTGATTAAATAACCTAGAAATCAGAGAAAACCTTGGTTGGTTGATCAAAATTGGTATTACCAGTATACGACTTTGTATTGTTATAAAGTAGTTTATAAAGAAAAGAGATTTATTTGGCTTACAATTCTGTAGGCTGTACAATAAGCATGGTGCCAACATCTGCTTCTGGTGAGGACCTCAGGCTGATTCCACTCATGACAGAAGTGAAAGGAAGCTAACATGTGCAGAGAATATCTTAATTCTTAGGAAAACCCCTCAGATGTATTTTATATTTGTGAATGGACATAGCATATGTAACTCAAATAATTCAGGGGAAAATATTACGTGTGTGTGTGTGTGTGTGTGTGTGAGAAAGAGACAGAGAGAGAGAGAGCCAAGACCACAACCCAGTGACAGCTCTTGAACCAGGGCTCGAGGCCAAAAAAAACCCGTGAGAGAACTGAGAAGTGAGGATACATGGGCTCAAAATACTCCCCAGTTTATGCTGAGGTGTGAGGTCCCCAGAGTCATGAGACTGAGTCAATCAATGCATTTTCTTCTACGTCTTAGGTTGAGGGCATTAGTCTTCTGTATAGGTGAGGAAATGAAGGCTCAGAGAGATGACCTGACTTAGCCAAGGTCAGTGAGTAAGGCAGAGCCAGGACCGGAGCTCTGAGGATCTACCTCCAAGTGTAAACTGGTTTTTTGTTTTGGTTGCACATACTTACAACAAACGTGGTGGTCGTGGAACCTGTTTCTCAGCTGGCAGTAATTTATTCAATTGGAAAGGGAAGTAAATTAACAGGACTAATTAAAAGAAGAGTCAGCGGAAACGCTAGTTGCTTAGCAGATTTTAAAATTCAAAGGGGCTTCTGGAAAATTCCCGCTGTAACGGTGAAAAATGGAAAGAATGCAACCGGAAGCTGGTGTAGAAGCGGGGGTTCTCCAGGCCGCAGCAGAGACAGAGCCTCACTTGTCCCAGCTCAAGTCCTGCTCCTCCCCTATGGCCTCCTAGGCTTCACCTCCTGCCCTCCACTGGGAGTTAGAAGAAGGAAGGAAATAATAAGATTAAAGTGTAGATAAATGAAACAGAGAATAGAAAAACAGTAGAGGGGTTTCATAAAATCAAAAGTTTTTTTTTTTTTTAAAAGATCAACAACATTGGCAAACATTTACCTAGACCAAGAGAAAAAGAGGAGTTTTAAAATAATGAAATTAGAGTTGAAAGTGGGAACATTACTATAGGTGCTACAGAAAGAAAAGGGATCATAATAGAATACTGCGAACAATGTACGCCAGCAAATCAGCCCACATGAAAGGGATAATTTCAGAGAATTGGCGCCGGGTGGGCCACGGGGCCACCATCCACAGTTATTGTTGTACAAAGTGCCTGTGCTGGGCCGCCTGAGGGCGCCCGACCCCCGCCTTTTCTGCTCTGTGTGAGGCGCATGCGCGTTCAGTCTGCAGATTCGGACGTTTGTCCTGGGAGCGGACACCAGTTTCGTTCCCTCAGGGCCCACCCGGGAGGCGCCGCACGACTTCGGACCACCCAGGGCCGCTTCGTCGCGGAGGAAACAGCCTTGATGGCTGAGGAGGGAGGAGCCAGCTCTAACCGATTGCCTAAGTTGTTACAGATGGCGCAGAGCCTGGGACTGAGTTTTGTAAATCAGGTGTGTTCATTGAGCGAACTTTTCCCTTCGGAATATTCCACATCTGAGGACGCTCAGTTTGATTTTGGCTATCGCTGGCGCGGCACGGGCTGCCGCCTGGGACCCTACACCTGGGGAGGCCGAGGAGGATCGCTTGAGCCCAGGAGTTCCAGACCAGCCTGGGCAACACAGCGAGACCCCATCTCCAGAAAAAAAGAAAGAAAAATGTGTCTGTCTCCAATCCAATGGCGAAATTAGGATGTCCGCAATCTCTTAACAGCCTGGATTATACATTATTACTTCTTTACATTTCTCTTTTGTTCATTTTCAAAACTGGAAAATATATTCACTTGTTAAAGTCTGTCTTTAAATATACTTGCGGCCGGGTGTGGTGGCTCACGCCTGTAATCCCAGCACTTTGGGAGGCCGAGGTGGGCGGATCACGAGGTCAAGAGATAGAGACCAACCTGGCCAACTTGGTGAAACCCCATCTCTACTAAAAATACAAAAAAATTTAGCCGGGGGGAGGGGGTGGCACGCGCCTGTGGTCCCAGCTACTCCAGAGGCTGAGGTGGAAGAATCGCTTGAACCTAGGAGGCGGAGGTTGCAGTCAGCCGAGCTTGCGCCCCTGCCCTCCAGCCTGGAGAGAGAGCAAGGCTCCATCTCAAAACAAACAAACAAAAAACTTGCAAATTATGTTTTGCAAGAGAAAGAAAAAAACTTTCTCTTTTTTTGTTTTTGTTTGTTGTAAGCAAGGGCAATGCAGGTCTACTTTTTTGTCAGAATTTTTTGTTGGAAAGCTTATTTAATTTTCCACTTATCTCAAAATATCTCATATTAATGAGTTGCATAGAAATTTCTGATCTATTTGCACAAAGATGCTTTTGATTTTGGCCTAGTGTATTCCTTCATTCAGTATGATATACATTGTGTTCTATATACATTATGATATATAAATATAAATGCATTATTTATACATGGGTATAGGATCAGTGTTGTTCGTTTGGGCTGGATGTGCTCTGATTGCAGTTGCTCTGCCTGTCAGCACCACACAGATGGGAAAATCCCAGCTCTTAATTCCTGAGCACTGTCTACCCTGTATGTCCCTGCCACAGTCAGGTGAGTCCCTTGTGCCCCTATAGACACTAAAACATCCCAATAGGATCGAAGAGGGCAAGAGTCAGAGAGGGGACATGCACACTATCCAAGCATCTCTTTGCCTGACTTCTGAAGAACACAAGTGTGGACAGACTCCAGTTAGTACAGGCACAGAGAGAAAATCACAACTGACACTGCAGCCATCTTCTGGGGTTATGAGTGAACTGAAGCAGAGATTCACTCCAGAGATTCCAGGGCAGCATGCCACTTATTTGGAAGAGGAAGCTGTACAAGTAAGTACACTTTTCCATGGAGTTTGGCATGGAGCAAAAAAGGGCAGACAGTTTCAGGGTACTCAGTGGAGGAAGTTTATGTAGAAAACTGAAAATCAAACAACTCCATGCTTCCACAGCTGAGATGTCAGAGAAGCCTAGGAAAAAGAAAATTCCCCAACAGTGGTCACGTTCCAGTTGTGTTTAAGTCCCAAGAAAGGGACTTAAAATACTCATTGTATTAAAATATCTGGGTAGTGCTGGGCGCAGTGGCTCACGCCTGTAATCTCAGCACTTTGGGAGGCTGAGGGGGGCGAATCACTTGAGGTCAGGAGTTTGAGACCAGCCTGGCCAACAAGGTGAAACCCCGTCCATCTCTACCCAAAATACAAATTTTGCCAGGTGTGTTGGTGCACCTCTGTAATTCCAGCTATTCAGGAGGCTGAGGCAGGAGAATCACTTGAATCTGGGAGGCAGAGGTTGCTGTGAGCCAAGATCACTCCACTGCACTCCAGCCTGGGCGACAGAGTGAGACTCTGTCTCCAAAAATAGATAGATAAATAAATAAAATATTTGGGTGGTATGAGATGAACCCATTTGTGGAAAATGAGGGAGAAAGGGGAGAATGTGTGAGATTAAAAAAGCATGGGAACAGTGAGAAATATTTATGAATCGTGGAAGAATGGTTCAATTATTGGCATAGTGGGATGCCACATATTTATTTAGAAACAGCCATTGGGAATTTAGTGACACTGTAATTAGACTGGGCCAATAACCTAATCATATGCTCTGACAGATGCAGCCTTGGGGAGGGGAGATATTTGGAGTCATCTGGGATTGGGCTTGAAAAGCAGATGTGGAGAAAGGTCACAGGGACATAAGAATTGTTGGATCTGCCATGTATGTGCTGAAGTGAGTGTCAGTGAAGCTATGCAGTAAAAATAAGGAGAGGTGGGGCTGGAGTTTGGGATGTGGGGTCAAAGCACTGGAGGTCCTCCTGTGCTGGGAGAAAGTGGGCCCCAGGAGTAATTGTGTGAACAGGCTGAAAGAAGAAGGCTGTGGGAAGAGGCAGTGTCTACAATCATTCATCTGAGAGGGGAAATATCCTGGTAAGAGCTGGCTCTGGCACCTACCCCTCAAGATGAGCAGGGTTAGGAATTTGAGATTCAGAGAAAACAGAGCTAGTTTCTGTTTCAGCCCTGTTTATTTTTTAGACATTTAATTTTGTTATTGAGCCCAGGAGTTCCAGCCTAGCCTGGGCAGCACAGAAAGACCCCATCTCTACAGAAAAGAAAGAAAAATGTGTCTATCTCCAATCCAATGATGAAATTAGTATGTCTGTAATCTCATAACATCCTGGATCATTGATTATTACAGAGCTAATTTGGTCACATCACTTGTTATGAGTAACCAATACATAAACAGCAGTTACTGGGTCAGATTAAGTAAGCAAATGTATCTAAATCTCACTTTATATAAATTGTTTATTACATTGAGACCTTAGGAAGGGTCTCAATGAGTACCAGCAGACTCTTTTCTCTTTGAACTTGAGGGTGAAAAGGTTGTAATGCTACCTCTGTTTGCGACACATTGTCGTTATTTGTCCATGCAACATCTTATTGTTTTAGGTGGTCCTCTATAGTTGACACACACTTTCATACTCGTGTGTTATGAGATACGGGGATATTGCCATGGCTACTTGTTACTGCTATGCAGAAGTCCAGCTACCATCTCACCAGGACATAGTCAACCACCCTTCCCTAAACTCAGATCCCTTCCCTCTATATTTATAAGCTTGTCTCGTCTATGGACATTTTGGGTCACAACAGCAGCATAATGACATAGGTACCCCTGTTCCCCTTATGTGCTAGATTTATGTGATGAGGATTGCTGAACCCTACAACATGGAATGAGTCATTACATTGTTCCATACAGATTCCAGTGTTGGCTGGCCAAGTGTCCAAGGCCATATGGGGCATAGCTAGGATGGAGGTGCTGATGTTGCCTGTATCCCACAGTGGAGGGGCCGAGATGACTGAAGGCAGCTTATACAGAGGTGGGTACTGTAGGGAGGGTGGGAAACTCTAAAGGACTGGATGAGTGTCGGAGAACCAGTGCTCATACACCTAAACAAGAATATTCAAGTAAATGAGAAATTCTAGATGGCGTCTTCAGTTGTGGAGTCAGGAATCCCCATGTGACCACTGTGAGGGGTTCCTAGGATTTGGTATCAGAGGAGGAATGAAATAATACCACTGGACACAAGGTCAAACGAGCATATAAACCCTCTAACTTTCATTTCATTATCTGTAAACAGTATGGGACTATCTCCATGTGAGCAGCAGTGGCAAAAGCCTTCTCACCTTTGATCCTGGGAAGGGAGTCCCCTCCCTCACCCCCAATGTGTGTGTGAGATCCCTCTGCATGTGCACAGGGGTGGAGGTGGGATAGGGTCACTCACAGGTGAATGGTATAGCATGGCCTTTTTTTTTTTTTTTTTTCCTCAGCTTCATCTGCTTAGTTATTGAACTAATTCAAGTAAGTATTTAGTTAGTTATTTCATACCTGGGTGTGAAAAATAAATCCAGTCACTTTTTCTCTGTCTTCATCTTAATTAAAAACAAAGACTAGGTCAGGTACAGTGGCTCACACCTGTAGTCCCAGCACTTTGGGAGACTGAGGTGGGCGGATCATGAGGTCAGGAGTTTGACCAGCCTGGCCAATGTGGTGAAACCCCATATCTACTAAAAATACAAAAATTATCTGGCCGTGGTGGCGCACACCTATAGTCCCAGCTACTCGGGAGGCTGAGGCAGAAGAATCGCTTGAACCTGGGAGGCAGAGGTTACAGTGAGCTGAGATTGTGCCGCTGCACTCCAGCCTGGGCGACAGAGCAAGACTCCATCTCAAACTACAACAACAACAGCAAAAAGACTAATTTGACCATGGCCTCCTTTTGAGATCATTCTTTTGCCAGACTCTGACATCTCGGGCTGACTGTCTTCAAACCTAGTCTACAAACACTCCTTGCTGGTGTCCTGTGCAAAGTCTCTCTGAAGACTATCAGGGAACATTCTGAGACCCAGTCCCTGTCCCTGTGTGCCCCTATCACTATAGCTGTCTTGGAAACCCCCTGCATATCTTTAGTTGTTACAATTTCTCCCATCATTATCTTGATGATGATGGCATCTGAAAGCTCAGTCTAGATTTCATTTGAGGCACAAGCCTCTTTTTGTGTGTTACAGGAACTGAAGATGTAACGCATTTCAAACTGAGGCCCTCAACTTCCTCGGCAAATGAAAGTTACTTGTCCTCTTATTTCCAATCTCAGATAATGGCTCCATTAGTACCCAGTCATGAATCTCTGACACAGCCTCCCAAAGCCCCCTGCCAAGCATTGCTGTGATCTCTACATGGAGCTTCACGATCGTCATTCACTTCCACTCCAACAGCCAGGCAGTATTCCCACCCCGCACTCAAACTGCTCAGTGCCAGTTTAAATGTCAGTTCCTCAGATGATGCAATAGTTGGCATTTAAAAAACCAAACCAAACCATAATGTCTCAATGTCCACAACTGATTAACACATTTTTCTTCGTTACTTTCCAAACGTGGAAGTGGATCTGACATATAATTACTTTCTCCCTCTACTTCCCAACGTGTTCTAATTGATACATAATTTTTAACAATGCCAATCATAATGGGGGTCCCACAAAAGAAGTTTTTGTAAGCTGAAATTAATTGATAACCGTTTCAGACTTTCACTGTGTCATGAGGGATTGCTGGACATGTTCAAATGAAAATGAGATAAGCTAAGATGTATATTTTAACAATGTTATTGTTAAGTTTGCTTTCATTAAAGCCAGGAAGGCAAATGTATTAAAACTTTCCTTTGACATCAACTATTTAACGTTAAAATGATGTGAGTTTTAATACACTCACTTTACAGTTTCTTACGTTTTTAAACTACTTTCACGTTGCCGCAAAAACGAACCGTTAAAGGCTTCTCAGAGGCCAGTCCATGGAGAGGAGCGCCCGTCTCCCGGTCCCACCAGGCTCACAGGGACCGAGCGGCCTGGGATTCCGCTCACCCCTTCCCGCCGTCAGTGCTTCCTGCTCCTCGGAGGGTCTGGGGACTTCTCCCAGAAGCCGCCACCTCGCGCCAGGACGCCGGGCGTCCGCCGCTCCCTGCAGGAGGGAAGTGGCCGGGGGACCCTGCGGAGCACCGCGCGCGAGTGAGGCGGAAACCCAGGCACCGTGCAGAAAGCCCAGAAAAACGTCCCTGGAGAAAACTGGGAACAGCTCCCTCCACAGTCGTCAAGGCCCGAACAGGCTACTTCCTCAGGGAGGACTCAGCCGCCAGGCTGTCACAAAGCCGCGACCTCACCTCTCCGGGGTTCTGAGGGAGCCGCGCTTTCCTTCACAGCAGACGAGGCCAAGTCCGCAGGCGGAATACGCATGCGCAACAGTGGGTCAGCCAAGGCGGGCTCGCGCGCCCTCTTACGGCCCTCTCGGCGCAGTGCAGGGAGCTATGCATTCTCCGTTTAGCTAGGGACTTTCTTGGCCAGGCTGGTCTGGAACTCCTGACCTGACCTTAGGGGTTTCACCTGCCTGGGCATCCCAAAGTGCTGGGATTACAGACGTGAGCCAGCATGCCTGGCCCCGGCCATCCTCTTGAATTACTGACCTTCAGATTATTCAAAGCCATCACACTCCACCCAACAGCTTCAGAATATTCTCTAGTATTCTCTAACACACATGGAACAATCTCCAGATTAGACCACAAATTAGGTCACAAGGCAAGTCTCAATCAATTTAAAAAGATTGAAGTAATACAATATTTTCTATAACCACAATATAAGGAAACATTAACAGAAGGAAAACTGGAAAACTCACAAATAAGTGAGAATTAAATAAGACACTCTTAAACAACCAATGGTCAAAGAAGAGAGAGTGGAAAATACTATGAGACAAATGAAATGATGCATGACATACCAAAACTATGAGAATTAGTGAAAGCAGTTTCAAAGGGAAAATTTTACCAGTAAACATTTACCTTTAAAAAACAAAGGTATCAGATAAATAACCTAACTTTATACCTCAAGGAGCTGGATAAAGAAAACAAAACCCAAAGTTAGCAGAAGGAAGCTGCTATAGTTTGAATGTGTCCTCCAATGTTCATGCATTGGAAACTTAATCTCCAATGTAACAGAGCTAAGAGGTAAGACCTTTAAGAAATGATTAGGCCATGAGGACTCTGTCCTCATGAGTGAATTAATACCATTATCAAGGGAGTGTGTTCCTTATAAAAGGACAAGTTCAGCACTCTATTGCTCTCTCTTCCCTTTTCTTGGCCCTGCTGCTTTCTGCCATGGGATAACACAGCAAGAAGGCCCTCACAAGATACTGGCACCTTGATCTTGGACTTCCCAGCCTCCAACTCCCAGCCTTCAGCTATAAGAAGATAAATTTCTGTTTTTTTTTTTTAAATAAATTATGTGGTCTGTGGTATTTTGTTGTAGAACACAAATGGACTATGACAGAAGGAAATAATAAAGATTAGATAGTTAAACAAAATAGGGGATGGAAAAATAGAGAAAAATCAACAAAACCCAAAGTTGGTCCTTTGAAAAGGTGAAGAAAATTGACAAAACTTCAGGTAGACTAAGGATAAAAAGATTATTAAAACAATACTACTTTAATTTTATTATTTTTCATAATTATTTAACAATAATTAACAGCAGTATAGTAAAATTATTGCAATATTAAAATTTATTTAAAATTTAAAAATTAAATCAGAAAAGTGGGGACATGACTACTGACTTTGAAGAAACACATAGAATTAAAAGAGAATATTAAATCAATTGTATCCCAACAAAGTAGGTAATCTAGATGAAATGGATAAATTCTTAGGAGCACTCACTAAGGATATCTTTTTTTTTTTTTTTTTTGAGATGGAGTTTTCCTCTGTCACCCAGGCTGGAGTGCAGTGGTGTGATCTCAGTTCACTGCAACCTCTGCCTCCTGGGTTCAAGCAATTCTCCTGCCTCAGCCTCCTGAGTAGCTGGAATTATAGGTACCCACCACCATGCCCAGCTAATTTTTGTATTTTTGGTTGAGACAGGGTTTCACCCTGTTGGCCAGGCTGGTCTCAAACTCCTGACCTCGTGATCCACCCACCTCGGCCTTCCAAAGTGCTGGGATTACAGGCATGAGCCACTGCACCTGGCCAGAATATCTTTTTAAATAAATGGAATGAATCAGAAACCTCTCAACAACAAAAAGGACCAGGACCAAATGGCTTCACTGATGATCTCTACAAAACATTTGAAGAAGAATTAACACAAATTCCATCTCAAATTCTAACCACCTCTCCTACACCCCAAAATAGAAGATAACCGATCCTAACTCTTTCTATGAGGACAGCATTACCCTAATACGTGTGAAAAAGACTTTATAAGAAGAGAAAACTGTAAGCCAATATCTTTTATACATACAGATGCAAAAGAATCTTCATCAAAATATTACTGAATTGAATTCAGCAGCATATTAAAAGAATTACACACTATGACTAGTTCAATTTATCCCAGGTACACAAGGTTGATTACACATGCAAAATCAATTATTGCAGCGTCCCTCATTAATAGCATGAGTGGGAAAATCTCACATGATTATTGCAATTCATGCAGAAAAAAATATTTGACAAATTTCAATATTCTGTCATGATAAAACACACATACACACAATAAGTTAGGATTAGAAGGGAGCTGCCTCAGCCTGAAAAACTCATATCTAATATCATACTCAGTGGTGAGTGCATGTGATGAAATCTTTCTTGCTAAGATCATGAATGTCCACTCACCACTTCTATTCAGCATCATACAGAAAGTTCTAGCCACAGCTTACACAATAAATAGAAATAAAAGGCATTCACATTGGAAAAGGAGTAAAACTATTTCTTTCACAGATGACATCTTATATATTGAAAAATTTAAAGAACACACACACATGCACACACACACAATTAGTGCTAATCAGTGAATTCAGCAAAGCTTCAGGATACAAGATCAACAAACAATTGGTTATATTTCTATACGCTAACAATGAACAATCTGTAATGAAATTAAGAAACGTTTTCAGGCCGGGTGCTGTGGCTCACGACTGTAATCCCAGCACTTTGGGAGACTGAGGTGGGAGTATCACCTGAGGTTGAGAGTTTGAGATCAGCCTGACCAACATGGAGAAATCCCATCTCTATTAAAAATACAAAAAATTAGCCAGACATGGTGGTACATGCCTGTAGTTCCAGCTTCTCAGGAGGCTGAGGCAGGAGAACCGCTTGAACCTGGGAGGCATAGGTTGCAATAAGCTGAGATCGCGCCATTGCACTCCAGCCTGGGCAGCAAGAGCAAAATTCCACCTCAAAAAAAAAAAAAAAGGTTTATTTACATTATCATTAGTAAAAATACTTGGAAAGCTGGACACTGTAGGGCATGCCTATAATCCCAGCACTCTGGGAGGCCCACGTGGGAGGAATGCTTGAGCTCAGGATTTCGAGACCAGCCCGGGCAACATAGCAAAACCCCCATCGCTACAAAAAAACATAAAAAATTAGCCAGGTGTGGTGGTGTGTGCCTGTAGCCTCAGCTACTAAGAACACTGAGGTGGGAGGATGCCTTGAGCCTGGAAGACAGGTTGCAGTGAGCCAAGATGGTGCCACTGCACTCCAGCCTGGGGAACAAAGCCAGGTCCTGTCTCAAAAGCAAACAAACGAACAAACAAAAACACTTGGGAATAAATTTAATCAAGGAGTTGCGAGAGTTGTACACTAAAAACTATAAAACTTTGTTCAGAGAAATTAAAGAAGTCCTAAATTAATGGAAAGATATTCTACGTTCCTGAATTTTAAGACTTAATATTATTAAAATGGCAGTACTACCCAAAATGACCTACAGATGCAATGCAACCCCTCTCAATAGCTCAATGGCCTGTTTTCACAGAAAGGGAAAAGCTGATTCTAAAATGCATGTGGGCGTTTAGGTGTGGTGGCTCATGCCTGGAATCCTAACACTTTGGGTGGCTGAGGCAGGAGGCTCACTTGAGGCCAGAGGATCATTTAAGGCCAGAAATTTGAGACCAGCCTGGGCAACATAGCAAGACCTGGTCTCTACAAAAAATTAAAAAAATTAGCTGGGCTTGGTGGTGCATGCCTGTAGTCCCAACTACTCAGGAAGCTGAGTCCAGAGGATCGCTTGAGCCCAGGAGGTTGGAGCTGCCATGATATATAATTGCACCACTGCACTCTAGCTGGGAAATAGAGTGGAAGCCTGTACAAAATAAAATAAAATAAAATAAAATAAAAAAAAACAAAATAAAATTCATGTGGAAAAGCAGGAGGTCCCAAATCGCCAAACAATACTGAAAAAGAACAAAGTTGGAAAGAACTGATTATGTTTGGAACATGGATTGGGTTCTAATGGTTAATAGATCCGGGAGGTGCAAGCTCACTTCTGGGGCCCTAGACTCTCCTCAGGGAGACTCCAGGTCCCATCATCAATCCTGCTAAGTATCCTTTTATGCATTCTGAGTGGCAGGGGCTTCACAGAAATGACAGATGGGCTCAGTATTGTGGGGAATACCATATGGTTTGAATGTGTTTCCCAAAAAGCCTGTGTTGATGGAGCGAAAATCCACCTCAA
>NW_016107538.1:1354682-1361295 GCF_001604975.1 Cebus imitator | reverse complement strand
AAAAAAAAAAAAAAAAAAAAAAAAAAAAAAAAAAAAAAAAAAAAAAAAAAAAAAAAAAAAAAAAGAAAGAAAGAAAGAAAGAAATGTAATCCCTAATGTGGCAGTGTTGAGAGGTGGGCCTTTAAGAAGTGATTTGGGTCATGAGGGCTCTGCTCATGAATTAAGGGATAATGGGTTATCATGAGAGTGGCATTAGTGGCTTTGTGAGGAAGAAGAAGGACCTGAGCTGGCACCATCAGCCCCCTCACCACGTGATACCCTGTGCTGCCTTGGGACGCTGCAGAGCCCCCACCAGCCAGAAGTCCCCACCAGTAGCTCCTTGCCCTTGGTCTTCTCAGACTCCATAATTGTAAGAAACAAAAGCCTTTTCTTTATAAATTACCCAGTTTCAGGTATTCTGTTACAAGCAACAGAAAACAGACTAAGACAGCCAAACTACTAAGCACCCAGAATGCTCTGTCATCATGGGCCAGCGTGTGTGGCCAGGGTAACCCAGGCACACATTTGGACACAGCCAAAGGGACAGAGGATAAAAGATAAAACAGGTGGGACTCTGAGTTGGCGACAGCCCTGGGGCTGGGCTGACTGACCCTGCTTCAACAAGAGGGCAGGTTCTTGTTGCCTAGAAACTGATTTTAGGCAACAGGGTTTTCACCCTTTGCCTGCAAGTCACCGCAAGATGAGCTCACAGATAAAGGCTGAAGATCACAATTGTCGTGAGTTTCTGAATATCAGGCATGTAGACCTCAGGAACCACTGGGTTATCATCTCAGTAGTTTCTTTTCTTAGCATCCAGCGATGTCTTAAAGCTCATTGGTGCAAGGCAAGTGCATTTATGGATTCATAAAAAAGTGCAGATCAGTACTTTTTTGTGGAAGAATCTAAAGGATTTCCAAGCTTTTCTTTGGCATTAAATTAAAATGTTAATTATAACGGATTTGAATGAATAGGAAGGTGGTGTTTTCTGTCCTAGCTAGGAAGGCAAGATCCATTGAAAATATTCAAATTACAACTCTTGCTGAAGCATGCTATCCCTGATGTTTGGTTCTGATTTTGAAGTAGGAAAGACCACAAACAAACCTCTTGAACACCGAACTGGGAAGGAAGTGGTGATTTATTTGGCCAGAAGCTGGAGCTGCATAGATTCCTAACAACCAAGCTCCCCAACAAAAAAAAAATCCTTGCCCTTTTAAAGCCTTAAAACTCTAAAAATTACATGTGAGAGGGTCCTGGGTTACAACTCTATAAATTACATGTGAAAGGGTCTTGATCCATGAAGTAGGCGTGGGGTATGTGACTTAGGTGGGGTTTGATAGTGTTTAAGCAAAAACAATGCCTTCCGGAAAGATTCCTCCATACCATCCCTGCGATCTACAGGAGTTCTATTAAGGGTGGCACCTGGGTCTGCCAGCCTTTACTTCTATTGAAATGCAATGTAAAAGTCTAGGGGGAAGAGCTCTAGAAGCTTAAAAGGATTAAGGGTCTCCTTCCTCAATTTAATGCTTGTTGTTCATTCTATTTCACTGATTCACAACATCGAGGGAACCACCAGGGGTGGAGAGGGTAAATACCGCTGCAATAGGACTGACTCAACCTCGGGGAAAGCCTCCTAGCCACTGGAGACAGGGATGGGAGCTGGGCCTGAAACCCATTCTCCAGCTAATTGATCTGAGATGGGATTTGACCTTCACCCAAGTGAACAGGAAGCAGGAATACACACACACACACACACACACACACACACACACACACCCTTTGTCTGTAGGACACTGACTCATACTTCCAGGGCTTCTGACATGGACATGACAAAAAGAAAGTAAGAAAAAACAATGGCAACTTGAGCCAGAGTAAAAAGGGATTGCTATGTTTTGAGTTTATGTGTTCCTCCAAAATTCATATGTTGTAACTTAAATCCCACAGTGATTTAAGAGGTGGGTCCTTTTGCAGGCCATGAGGACTCACCCTGATGGACAGGATTAATGCCCTTATTAAAAAAGGCTTTAGAGAGCCGCCTGACCCCTCTGCCCTTCCATCTCTTCCTCCATGTGAGGACACAGAAACAAGGTGCCATCTTGAAGCAGAGAGCAAGCCTTCAACAGACACCAAATCTGCCAGCAACTTGATCTTGGACTTACCCAGTTCCGGATCTGAGAGAAAGAAATACCTCTTTTTAAAAATAAATTATTCAGTCTCAGGTATTTTATTATAGCAGCACAAATGAACTAAGACAGGGATTCTTCACCCTGAGAGAAATTTGTTCTCTTCTAGGCTGCAGAAGAGAATCCCTGGAGATATATTAAAGATTCTGGAGAGGCAGTCAGTGACTGAGCAAGATCCTTCAGGAGGAGATGCTGAAAGAAATAATGGAATGGTATTCAGTATTAAGAAGAAATGAGTTATCGCAAGACATGGAATCACATGGAGGGACCCTAAATGCATATTAGTAAGTTAAAGGAGCCAATCGAAAAAGCTATGTACAGTGTGACTCCAACTACATGACATTCTGGAGAAGGGAAAACTATGGAGACAGTAAAAAGATCAGTGGTTGCTGGGGATTGGGGGAGAGAGGTGAATAGGCAGAGCACAGGGGTTTTTATAGCCGTGGAACTACTGTCTAAGATACTATACTGGTGAATACATGTTATACATTTGTTCAAACCCATAGAATGTACCACACTAAGAATGAACCCTCATGTAAACTATGGACTTTGGGTGATAATGATGTCAATGTAGGTTCACCAATTGTAGCAAATACACCACTTTGATGTGGATGTTGACAATGGAGGAGGCTGTGCATATGTAGGGGCACGAGGTATAAGGGAAATCTCTGAACCCTCTGCTCAATTTTGCTGTGAATCTAAAACTGCTCTAAAAACTAGGCTTAAAACAGACTGTTTTTGAAAAAAAGAGAAAAAAAAGCTCGAGAGAGCAGCTGAGTCTAAAAGAGTGGAGAATAAAACACAGACACATCATTAGGAAACTAAAATTGCAATGGCAGAATGACAATCCATTTGGTTTAAAGAGTGTAACTGAAGCTGCAGGAAATGGAATCCCAGATGGTGAGCAAACCTGAGAAGATGCCCTAAAATGCAGAGAAAAGGTGTAAATGGAGGAAACAACTTTTAAGGAGTTAATAGATGCAGAGTGGAGAGAAGCAGGATTATCCACCCATCTGGTGATAACTATCCATCATATGGAAGGATAAATGGCATTTCTGGAAAAAGTCTGCAACAAAAGGAACAGAAGAAATATTGAAAAGCATACCAGAAACTTTCCTAAAGTAGCTGAGTGAAAAATACTATTTTATAATTAATATCCTCTGTTCCTGAGATGATGTCCCAACTTTAAGGGTGTGAGTAAAGCATTTTAGCATAAACTTTTTGACCATGCAGATCTCATAGGCATAACTTGTTGAAGTTTAAATTTAAATTTGCATTTCTCTTCTTATGAAAGTTCTTTGGTCAGGTGCGGTGGCTCACACCTGTAACCCCAGCACTTTTGAGAGGCCAAGGCGGGAGGATCACCTGAGGTCGGGAGTTTGAGACCACCCTGACCAACATGGAGAAACCCCATCTCTACTAAAGATACAAAATTAGCCGGGCGTGGTGGCTCATGCCTGTAATCCCAGCTACTTAGGAGACTGAGGCAGGAGAATCACTTGAACCCAGGAAGCAGAGGTTGCAGTGAGGTGAGATTGCACCATTGCACACCAGCCTGGGCAACAAGAGTGAAACTCCGTCTCAAAAAAAAAAAAAAAAAAACGTTTTGTTTTTGTTTTTGTTTTTTCCTGAGACAGAGTCTTGCTCTGTCACCCAGGCTGGAGTGCAGAGGTGCAATCTCGGCTCACTGTAACCACCACCTCGAGGGTTCAAAAGATTCTCCCACCTCAGCCTCCCAGGTAGCTGGGATTACAGGCATGTGCGACCACGCCCGGATAATTTTTGTATTTTTAGTAGAGACGCCATTTCACCGTGTTGGCCAGGCTGGTCACGAACTCCTGACCTCAGGTGATCCACCCGCCTCCGCCTCCCAAAGTGCTGGGATTACAGGTGTGAGTCACCACACCCGGCCTGTTTCTTTTCATATATTTTAAAATAATTAATATTTAATTTTCTGAGAACTGTTTTTACCCTTACCCTGTTTTCTAACACACTGTTAAGGTCTTTTTGCTTGGTTGAATCTTGTTTTTTTGTGGCAGAGGAGTGGTGGGGGGTGGGGGGGGCGTTATGCACAGTTTCGTAAATCATTTGAAGATGATGCTACGACCCTCCCCCTCTCTGAAGGAAAGGCCTGCTACTTGCTTCCTGTAAGGGAAGAAGGAGAAATGTCCAGCCGTCTCGGCAAATGAGGTTGCAAATGGCTCAAGGATTGGTAGGAAATGGGGCACGTATGGACCTCAGCGTGACTTGAACACAGAACCTTCTGATCTGGAGTCAGATGGGCTCCCATTGGGCCACGAGGTCGCGGTAGCAAATGCACTTTTGATCTTTTAAGGCTCTTTGGTCCTGCACGTCCCTGCCACTTCCTTCTGCAGATCTTTTACTTTTTCCTGTGAATTTCGGACACCGAAAAGCAGTGCGGGGACCAGGCAGACGGCAGAATTGCGCAGGGCTGCGGAGGCACCCAGCAGCCGAGCGGACGCCAGACGCCCGGGTGAGTGCACTCGCTCCCCACCCGCTGGGGGATGCGCACCGCCGCCTCCACCTTCAGCTCGACACGCGCTGCGGCCGCCACGGGAAGGGCGAGCTTCAGGGCGAGCTCGCAGGGGACCCAGTGGCCGACGGGCGGGGCGGCCCGGCTCTCTGCGGCCCCGGAGCGGCCCAGGTTGCTGTCTCCAAAGACCACAAATCCCGGGGAGTGCGGGGCCCGGTGGGGGGCTCCTCCCCGTCCCAGAGAGGACGCCCGCCCCCAGGAGTTCCTGTGCCCAGTGAAATGATTAAAGGGGAGAAGGTGTCTCTGAGTTACACTGAGGAAGTGACTTTGTAACTTAGTGTAAAAACAGAAGGCTCTGTCCCGGTCCCCGCCCCTCCCCAAGTTATAAAACTAAAACTTATTTTTGAAAAGGCGGACGTCATAGAAAAGTGTAATAAAAATTAAAACAATCGCACCACCCACCGTAAGCATTCTGATGTATTTCTTTCCAGATTTCCTTCCCCCTAGGTGTGCATGTGTCCACCAATATTAATTCTTGTAATCCATGAACACAGTATATCTTTGCATTTATTTGTGTCTCCTTCAATTTCTTTCATCAATGTTTGATAGTTTTCAGTATATAGATCCTTGGTTAAATTTACTCCTTTTTTTTGTAGCTATTATCAATAGGATTGTTTTCTTGATTTCTTTTTCAGATAGTTGTTAGTACGTGAAAGCACTACTGATTTTTGAATAGTGATTTTGTATCTTGCAACTTTACCGAATTTATTTTATTAGTTCTAACAGGTTTTTTTGGTGCAGTTTTCATGTCCTTCACAGAGAGAATATAACTTCTTCATTTCCTGTTTGAATGTCTTTTATTTCTTTCTCTTGCTTAATTGCTCTGGCTAGGACTTCCAGTACTAGTGTAAAAGTGTTGAATAAAAGTATAAAAGTGGGCATCCTTGTCTTGTTCCGTATCTTAAAGGAGAAGCTTTCAACTTTTCTCCATTCAGTACCGTTTGCTGTGAGTTTGTCAGAACTCTTATGTCTTGTTCTTAGAATGTAAAATGCAGTTTCTTATAAACTAAGCATACACCTACCCATACACCCACAATTCCACTCCTATTTATCTAAGATAGATGACAACATATGTCTATAAAAAATCTTATACACAAATATTCATGGAAGCTTAATTAATAATGACCTCCAAACTGAAAACAGGTAGGTTCCCAAATGCACTTTTAATAGAATAGCATTTCTCATACTTCTGTTAATGTTTTTTCACTTAACATTATATGTGGATAATTAAATATTCTTCTATAGAATAATTAATAATGACTTGATGGCTATTTTATGGATTCTAATAGTTTACTAAATCAAGGCCTTGGTTTTAATCATTAAATTTTTTTTTTCAGTTTCCGTAGAGACTGTCAAAAATTGCCCATGCTGACTATATTTCAAGTCGTCATGGCGGGGTATTGGGAAAAGTTTTCAATTAGCAATAATCACACCTCGGATAAACCTCATTGGCTACGATACTGCCACTGTGCAAAGCTAATCATTAAAGTTTTTTTCTTCTCATTTTGACTGTTAAAATAATTATGTCTCATCTGGCTGCTTACAACAGGAATCACCTGTATTTAGTCAATAAATAAAATATTTAGAAGTGCCACAGACCGGGCGCGGTAGCTCACACCTGTAATCCCAGCACTTTGGGAGGCCGAGGGGGGCAGATCATCTGAGGTCAGGTGAACAGCCTGGCCAATACAGTGAAACCCCGTCTCTACTAAGAATACAAAAATTAGCTGGGCATGGTGGAGTGCACCTGTAGTCCCACTGCTTAGGAGGCTGAGGCAGAGAAACTGCTTGAACCTGGTAGGCAAAGGTTGCAGTGTGCTGAGAGTGCACTATTGCACTCCAGCCTGGACAACAGAGTAAGAATCTGTCTCAAAAAAAAAAACAAAATTGCATGAACCAG
>NW_016107538.1:1347112-1354666 GCF_001604975.1 Cebus imitator | reverse complement strand
GGAGGCTGAGGTAGGTTGATCACTTGAGGTCAGGAATTCGAGACCAGCCTGGCCAACATGGCAAAGCCCCGTTTCTTCTAAAAATACATACACACACACACACACAAAAAATTGGCTGGGTGTGGTGGGGCACACCTGTAGTCCCAGCTACTTGGGAAGCTGAGGCACGAGAATCATCTGAACCCCGGCGGCAGAGGTTGCAGTGAGCCCAGATCGCACCACTGTACTCTCCTGGGAGATAGAGCGAGACTCTGTCTCAATTAAAAAAAAAAAAAAAATTAAAAGAATAAAAGTTGACTCAGGAAAATATTTCATGTGCTCAGAAAAAGAGGTATAACTAGTAAAAATGGTCCTTGATGTAATATGTAAAGGCCTTCTCAGTAGCATCCACCTTCACTGACAATGAAAACATATGCCCTTTCTTCTCCAAGGGAAGTGGCTATGGCTAAACAAGAATAATATTCTACAGTGAATAGTGAAATGAAGAGTTTGGGTTGAAGAGGCCAAGAGTTCGAGACCAGCCCAGGCAATATAATGAGAACCCATCTCTACAAACTATTTAAAATATTTTAAAATCATCTGGATTAGCATGCACCAGTAGTCCCAGCTACTTAGGAGGCAGGATTGCTTGAGCCCAGGAGTTCAAGATTACAATGAGCTAATGATTGTGCTACTGTGCTCCAGTCAGGGCAACATATTGAGACACACACACTCTCTCTCTCTCTTAAATGTGAGTTCAATAGAAATTAACAAATATCTTTATTTTCTTTTATATGTCCATGATCTAACCTTCCATTCCACTATATCTAAAACATAGATATGTTTCCTTGGGCAAATCCTGGACTCAAGGGATCCTCCTGCCTCAGCCTCTCAAAGTGCTGGGATTACAGGCACGAGCCACCGTCGCCAGCCTGGACTCACATTCTTATCATTGGTTATGGACTGAGAATTCTAATTAATTCCCTTTCTCTCATAACTTTTCAAATAAAACAGACATATAAAAAAGTCAGTTTTGGAGCCTTTCACAATTAGACCATCAACAATAAAATGAAGCTTAGTTGCCTAGGTTGCTTCTCAAAATTCTAAGTTATCTCTCATTTCCACAACTGGAATGATATTCCCTAACATTTATGATGGTTATTTTTAGGTGATGGGACATAGGGTTGTCTCTTCTTCTTTATAATATTTTGCGTTGTTTGAATTTTTTTTTTTACAATTCATGAAAGTAATAGTCATTTTAAAAAACCTCTCCATTCAATTTACTAGTAAAATATATAGTTCATAGTCTTCTACCTTCTCTACTAGCCAACTGATTTCCAAAATTTGCTTTTAAAAAATTCAACCCCACTTTCATCATTACAACTCATTTTGAAAGAATCTCCCATATAGCCAGAGAGGAAAGAAAGCATATCTGACTATTTTTACAGCACACACTATCTTTGAAATTTTTTCCTTTGTCTATTTTTGCTCTTTGTGTTGTCATATTTACTTGTTTCAGAATCCTGCTGAACTTCCCAAAGTATTCAGAAGGAATACCATACTATGCAAAATTTAGGTAACTTGGGAACGCTTTGTTCAACTTTATTCTTCCATAAAAAAAATATTTTTTCCATGACACAGCCTCAGGAGGCCCTGATGGCATGTGCCCTACTTTGCTCTACTTAGTATTTGTACATGTTGGAATATAGTTTAAGACAAGGTTCCTATGTCAGATCATCTCAGAAATTGTCTTTTGTGATACAGGTGTCAGAGTGGCAAAGCAGGACAAATTAGGAAAAGATTTGGACAACACTGTGGTGTTGAGGCTTTTGCATTCTTTACACAGTTCTCCTTTTCAGGGTCTGGCCCTCATGGTGTGATGAACACCACAGACCAATAAATCTTCTTCTAAGTGTCTTTCAGTCAATGATTCAGTCTCGCTGCATCCTGGATTCTGGCTCAATTACAGAAATTTCAAAATAGCTGGTTTTTAAAATGAGTCTGGCGTGGTGGTGTGTGCCTGTAGTCCCAGCTACTCGGGAGGCTGAGGTGAGAGGATGGCTTGTGCCCGGGAGGCAGAGGTTGCAGAGCTGAGATAGCGCCACTGCACTCCAGCCTGGGCAACAGAGCCAGACATTGTCTAAAAAAAAAAAAAAAAAAAAAAAAAAAAAAAAAAAAAAAAAAAAAAAAAAAAAAAAAAAAAAAAAAAAATAGCAGCAGCACTAAAATCCCATGGATTTTATATACACCCCAGGAAGGGATAGACTAGTGGAGCAAAGCTTGGGTCTGAAGAACTTCAGTGGAGGAAGTCCCCAGGCCCAGACTTAGGCCATGGTAGATGAAAAGAGGTCTTGTCTGAAGCTGTGATTGGTAACTCTCCCCACTCTCCCACCCACCTGACATTCTCAGGCCTCTGCCTTGTCAAGACATGAATGAAGCCCGATTTGTGCCCAGGCCATTGTGCTATTTACCACACACTGTGTGGGAGCTGCAGAGTGGCTACTGTGGTGCTAGTTGAGAAGGGAGTGCCAGAAGATCGGCCCTTGTCCCTAGAGAGAACACCTGGCTGAGTACAGGGCCTGGTTCGAATCCAGTTCCAGGCAGCAGGGAAGGAATTGAGCCAGTCTCCTCCACTGAATGTATTCCGAGGGTGTTAATGGAATCTCAAATGATCAGACACATGCACCTTGGGGTTCCTTTGTTGCTTTTGTACCAGCTCATAGCGTCCTAGTAGCCTCTGAGCTGAAGAAGTCTACTTATCACCTTGGAATCTGTCAGTGCTCCTGCCAACAAGGGTGAATCAAGATAGGAAGGGAAAGAACATGCAGTATTATGTGATGGTAGTTTGTTATGGTATTGGTGGAGTGGAACTCTGAGAAGGCATGGGAAGTGTATTTGGAGTCTTATAAAATCTTTATAACTCTGAGTCAGGTTGGCTCTGGGTCATTACCCAATTCCTATGTAGGGAAAATCATGTCACCAGTTACATCTAATGAGATTCTGCCAGTCCAGTGGTCTCTGCCTCCCAATATTAAGCATCCTTGTCATCCTGTTATGCTATATTAGCAGGGAGAGGCTATTGAGGCTGTCTTGGGAATGACTGAGCCTCTTGGCTATTTCCAGTCTTGTATCTTCAACAGAACATGCCATCCATGCTGACCTTATTGAACAAGTCAATCTCATCCAGAGGTGTAATAGATGGTGGCCCAGGAGGGAAATCTGAGAGATTTCGAGAGTATCTCTCCAGTTCTCCAAGACTTTCTCACACTCAAAATCCCTGTGTCTGAAATCCTGCTAGGATTAGATTCCTTTGGCCCAGGAAGGTCTTTCTTCTCTGCAAGGCTCCTATGGATGTGAAAGTGGTGATCTCACTGTCACCATTCACTGTGGAGGAGTTTAACAACCGAGCGAATTCCAGAATGTCCTGGGGAATTTCCAGGAGAAAGCTCTTGGGAAATTGGACAGAGCTAGCGACAGGCAGGGCATTTTCTCACCACTTTTCTCTGTGGCACTCTGGTTTCACTGGTCACATATTCCTAACGGACACAGAGTTCCCAGAGAGTACGGAAGGAATCAAGGACCACAAGTCTGTGGTCTGGATCCAGCTTCAGCCTGATTTATACTCTTTTGTCCCTCTGACGAGTAAAGCTGTGAGCACTGGCCACACAGAAAAGCTACAATGAGGGAGACAGCAGCTTTTCCCGCAGAAAACATGAGCCCAGGATATCCCCAGAAGGCATTTCTCACTGTAGGAAAAGAATAGTGATCCTGCTACACCTATCCTCCTCTCACATTTCCAGATAGACCTGGATTGTCCTGGGACTCCCACAGCCTGGGGAAGTGGAGCATCAGGATCTTCTATGGCGATAATATGGCTGGAAGGGACAGAGTAGTGCGCTGCTCCTGTGAAAAGATTAGGGGAAACTCCTGGTGCAGATGGAATGGCAGAGTTGGAAAGTTTTGAATTGTGCCCACCTCAATTATTATGAGGTAAGAGCTCCTTTTCTTCTTATAGGGATTTTATGTGGGAAGAATAAGCCTTTCTCTGATTTCTATGGGATGCAAACATTCTCAAATATAGAGAAGGTAATGTGAAAATAGCAAGGATGTGATTGCCCAATGCAGGCCACAGATGTGGGGGCAGGAGTGACCCTTGGGGGCTCTATCTGTCAGGAATTGAGAGAGCTTGGCTGACTCCATGGCCTCACCCTGATGCAAGCTATGCCTGTGCCCAGCAATGAGAGCTAACTTTGTCCCAGACCAGGGACTTTAGGACCCTTAGACATCCCTGACAGTACAGACACTGGAAGGTCCCAAGCTACAACTTCCCTCTCTGCTTGGCACCAGAGTGTTCCAGGAAAAACCTCATGAGTCTACGGCCTGGAGCCAGAATCCACCAAAAGACCCTGAATGGACAAAGACTGCCTTTAGCTCCTGTTTCTGGGACCTGCCCAGAGTACATTCGCCTCTCAGAGGTGACAGAGAGCCCTCTTCTAGGAGGATCTTTGCTTCTGGGCTTTACTTTGATAGGTTTCCTTCATCTATATGGGGTGTTTGTCCCTGGAAGAAGGATACACTGTTTGAGTCAATAGGAATCAGGGATTTCAGTCTGCCAGGCCAAAGCCTGGATCTGGACAGTGGCCAGTTAACCATGTTGGTGACCCCTAGGACACACATGGATGATAGCAGCAGCAGCAGTCGCCGCCAATCACTGAGCACTGACTGTGTGCTAGGAACTGTGCCCAACATTTCTGCAGAGATGGTCTCACTTAATTTTCATGACCCCCTAAATTAGGCACCAGTATTTCCTCGAATGTTCCAATGAGGAAACTGAGGCTGAGAGGTGAAAGAATCTGTCTAAAATCTGCCACTAATACTGACTACTGGGGGCTGGGTGTGGTGGCTCACATCTGTAATCCCAGTACTTTGGGAGGCTGAGGTGAGTGGGTTACCTGAGGTCAGGTATTCAAGACCAGTCTGGCCAACATGGCCAAACACCCTCTCTACTAAAAATACAAAAATTAGCTGGGCATGATGGCATGCACCTGTAATCCCAGCTACTCAGCAGGCTGAGGCAGGAGAATCCTTGAACCCAGGAGGCAGAGGTTGCAGTGCACCGAGATCACACCACTGCAATCCAGCCTGGGTAATAGACTGATACTGTGTCTCAGAGAAACATAAAATAGAATAGAATAACATAAAATAAAACACTGACTGCTGGGGTTCTAACCCATGTCCCTCTGACCCAAGGGTAAGAGGTATACCTCCCAATCTCCACCCCCTCAGCTACCCACCCCAGTCTTGCTCACCTTCAAAGACTGTGTCCTGTTAGCCTTTCCCAGGCCACATCCTGGGCCTCACCCTGCAGCAAAACAGACTTGTTGCCTTTAGAACGTGTACACGAAGCAAGAGGCAAAATTCACAAAGGCCACTTTTAGCTCAAAGTGGTCATGCCCAGCTGAGGAAATAAGCTTTGGTGGTGGTGGCAGTGTGTGTGTCAGTGGGTGCGTGGGAGAAAGGACCTTCCAGGAATCTCCGCTGCCTGGACTGCAGCTGTTTGTTATCCTGGAAACCATGGCTGCTTTGAAACTGGCTGCTGAATTCCTCCTCCTGCCAACTTCTGATCTATGTTCATGTCCTGGCTGGGGGAAGGGAAGTCAAGCCAGGAATCTCTCCTTTCCACAGGTCCACTACCCAAACACACAGTACATGGGAAACCTCCAAGTGTATGCCAACCTCTACACCAGGATGTCCCTGGAAAGGCTTAGTCACCTGCTGAAGGTGCTGTGGCACTTCCAGCCCAATGTAGGGTCAGTTGCTGCCATGTCCTGCCTCAGCCTGAGAGGCTTCAGGGAGCTCACATCCAATCCTGATCATCCCCATGCTCCATCAAGTCCCCTTGCTGGGGATAGGGGTAGCAGTGGTTGCTGGGCAGGGCAGAGAAGGGGAGGCTGGGTAAAGCCTGGGGCTCCGAGGGACAGAGAGCGGGAAGCCAACCTATCTGGGGGCTGTGGGGTGGCACCTGGGAGGTGGGATTCCACAGGAGCTGTGGCTCCAAACCTCCCTACACTTCCTTCCTGCCCCTATGCATGCTCATGGTCCCATCAGACTTCACTTACAAAGCACAAATTCAAAGATATAATCAATAATTTCATGGCTGGGTGTGGTGGCTCATACCAGTAATCCCAGAGCTTTGGGAGGTTGAGGTGGGCGAATCATGGGGTCAGGAGTTTGAGACCAGCTTGGCCAACATGGTGAAACCCCATCTCTACTAAAAACACAAAGAATTAGCTGGGCATGGTGGCAGCTGAGGCAGGAAAATTGCTTAAATCCGGGAGGCGGAGGTTGCAGTGAACTGAGATCACACCACTGCACTCCAGCCTGGGAAACAGAACAAGATTCCGTCTTAGAAAAAAAAATTAGCCGGGTATGATGGTGCACACCTGTAATCCCAGCTACTCAGATGGCTGAGGCAGGAGAATAACTTGAACCCGGGAGGCAGAGGTTGCAGTGAGCTGAGATTGTGCTACTGCACTCCAGCCTGGGTGACAGAGCAAGACTCTGTCTCAAGATAAACAATAAAATAAATGTGTTTTGTAGAGACAGAGTCTTGCTATGTTGCCTAGGCTGGTCTTGAACTCCTGGCCTCAAGTGATCCTCCTTCTTGGCCTCACAAAGTGTTAGAGGCATGAGCCTGTAATAGGCATGCCTGTAACACTGAATGAAGATTACAGGCATGAGCCACTGCACCCAGCATGAGGGAAGTTATTGCAAAATATAGAAAGTCATGAGACTATTCATGTCCTTTGACACAATCATCCTATCACTTAGTGTTGATTTCAAGACAGTCATCCAAAGAATAAAGAAAAGCTCTCTGCAGAAGGATGTGTATTGTAGTATTGCTTATCATGGCAAAAAATTGGGAGCAAACTCAATGTTAGAACAAGAAGAGAATAGTTAATTAAATGATATATCTACTGCAAGGAGTTATGCAGTCATCAGGGGAAGATTAACCTGAAAACTCTTAAGTAGCTTGAGGGATGCTTGTGATGATCTAAATCAAAGTCAAAAAAACAAGATTTAAAACCACATGTACTAGGATGATAACAAGATGAAAATGTGTTCCTGCAGAGAAAGACTGGAATGGAAAGAGTAAAGACAGAATTTTTGTATTGTTTGGATAATGAGATCATGGGGTGACTTCTTTCTCATTTTACCAGACCTTGTGCACCATGGTTATATTTGTTTCTGTGCAACAAAGACAATTAATAGATGAAAAAAATCAAAGTAAGGGACCCAGTGGCCATTTTCAGGATTAACAATACCCTCTGATGGTCTGATTGGTGCCCACGCAGACAAAGGTCCTTACCTGCCTGCTTGGATGGCTTCACATTGCCTAGCAACTACCTGCTTATCAGCAGTTGCTAGGAAACCAAAGACACAGCTGGACTCCTGACCAATAGCACAGTGTCCATACTACTGCCAGCCTTTCCTTCTAGTTCTCTCCAGCAGTTATGCTCCTGTCTGACCATTCCTCTTCTCCTGCTCTCCTCCTTCACATTCTTTTTTTTTTTT
>NW_016107538.1:1345538-1347045 GCF_001604975.1 Cebus imitator | reverse complement strand
CTCAGCCTCCTAAGTAGCTGGGATTACAGGCACGCGCCACCATGCCCAGCTAATTTCTTGTATTTTTAGTAGAGACGGGGTTTCACCATGTTGACCAGGATGGTCTCGATCTGTTGACCTCGTGATCCACCCGCCTCGGCCTCCCAAAGTGCTGGGATTACAGGCTTGAGCCACCGCGCCCGGCGGTCCTCCTTCACATTCTTATCTGCCTGGAGCTAACCTGTGAGTAGCACTCAACGGGGTCCCCAAAATCATACAACCTGACGCAACACAGGTAATCACCAGTTCCACAGGACCCTCTTCCTTCCCTTGGCTCCTCTGCTTCCTTCTTGCTCCAGGACGGGGCCTGAATCAGAGTGTGTGGATGGCTCAAAGTTTACATCTGTAGTTATCCCACCATTGAGACAAGTATTGCCCACAGCCTCCATTGGGTTCTAGGACCTGAAAATCCTATTCCTCGGGAAAGTGATTCCTTCAGGAAAGGCACTGAGCTCAGCCCAGGGCTCCCATCATAGTGCCTGGTGGAAGCAAATCCATTCTTCTTTTTTTTTTTTTTTTTTGAGGTGGAGTCTCACTCTTGTTGCACAGGCTGGAGTGCAATGGCGTGATCCCGGCTCACTGCATGAGCCACCACAACCAGCTAATTTGTTTTTATTTTTAGTAGAGAGGGGATTTTGCCATGTTGCCCAGGTTGGTCTCAAATTCCTGACCTCAGGTGACCCACCTGCCTCAGCCTCCCAAAGTGTCGAGATTACAGGGGTGAGCCACCTCACCTGGCCAAATCGATGATTCTTGAATGCATTCTTTGGCAGGGGTCATGTGGACATCTCCCTGTTGCAAGTGGCCCACTTTAAAGAGAAAGAAAACTTCATCTAGGGCAGATTAATCTGAACACAAAAATCCTGGGAGACTCCAGTTTTCCACCATTGTTGAGAATTATCCTTGCTGCTCTGCATTTCTCATTCCCATCATCTCCATGTGTTGTTCCACCGTCTCCTCCATGCTGAGGAAGTTGCCATGTATCTCTATTCAAAAAGATCTTTCTTCTCCTCCTCCTTCTCCTCCTCCTCCTTCTTCTTCCTCTTCCTCTTCTTGACACAGGGTCTCACTATGTTGCCCAGGCTGGTCTCAAACTCCTGAACTCAGGCAATTCACCAGCCTCAGCTTCCCAAAGTGCTAGGATTATAGGCAAACACCCAGCCAATTATTTTTATTTATAGACAGGATCTTGCTCTGTCATCAGGGCTGGAGTGCAGTGGCATGATTATGGCTCACTGCAGCCTGGGCTCAAGGGATCCTTCTGCCTCAGATTCCAGAGTATCTGGGAATTCAGGCATGTGAAATGATGCCTGGCTAATTAAAAAAAAAAAATTTTTTTTTTTTTTGAAATGGAGTCTTGGCTGGGTGTGGTGGCTCACTCCTGTAATCCTAGCACTTTGGGAGGCCAAGATGGGTGGATCACCTGAGGTCAGGAGTTTGAGACCAGCCTGGCCAACATGATGAAACC
>NW_016107538.1:1293429-1343838 GCF_001604975.1 Cebus imitator | reverse complement strand
TTTTTTTTTTTTCTTTTCTGAGATGGAGTTTCACTCTTGTTGCCCAGGCTAAAGTGCAATGGTGTGATCTCAGCTCACTGCAACCTCCGCTTCCCGGCTTCAAGGGATTCTCCTACCTTAGCCTCCCAGGTAGCTGGGATTACAGGCATGTGCCACCACACCCGGCTAATTTTGTATTTTTAGTAGAGATGGCGTTTCTTCATGTTGGTCAGGTTGGTCTTGAACTCCTGACTTCAGGTGATCTGCCCACCTCGACCTCCCAAAGTGCTGGGATTACAGGTGTGTGCCACCGTGCCTGGCTGAGGAATGATTTTTTAAAATGTGTTGTTGGATTCAGTTTGCCACGATTTTGTTGCGGATTTTGCATCAATGTTGGCCTGCAGTTTTCATGGTTTGATGCGTCTTTGGTTTTGGTGTCAGGATAATACTGACCTCAGAGAATGAGTTTGGAAGTATTCCCTTCTCTTTTATTTTTTCAGAATAGTTTGAGTAGAATTGGTATTAATTCTTTAGAGATCAGCAGTGAAGCCATCAGGTCCTGGGCTTTTCTTTGCTGGGAGACATTTTATTATAGCTTAGATCTTGTTACTTATTATAAGTCTGTTCAGGTTTTGGGTTTCTTCATGGTTCAATCTTGGTAGGTTGATTGTACTTAAGAATTTATCCATTTCTTTTAGATTTTCCAGTTTATTGGCATTTAGTTGCTCAGAGTAGCCACCAAGGATTCTTTGAAATTCTGCAGTATCAGTTGTAATGTCTCCTTTTGAATCTCTGATTTCATTTATTTGGTTCTTTTCTATTTTTCTTAGTCTGTTAATCAGGCTAAGGTTTTGTCAATTTGTTTATCTTTTCAAAACAACAACTTTTTGTTCTGTTGATCATTTGTACTTTGTCTGAATTTTATTTCTGCTGTTTATTATTTCTTTTCTTTACTGATTTTGGGTTTGGTTTACTCTTGCTTTTTTGTTCTTTAAGATTTGTTATTAGCTTATTTATTTGATGTTTTTCTTTTTTTGCTGTAGATGCTGATAGCTGTAAAATTCTCTTTTAGTATTGCTTTTGCTGTATCCCATAGATTTTGGTATGTTGTGTTTCCATTATCATTGGTTTCAAGAAATTTTTTAACTTCCTTCTTAATCTCATCATTTACCCACTGGTCATTCAGGGTCATATCATTTAATTTTAATGTTTGTACAGTTTCCAAAATTCCTCTTGTTAAAAAAAAATTCTAGTTTTATTCAAGATTAACATTTAAATTGGTTGACTTTTTTTTTTTTTTTTTGAGACAGAGTCTTATTCTGTCGCTCAGGCTGGAGTTGGAGTGCAGTGGCACCATCTCAGCTCACTGTAACCTCTGACTCCCTGGTTCAAGCAATTCTCCTGCCTCAGCCTCCCGAGTAGCTGGGATTAGAGGCACACACCCCCATGCCCTGCTAATTTTTGTATTTTTAGTAGAGACGAGGTTTTACCATGTTGGCCAGGATGGTCTCCATCTCCTGAGCTGGTGATCTGTCCGCCTCAGCCTCCCAAAGTGCTGGGATTACAGGCGTGAGCCACTGCTCCCGGCCACAAATTGGTGGACTTTGAGTAGAGTGAATTGCCCTTTTCAGTGTGGGTGGGCTTCATCCAAACAGTTGAAGGCTACAGAGAATTCTTCCAGCTTTTTTAAGGCTTTTGGGCTTGAACTGCAGCATCAGCTTTTCCCTGGGTCTTCAGCCTGCCAGCCTATTCTACAGATTTTGGACTTGCCAGCCTATATAATCATGTCAGCCAATTCCTAAAAATAAATGTCTCAATATGTATAGACATCCTATTGGTTCTTTTTCTCTGGAGAACCCTGACTAATACAGTGTTGCCCTTAGGGTTAATGAGTGAATATATTGAACACCTTTAGAACAAGGAAGGCCCTGATGGCCATACTAGCAGGCTATCACTTAAGTGTTCACACGTCTCGGTTCAGCTTCAAGGATGCCTGTGCACTCTCGCTCCCTGACTACCCACCCCCCCAGTTCATTAAAAATACCCCCATGCCCTCAGCAAAGGAGGGCCATTTGAGTTTCCCCACAAAAAGTTGGGCACTCCTTAGAGGTGGTACGGCAGGAAGTTGGAGGCAACCCCCATATACCCTGCCTGCAATGAGTCTCAGTGTTGTGGCCCCAACAATCATTTCACCTCCAGCTGGGAGCTAAAACTTGGATAGTTCCTTGGGAAGGCCCTGAGCTACCAGACTGTACTTGCAACTTCCTGATCACAGGAGAGAATCAGAGCTTCCTCTAGAGAGATTCAGGGTTTTATCTTGAGAATGGAATAAGCTAGAGTCAACTAATTACACTATGCTGTGCAATGTGATGTGCAGTGCAGGCAACAGAAGCAAATAGGTTAGTCCTAAGAGGACTCTCCCATGCTTCTGAGGGACTTCCATGAGGAGCCTTGGCTATTTGGAGAAGAAAGAAGGTCTAAAACAAATAGGGTATTTTTTTTTTCTCTCTTAAGAGAGCTGAGGACATCAAATTCAGATGCAGGTTGTACACCTGCCACATTTAGCAGAAAACTGCTGACCCAGGCAGCTGACCTGAAATCCATTCAAATCTGCAAGTTCATTATGCATAATTTTCTTGTTTTTGAAATGAAAAGCCAGGGTCTTGGCCTAAACTGTTTCCCCCCCCCCCCCCCCCCCCCTTTTTTTTTTTTTTTATTTTTTTTTCCTCTTTTTCTCTTTCTTTTTTGAGATGGAGTTTCACCCTTGTTGCACAGGCTGAAGTGCAATGGCACAATTTTGGCTCACTGCAACCTCCGCCTCCCAGGTTCATTGATTCTCCTGCCTCAGCCTCCTGAGTAGCTGGGACTATAGGCACAGGCCACCACACCTGGCTAATTTTTGTATTTTTAGTAGAGATGGGGTTTCTCCATGTTGGCCAGGCTGGTCTCGAACTCCTAACCTCAGGTGATCCACCCACCTTGGCCTCCCAAAGTGCTGGTATTAAAGGCATCAGCCACTGTTCCTGGCCTTGTTTATGCTTTCTACATAAGCTTATCCTACCTGAGACCAGAGAAAAGCCACAATTACCTGGATCTTAGGTAAAGAACATTTTTCTCAAAGTGTGTGTATCCTGCTAGACTCCACTTTTATTATAAGAGCTGAGATACAAAAGTTCAGGAACACTTTGGTCTCTAGAGGAAGATTCCCACAGTCAGCCACATTACTGAACATGCTGGCAATGTGATGTAAGCAAAAAAGTCAGAAGGTCCAGAAGGTGGATAGGATCCCTATGCCCCTTTACCCCTGCTTTGTTTCTGTGACCTAACTGAAATCACAGAGTGCCTTAACTATGCTGTGACCCAGCCAGCTGCTGGTTTTTCCCAGCAGGCTTGAACCCAAACCCAGGCCTTGAACATTCTCAGACACTGACAAAGGTATCTAGGTTGTTGCCCAAAACACTGAAGGAAACTGGTGGTAGCCCTGAGCCTCCTATAAACTCCATGCCTGACCCTCTTGCTGCAGAAATATCTCCGTGGAATCCCTTTTCTCTTGCTGTTAGTCTCAGAGATACATTGTACTCCACTCTCTGTGTCAGATCGCCTATTAAAGGCTTTGAACTGATCACCCTGAATTTAGTGCTTCCATCTTTGGAATCCCGGCCAGCCCCATCTTGGTATGGTTTGAAGTAGTCCCTTGTGGGAATTCCCCTCATGCTGCTTCTGGGGTGGCTGGGCAGAATAACAAGTGAAAACTAAATCTCTCCCTCTGCCTCCATTCATAAGCCATCCAGATCTCACAAGGACACATGTTCATTTCCATTTTCTGTCTCCAGCCAGAGGCAAAGGGTCCCATGTCCCTCCTATTCCTCCTTGTATCTGCCAGAAGGCAGTGTTACTTCTTCCAGGATTTCAGTTCCCTCAGCTGATATGTGAGGCATTCCAGTGCTGTGAAGGTCAGGATGAGACCATTTATAATATATATAAAGTGTTCAGTATGTTAACTCATTAACCCTAATGGCAACATTGTATTAGTCAGCCTTCTCCAGAGAAAAAGAACCAATAGGATGTGTATATATATTGAGACATTTATGTTTAAGAATTGGCTGACATGATTATATAGGCTGGCAAGTCCAAAAACCCCTCTTCAGTTTTGCCAGCTCCTTCTCCAGTTTCCCCAAAGTCAGTAAAGGGTGGTACCGTCCACTGAGCATGCATTCTCATGAATGGGATCAGTGCCCTTATAAAAAGACCCAAGGGAGCTTGTTTGCTCCTTTGCCCTGTAAAGGCACAGCTAGAAGGTGACATCTATGAGGAAGAGGGCCCTGGCTAGACATTGAATCTGCCAGCACCTTGTTCTTGGTCTAAATACTCTCAAGAACTGTGAGAAATAAACAAATAAACATTTGTCATTCATAAGCCACCCAGTTAATGGTATTTTCTTATAGGAGCCTGAATGGACTAAGACACCCAGCACGGAGAAGGGGATATGCCTGGGCCTGGGGCCTTTGGAGGTCGTGAGAAATTCTCTAAGGTGGCTGCATCTCAGGAACTCCCTTAAGTCAAACTCATACACAGGCCCAGCCCCTGGCCCTGGAGCTGGGAAAGATATCGAACCTTTGGTTGCCTGTGCTGGTGTGGATTCTGTAACTCTGAGAGACCATTGGGTGATGCTGGCAGGTTTGACTCTGGGCAGGTAGAGAACGAGGAGGAGGAAGGGGCAGTGGGAAAATGGAGTGATCAAGAGTGGCCTACATTGGTCAGGTGTTTGGCCTCCCATCATTCAAACTCTTCTTTTCAGGATGAGCCTCATTGTCTAGCACTGTGTGGGTGCTTTGGCCTCCCAAAGTGCTGGGATTACAGGCCTGAGCCACTGTGCCCAGCCTAATATACAAAAGCTTACTGAATACTTACATTGTGCCAGGGCTTATGGATGTAGCTGTGAACAGGGAAGATGTGGATACTGCAATTTCAGAGCTCATAGCCCAATAGAGAAGACAGGCAATGAATAGAAAAATGGCTCAAAGCATCACTAGTGCTCCATAATGAAAGCCCATCAGATCCTTCATCCTTTCTCAGCCACATGCCCAGTGTTGGCCTTGGGACATTGCTGCCTGGGGACTCTCCCTCCTTTAGATGCTGCCCTTGGGCCTGTGGCCTGATGCCTGGACCTGCCCTCTCTGCTGAGTGTGTTATCAGTACCTTCCAGCCTCAGGTGAGCTGTTGAGGGGCACAGTGACTCTCCTGCTCAAGCAGGGACAGTGGCACCCACATCACATAAAGGTGGGGCACTGGAGAGTCATCTAGTAGAGCAGTTAAATGATCTGGACTGCCCGGTTTTGACTCCCAGCAAGGGCTCTTACCAAATGTGGGACTCTGAGCAGATTACTTGACCTGTGTGTGCATCATCTGTCAAGTGGGCTGATAACAGCATCTCCTCCTGGTGTCCCTGTGCAGATTCACTGGGTTTGTGTCTATAGAGCACTGGGGATAGCAAAGGCCTCCTGCTGGCATTATGGATAAAATGCAGCTTGATCAAGTGTATCTTCACTTGGGTGTGTGGTTCTTTCTCTTTCTTCCTTAAACAACTTGGCTCAGTCCTCCTGATAACCGTTGGGGTCTGGAAAGAAAAAGGTAGTAAGATCTTTTGAAGATGCATTTTGCTGAATCTGAGTTTTGGGACTGTCTATTGTTGTATGGTTCAGAAGGTGTTGGTTCCAGGGAACCCACAGTTTGGGGCCTGTGGAATATCACTGTGGTTTTCAGCAATCTAGTCCAGGTGAGTTCCTGGCTGGCTGAAGATGGGGAGAGGGTGGGGCTAGGTAGTGACCCCACCCAGGTGTTTGTGTGAAGTGTCCTAATTTTCCATGGGCAGCACAGGGAGGAGCAAATGTGACAAAAATGAGGGAACTCACTTCTTCTTGGAGGGAGGGTTATGTGGAGAGCAGAGGTGTGTGTGTGCTAAAGGAGATGGGTGGGTGGGGCATGAAGGACCTGAAGGACAAGGCCAGCCTGATGGGTGTGTGGCCTGAGGGTTTTTCTGGTAAGAACTGGAAAGCCTGCTAGACAAATTCTAAAAGCGCTGTAACACTCCTTTATTTTCTTAATAAACTTCCTTCCACTTTTCTGTCGGCTTGCTCTTGTATATCTTCCTGCGAGAAGCCAGTAATCCACGTGGCCTCCCATGCTGAACCCCAGTTTTGGGACTCATCCTGTGACATAGCCAGAGGCAAAAGTTTCCATGTCCCTTCTATTCCTCCTTGCATCTGGATGGGATCCGGAGGGCTCTAGGCTTGGCTGCTATGGCCACCAGATGCGGCTCTATGAGGTCTGCAGGGGTCCTGCCAGCTCCAGATGGACATTCCCTGAGATGCTGTTAGGCCACCTGGACTGGGGCCCCATGTGGCATCCCTGGCATGGACATATAATGCCCAGCAAAGGCATCATCAATGTTCCACTACTCTAGTGCTGGAAGGCAAATCAGATGGCAACTTGTTTGCAGAGAAAGAAACAGACCCAAAGAAGGGTCAAGCAAAGCCAGGACTCAAGGGCTGGTGTTCATGCCTCAGATGCTGAGTGGCAGGAGTCCCTTTTTGCTGCCCTTCTCCCAGAGTTCCATAATGAGGTAAGGATGGGTCTCCTTCAGGGCTTGGTAGAGTCGATCTTTGCAGCTCCTGTCCCAGGACTGGCTGAAGCTGAACAGCTTCCGCATCTTGCTTGGCCTGGTGTCCTCGGCCAGCACCCCCTCGTACTGCTCCTGGCTCAGCACATGTCCAAGCAGGTTGTCCAAGACAGGTTCCACTGATGTCACTCGGGCCACCAGCTGCTCTCGATACTGGTCCACGAAGTGCAGCAACCCCAGGGCATCCAGAGGGGAAGGTAAGGCTGGCAATGAACAAAGACGGGCTCTGACCACAGCCTCCACCTCCAATCCCCATATTCCGTGCTTTTCTCTCTCTTTTCTGCATCCCTTGCTTCCTTTTGTCTCCAGAAATGCACCTCTATCTTCCTTCATGTCAGCATCTAGTCTGGCATTCTGCTAGAGTGGGGATTGGAAGTTGGGTTCCTGATGGGGGCACTAGAGGCTCTCAGGTGTGGAGTTCTAGGGCCTCTATGGATAGGACAAGGGGTTATGGGGAGGGACCATGCACCGCTCTCCAGAGCCTGACCCCTTGTGAGGTCTGCATTGATGAGTCCCTTCCTTTCTCTCTTCCTTTCCCCCCAGAACCAGACTGCCACTGCCTCCTGTGGTCTCTGAGAGCTGTTACTGACCTTTGGGGGCTGGAGGGACCAGAGTAGTTGCAGGTGTGAGATCTCCTGGAGGAAAACAGAGATGAAGATTCATCTGTAACAGTGCTAAGTTATTAACACACGATACACCTCCAAACTCCCAATCACTTCTGAGATTTTTTTTTGAGAGAGCCTCGCTCTTCACCTAGGCTGGAGTGCAATGGTGCAATCTCAGCTCACTGCAACCTCTGCTCCCCAAGATTCAAGCGATTCTCCTGCCTCAGCCTCCCAAGTAGCTGGGATTACAGGCATGTGCCACCACGCCTGGCTAATTTTTTGTATTTTCAGTAGAGACAGGATTTCATTATGTTGGCCAGGCTGCTCTTGAACTCCTGAGGTTGTGATCCACCCACCTCAGCCTCCCAAAGTGCTGGGATTACAGGCATGAGCCACTGCACCTGGTTGAGATCTTTGATTTAGAAGAAGCTACAGACAAATTCTGATAGGGTCTGGAGTAAGGGCTGGAAGGGTCCTTAGAGGTTATCTAGGTGAATCCCTTCCTTATGCATATGGGGAGACTGAGGCCCAGAAGTTGTGATCATAGAGTAATAGAGAGAAGGCATCCAAATGAGCAATAGCAATTTCTCCTACAACATCCCAGACTTGGTTTGATCCAGTGTTGGTCTGAACTGTATCCCTGGTGAACTAACCAAACCCCTTGCTAGAACTATTTAGCACCTCCTTGTTCTAGTGGAAATCTACTTCCTTGTTCTTTTTTTTAGCCTTCTAGACTGGCACCGACCAAAGGTGTATGTTCTGGAATTGGATGTCAGAATCTAGAATCAACATCAAGCAATCTTCGGACATGGGAATAACAAATGAATTTTAACAGAAAAAAAGCAGATAACAAAAATGAAGGTCACAGCAGCTCATATGTACAAAGCCTGAGAGTTTGAACAGGCTCCAAGTTCAGTATGATCTCATGGTGCAGAAGGTGGGTACAGAGGAGGGAGTTCAGGTTGTGATACCAGGAACACCGGATCCATGTGGGTGGAGAAAAGAGGGTGTTTCACATCCTTTCTGCTGCCTGGACAGTCTAGGGGTCAATTCTGACTCATTCTCACACTGGAGCATCTACTGAGAAAGGTGACTGGATGGCAAAGAATTTACAAACCAGCCGGGCACAGTAGCTCATGCCTGAAATCCTGGCACTTTGGGAGGCCAAGGTGGGTGGATCACAAGGTCAAGAGTTCAAGACTAGCCTGAGCAATATGGTGAAACCCTGTCTCTACTAAAAATAGAAAAAAAAAAAGTTAGCCGGGCGTGGTGGTGCGCACCTGTAGACCCAGCTACTCAGGAAGCTGAGGCAGGAGAATTGCTTGAACCCGGGAGGCAGAGGTTGCAGTGAGTCGAGATTGTGCCACTGCACTCCAGTGTGGACAACAGAGGAAGACTGTTGTCTCAAAAAAAAAGGAATTTACAAATCAAAATGGAAGAGGAACGATGGAAGCAGCTGGAGATGTCTAATTTGTACAACAAGAGTCATCAGGAAGGCTATAACCACAGTCTCCAAGATTCTCAATGGCTTTCTCATGGGGAAGGAAATAGACTTTTTCTGAGTTCCAAGGGACAGAATTAAGAATGATAAGAGGCAGAGATTGGCCTAACATGAGGGAAAAGATAATATTGCTATGATTTGTTGAGGATTACTGCATGAGGCATGTATAGTCATTGCTTTATTTAATCTTTCCAACATTTCTACAAATTAGTCATTATGTTCGTCACTTTACAGTAGAGGGACTCAAATCAATTAAGTAATTTTCCCAAGGTCACCCAGCAAATAAGTGCCAGAGTGGGATTTGAACCCAGGTCTGAAGTTAGGGTGGGCTAGTTCTCCATCGGTGGTTGCACCCAGGCTAGGACTCAGTAACGCCCACCCTCTTTCCACTGCACTGCGAAGCCAGCTTATTGTAGTTCAGAATGGCTTCACCTTTTTTTTTTTTTTTTTTTTTTGAGACGGAGTTTCACTCATGTTACCCAGGCTGGAGTGCAATGGCGCAATCTCGGCTCACCGCAACCTCCGCCTCCTGGGTTCAGGCAATTCTCTTGCCTCAGCCTCCTGAGTAGCTGGGATTACAGGCACGCGCCACCATGCCCAGCTAATTTTTTGTACTTTTAGTAGAGACGGGGTTTCACCATGCTGACCAGGATGGTCTCGATCTCTTGACCTCGTGATCCACCCGCCTCGGCCTCCCAAAGTGCTGGGATTACAGGCTTGAGCCACCGCGCCCGGCCGCTTCACCATTTTTTGACAGCTGACTAGGGCTGCTTGTCCTAGAAGGACTGTTTGGGGGTTTGGGTTCTTAGGGCGTTAGTACTAGACTAAGAGTCCATAAGTTTTCTCCATTCCAGAAAATTTATTATTTGATTTCCTCGTCTTCCTTGAAAATACTGAGCGATACAGTGGAGAGTATCTGAAATTGTCAAATCAGCTTAATCCATACAACCATATAAGTATCTAGGTCTTATTCTTTCACCTCACATCCAAGCTATCATGAGAAACTTAGCCAAAAGCTTTGTGGATGTCGACATCTGTTAATTCAAGGGCACTATGAAGACATCATTGCACATGGGAAAGAGCACACATTTTAGAGGGTCAGGTGGACTGAAGTTTAAATTCTAGTCATAACAACTGTTATGTAACTTGAGAAAGCCACCTAACTCCTGGGGGCTACTTCTTCTCATCAATAAATTGATAATGCCCACTGACAGACACAAACACAAACACACACACACACACACACACACACACACACACACACACTCTCTCTCTCTCTCTCTCACTCTCTCTTTCATTGACTTTCTTTCTCCTCCCACCTCTGAGCCCTCTGGACGTGTCCTGGTTTTACCTGGTTTCACCAAGGCCTCCCACACCAAAGTCTCATCTGTCTTGTTTTTCATTTGCAGCCTGATCCCTGATCCCAAGTGGCCAACATAGAACTCGGAGAACAGCTGGGGTTCTCCAGGGCTTCGATAGCAGAGCTCCAGTTCCTGAAGAGGCAAAGAGTTGAGTTGCCACCCTGTTCATCTGGCATGGGAGGCTTTTCCCCACCTGACACCTTCTTGGCCCTGCTTAGCTCCATAGGGACACTCCGATGATCCCTGTATTGAAATCAATCATCACCTTCAGACACTGCTCTTTTCCCAATTTTCCACAGAAGGATGAGGACACAACTGGGTACTGCATGGGTGAGTCAGGGCTTCTCCTTAAAAGTAGTGCTCATCATCCTAAGTGAGATCCTCCTTCCTCAACCTACCCCATCTTGAATCCAAACCCTCATTTCTCCAGCCCAAAGCCTATCTACCCCAAAGATCCTAAACTCAACCCACTTTCAATTGACAAACATTTATATCCATCCCCTTTCCTAAATCACACCTAAGACAGAACTCTTGATTCCCCACTGTCCTCCAAATATGCTCCCTTTCCAGTTTCCCCAAACTCAGTAAAGGATAGGACCATCCCCTGAACATGCAGGCTCCAAACTAGGAATCATTCTTAACTCCTTCCCTACACGGGCAATCCAGGAGGTCCTGTTGGCTCTACCTTCAAAATCAACCTTGAATTGACAAACTTTTCTCCATCTCCCTCGCTACCTTCCTAGTCAAGTGACCTTCAACTGTAGCTTGCAGTATTGCAACAGTCTTTTCCTTTTTTTTTTCGTCTCTCTCTCTCCTTTTTTAAAGCGAGATGAGGTTTTTCCATGTTGCCTAGGCTGGACTTGAACTCCTGGGCTCAAGCAATCTCTTGCCTCAGCCTCCTAAGTAGCTGGGACTACAGGTGTGTGCCACCATACCCATCTTATTCTTCCATTTTTCATAGAGATGAGTTCTCCCTACATGGCCCAGGCTGGACTTAAACTCCTGGCCTCAAGCAATTCTCCCACCTTGGCCTCCCAAATGTTGGAATTACAGGTGTGAGTCACTGTACCCAATCACAACAGCCTTTTTTGTTTATTTGTTTTGGAGACAGGGTCTTGGTCTGTGGCCCAAGCTGGAGTGCAGTGGTGTGATCTCAGCTCACTGCAACCTCCGCCTCCTGGGTTCAAGCAATTCTTCTGCCTCAGCCTCCTGAGTAGCTGGGTTTACAGGTGCCTGCCACCATGCCTAGCTAATTTCTGCATTTTTAGTAGAGACTGGGTTTTACCATGTTGGCCAGGCTGGTCTTGAACTCCTGACCTCAGGTGATCTACCCACCTCAGCCTCCCATAGTGCTGGGATTACAGGCGTAAGCCACCATGCCTGGCCTTTTTTCTTTTTTAAGACAGAGTTTCGCTATTGTAGCCCATGCTGCAGTGCAGTGGGGCTCTGCCTCCTGGGCTCAAGCAATTCTCCTGCCTCAGCCTCCTGAGTAGCTGGATAACAGGTGACTGCCACCATGCCCTGCTAATTTTTTGTATTTTAAGTAGAGACGGGGTTTCGCCATGTTAGCCAGGATGGTCTTGACCTCCTGACCTCAGGTGATCCACCAGCCTCAGCCTCCCAAAGTGCTGGGACTACAGGCATGAGCCACCACGCCTGTGCATAACAGCCTTTTGACTTGTCTCCCTCCTTTCACTCTTGCCTGCCTACTTATCCTTCATTCTCACCCAGCAGCCAGAGGCATCTTTATGAAAGCAAACCAGGTCTCATTTTTTTTTTCTTTTTTTTGAACAGTCTTGCTCTGTCACCTAGGCTGGAGTGCAGTGGTGAAATCTCGGCTCACTGCAACCTCTGCCTCCCAGGTTCAAGTGATTCTCCTTCCTCAGCCAACTTAGCAGCTGGCATTACAGGGACATCACTACACTCCGCTAATTTTTGTACTTTTAGTAGAGACAGGATTTCACCATGTTGGCCAGGCTGGTTTTGAATTCCTGACCTCAAGTGATCCTCCCATCTTGGTACCCAAAGTGCTGGGATTACAGGCCTGAGCCATTGTGCTTGGCTATAAATCAGGTCTTGTTTTACCATGTTTACAAGCCACAAGAACTTGCCATTGCACTTAGAACAAAGTCCAAACTGCACACCAGGGCCAACAGGGCAGATGAGGCCTGGGAAGATTCTGCCTCTGATCTGACTCATCTCTTGCTATACTGACCTCTTTTTTTGTCATCTGGAGGTGTCAAGCTTGCTCCCAACTCTATGCCTCTCACACATTCCTTCTGCCTGAAATACTCTTCCACAAATCTCCATGTGGCCTGAACCAACAGCCAATCTAAAGAAAATCTTTGTTTCCTTAGATCTTCCTCCAACATATGCAACCAAGGCCCAAATCCTATAGCAGATGATAACACCCTCTACTGAGACATCTCATGGTTCCCCTAATATGTGTTTTGTCACTGCAATGAGTAATAAACACAGTGTGTTCAACTACAGGTGTGTCCCTGGTGGTCTTGACTGGAGGACATTGACGACCTATAGCCCAAACACTTCCCAGTGACCCCAAGTCAAACCCCATCATCTTCTTATCCTGCATGTGATCCTCCCTTCTCTGAACTTTCTTTCAGTCTTGGAAGCATTCCCACTTTCCCTAAATCACACTCACTTTCTGTTCAACCTCAATTTATCCTGTCCCTGGGAAAGCCCTGAGACCTGCCCCACAGGCATTCCAAGTAGGACTTACGTTCACAGTGAAGAGGCAGACACTGGGCTGCTCACCTCGGGGATTATTTCCAGCTCCTCTGAACCAGACACAGCATAACGAGAGCCCATATAAAGTGGGGTCAGCGGGGGTGGCTTGTGTAGTCGCACAAACTGGAACTTCGTTTCTTCATCATCTACGGCCTACAGAACATAGGGAAAAATGATTAGGGGAGGCTTCTGCCCAGTGAAATGTTGTCTGAATAGGTGGGATGGTGCATCGGTGTATTTGGGTGGACAGAGTGGGGCTCTATCAGCCCTGCCTCCGTCCCCACATGCACTGCTACCGAGACAGCCCGCACTTGGTCTTTGTTATCTTCAGGATGGGAATACGGCTGTTAGAGAAGTTAGAATGGGGAAAGGTTTAGGCATGGAGGCCTCCAATCCTTTGATTCCTGGAGAGGGGCTGCAAGAAACCGTCCAAAGTTCTGGGGGAGACCTCGGGGAGGCAGGAGACCAGTCCATGACTGAGAAGGGATGGACTGTTCACCCACTTCAAGGTTCTCATGTACAAGAGGCCTATCCTTAGTCCCAGTTGAAGATGCTCTAGGGGGCTCTCTGGCTGCATTTTGTGTTTAGCATCAACCCACCATGGCCCAGCCTTTCTGGTTCTTAGTGTCACCTTCCGAATGGAGCCGTCACTTGGGATCAGGTACAGGTGGAAGGTGACTTCCTCAGGATGGATGCGGTGGTAGAGCAGCACCATCGAGGTGACGGGAAAGATGCGCAGGGCATTATGGATCACTCTTAGGAGGACTCCCATGGGGGAGAAGCTGGGGTCTTCCAGAACTATGTGATGCAGCTCCACCTTGGCTGGCTTCTCCAGGAGCATCCCCTCCTCTTTAAAGTGGGCTACTTGGAACAGGGATGTATCAATGTGGCCCCCTGTCAAAGAATGGATTCAAGAGGCACAGGTGTATTTTTATTGATATTTTTTTGAGACAGTTTCTTGTCACCAAGGCTGGAGTGCAACGGCATGATCTCGATTCACTATAACCTCTGCTTCCCGGGTTCAAGTGATTCTCCTGCCTTAGCCTCCTAAGTAGCTGGCACTACAGGTGCCTGCCGCCATGCCCAGCTAATTTTTGTAGTTTTAATAGAGATGATGTTTCACTATGTTGGCCAGGTTGGTCGCGAACTCCTGATCTCAGGTGATCCACCTGCCTCAGCCTCCCAAAGTGCTGGGATTACAGGTGTAAGCTACCATGCCCATTCCAAGAGACACAGATTTAGTGTTGTCACTGAGTCACGATTTGCTGGCACCACAGGATCCCAGGGCTTAGGCTCAGGTACCTTCTTGGGGGAGCCCAGTGCTATGGTCTTGAATATCTGTGTCCCTCTACAATCCATATGTTGAAATTCTAACCCCCAAGGCGATGGTATTAAGAGGTGAAGGTTTTATGGGAGGTGATTAGGTCATGGGGGTGGAATTCTCATGATTGTGATTAGTGCCCTTATAAAAGAGACTCATGGGAGCTTGCTTGCCCCTTCCACCCTGTGAGGACACAGCTAGAAGGCTCCATCTATGAGGAAGAGGGCCTTCACCAATACTGAATCTGCAGGTGCCTTGATCTTGGACTTACCAGGCTCCAGATCTGTGAGAAACAAATTTCTGTTATTTATAAGCTACTTAGCTTATGGTATTTCGTTACAGCAGCCTGAACAGATTAGAACACCCAGCATGGGGAAGAATATTTCTAGGGCTGGGGTGTTTGGAGGCTGCGGGAGATTCTACCAGTATGTGGGAGCACTAAGGAGCGCTGAGCTCCTAAGAGGGAGCTCAAAGAATACCCTGACCCAAGCTTGTACACAAGCCCAGCCCCTGGCCCGGAAGCTGAGAAAGATATCGAACTTTCGGTTGCCTGTGCTGGTATGGATTTGCTATGAGAGACCACTGGGTGATGCTGGCAGGTTTGACTCTAGGCAGGTAAAGAACAAGGAGGAGGAAGGGGCAGTGGGAAAATGGAATGACCAGGAATAGCCTATATTGGTCAGGTGTTTGGCCTCCCACCATTCAAACTCTTACTTTTAGGAAGAGCTTCCTCATCCTAGCACTGTGTGGGTCTTGGCAGGAGGCAAGCTGAGCCTCCCACTCAGGAAGCTGCTACTCCTTGGCAGTAATGGCACAGGTGTTTGGCTATAACTCGACTAAGTGGCTGTCCCTAACTGGGACCTCAAGTCTACAGGGGTGAAACATAGATGCAGAGATAGTAATAGATTGCTTCTATTTATTTTTCAGCTAACCAGTGTGCAGGCAGCAAGAATTTCTGGAAGGGGCCCTGACTGGCCCCAGGGATTGGTTTCCTGGCTGGGCATGAGCATGGCCAGCTAAAAGCGGCCTCTGTGCATTCTGCCTCTTGTTCTGTGGCAGGGGTGTCCAGTCTTTTGGCTTCCCTGGGCCACACTGGAAGAAGAAGATTGTCTTGGACCACACACATAAAATATACTAATACTAATGTTAGCTGATAAGCTTTAAAATATTTGCAAGAAAGTCTCATAATGTTTTAAGAAAGTTTACAAATTCACATTGGGCTGCATTAAAAGCCATCCTGGGCTGCGTGTGGCCCACAAGCTGCAAGTTGTACAAGCTTGGTATACAGAATCCAAAGGAAGTAAGTACTATCTGGCCACAAGCTGAGGCTCAGAATTTGGTCTAGGAAAGGCTGGTAGGACATGGGCTTTGGCAGGACTGGGGAGGGGTAGGGGTGTAGCTCTTAGCCTGGGATAAATCGGGCTTGGGATAGACTCACAACTCTGGAAGAGGGTCTTCACCTCTCTTGGCTTCAGTTTTCTCACTGGTACACCAAGGGAAAACTAGTGCCTAATATCCTGGCTCATTATGAAAATAGAGATGATATTAATATATATCGAACTACCTTGCATGGCACCTGGCACAGGGTGCTTAGTTATTGTTCACAGTTATTAGCCAAGTTCCAGGAGTCTTCAAAAGACAGTGCCACAAGCTCAGTGAATTCATTCCTATTCTGATTTGGCTGTCAGCCCAGCAGGCTTAAGCTAGATGCCTGTAATTCCTTGGACAAATTTCATTTCCCAGACCCACGTGATGGACGTAGGATACTGACCAGGGCATGGTTTAGGAGTCCTCACAATGGAGAGGACCAGGTCATCCACCTGAGAGCAGGGACTGAGGGGGTGCCTGAAGCAGGAGCTGAAGGCAGACTTTGTCCCCTTGGGCCCCGGTGGTATATTCTGGCTGCAGACCTTAGCTGCATGAGGTTTCTCCTGGAAGACCCTGGTTAGAGCAGGGAGTGGTGGTGCAGCCCTGAGCATGCCAGGCTGAGGCATGACAAATTCTTTTGCTGCCGGTCATGGGCACAGCTACAACAGAGGTGAGCCCACTGACTCCATTGGGCAAGTCCCTCTCTTTTTGACAGATTACCTGGAGAGCCCTGGTCATAGTCTCACTTGTGGAAGAGGCAGGCCAGTTGTGGTAGTGGCTGTTTATTACTCTGTATGTATATTGCTAGGTGTATTGTAATATTACAACAAGTAACTTGTCCCAGCTTCTTGTTTCAGCCATCAGTTTCCTCTCCTCAATCTCTTCCTTTCTAAATGGACCTCTAGAGTCCCAGAGCTGTCTTGCACCTCATCCCTCTACTCTGTTTTACTCTGGAACCTTCCCTAGAGAATGACCATATGACCCTGACTGTTAAACCAGGTGATCTAGGGCTCCTGAGGCCCCCAGGACTCTATTCCCCTGCCCCATGCTCTCCTCCTGGTGTGCGGCTTGAATTGGTTACTGAGCTTTTGTGGCCTCAGCAAACAAGACTTTCCTGGTCCAGGGTACTGAGCAGTTCTTTGTTTTTTATTTTTCTCATTTCATTTTTCTTTTTCTACTAGCTTCTAAATAATTTTTCTTATATATATGCCTTGATTGATTACCTTAGTATGTGTATATGTAAAGTTAATACCTTTACTTTGAGGTGATACTAAAAATATACTGAACTACTGGGATGATACTATAAATTAACATATCAACTAACAGTTAAATGAAAAACTAAAAATAAAACCCCATTTACCTCTATTCCTGGGAAGTAAAGAAATTAAGAAAAGAAAAAATATTAAAAACCCATTTAATATCTAGCTAAACTATACAAATCATAAAGTCCTTATAACTAATGTAAGCTGTAACATAAATTGTTTATCAAATCATTTTATCAGCAATTAAATGAAACTTCTATCAAAATCATGATTTGACATGGGGACATATCAGATTCTTCTAACTTTCTCACTAAATTGATAGACATTGGCCAGGCATGGTGGCTCACACCTGTAATTCCAGCACTTTGGCAGGCCAAGGTGGGTAGATCACCTGAGGTCAGGAGTCAGAGACCAGCCTGGCCAACATGGTGAAATCCCATCTCTACTAAAAATACAAAAATTAGGCCGGTGTGGTGGTGCGCACCTGCAATCTTAGCTACTTGGGAGGCTGAGACAGGAGAGTCACTTGAATCCAGGAGGTGGAATTTGCAGTGAGCCGAGATAGTGTCACTGCACTCCAGCCTGGGTGACAGAGCAAGACTCCATCTAACTAAGTAAATAAAATAAATAAAAAATTAATAAACATTAGGTTCCAGGTGTCCAGCATTGGTTGGGTTTCATCTGATACGAGCTTGACCCACGTGGCCTGGTATGGAGCTTGTGTGCAGCCCCTGCTAACCCTGCCGTGGATGTCCCTGTCCTGCTGCCTGGTAGGCTCGGCCCCTCCTGCCTCTATGTGGGGCAGGTTAGGAGCAATGCTGCCTCAGGCATCCCATCCATTCTGCACCAGACCCAGGCCCCATTTCCAGCCTGTGGTCAACACCAGATGTTGTTGTTAGGTCTCAAGAAGTGAGTGGTCTCAAGAAGTGGAGACTGTCTCTTTACTGCTCTGTCCAGAAGTATTTTAGTAGTTTAAACTGGGCAGCAGTACTGGTGTATCTCTCTATAGGCCAGCCCTGCCTTGCCCTCCTTCTGAAATATACCAAGACCTTAGAATCCTTTAGCACTCTTATTTGCTATTAGTGTTGGTATTTACCTAGTTGTTTGTCTCTTTTAAATCCCCATGAGTCCTTCATATTGTTGCTTTATCCAGTCAATATTTTGTCAGTGATCTGCCCACCTTGGCCTCCCAAAGTCTGGGATTACAGGCATGAGCCACTGTGCCTGGCTGCCTGAAATGTATTTTTCAGAATTTTCTTCAGTAAGCATTTGTTTGCAGAAAGGATTCTTGGCTTTAGTGGTTTCAGTTCTCTGCGAACTTTAAAAAAAAAATTGGTATCTTTTTTGAGACAGGGTCTCACTCTGTCTCCCAGGCTGGAGTGCAGTGGTGCAATCACAGATCACTGCAGCCTCGATCTCCTAGGCTCAAGCAATTCTACTTTAGCCTCCATGTAGCTGGGACCACAGGCATGTTCCACCATTCCTGGTTATTTAAAAAATTTTTTTGTAGAGATGAGGTTTCACCGTTTTGCCCAGGCTGGTCTTGAACTCCTGGCTCAAGTGAGTTCACTTCCCACCTCTGCCTCCTAAAGTGCTAGGATCACAAGTGTGAGTCACTGAGCTGGCCTTGTTTACAATTTTTGACTGACGGTTTTTAGTACATTGAAGAAATCATTCCATTGTCTTCTGTCTTCCATTGTTGCAGTTCAAAAATCAGTCATCAGCCTGATTGTGGCACCTTTCTAGATAATCTATCTTTCTTTCTGGCTGCTGTTGACTTTCCCTCATACTTTGTTATTCTGTAATTTCACAATAATGAGACTAATGCTGATTTTTTATCTCCCTTCTCTCTCTCTCTTTCTTTCATTGCATGTTTTGGGATTTCTCATCTTGAGGTCTCGTATGTCTCAATACTTCTAGAAATGTATTTGCAATTGTTTTGTTGAATATTCCCTTTTTCCCCTTCTATCATATCTTTCTGGAATTTGACTTAGATATATATTAGGACTTATCATGGTATCCTACAAGTTACTTAATTGTTTTCCTGTTTTTTTTCATTTTTTTGGTCAATTTAGTTTCCAACTTTGATATGTCATTTTTAATGGTTCATTATTTTTGCTGATAATTTTAAGGTTACTTTTTTTTTTGGTCATATTATATACACTTATGTTCTGTTTCTGATAATTTCAACATCTGAAGAATTTAAGGAACTGATTCTGGTATCTAGTTTCTGCTGGTTCTTACTTCTGGTGCCTTGTTTCTCCTTTGTGAGATTTTTGACTGTTAGCTGATATTTCTTGGAACTCTATCTGTGGGAAGTCTTTGGAGGCGACAGAGGTCAGGATACTTTGTGATTACGATGTTTTGTTGGGAAGCCCCTCTTTCATGGCTTCGGCTCTCAGATGGAGTCTGATGACACTGTTTCTTCTCCCTGCCTGTAGGAGTAGTGATGGCTTCCTATTGTGCTAGTGCCCCAACATTTCTTGTTAGTTCACTTAGCTTTACTTTGTGAATGGTCTGGTCTTTGAAAAGCTTCTTCAAAAATCCCAAGTGAGCATATCATCTCTTTTCTGCTGGGACCCTGAGTGATATGATCTATATAAATAACACTTAATAAAAACTTTCAAGTAAGATTATGCAGACATATTTATGAGGCTGGGAAATGTGTTTCAAAAAGATATGTCCAGAGAAGAGTGGAATGCAGGAAAATCTTAGTTTTCATCTCCTTAACCCTCCCTCAGTTCCTCTAAGGAAGCCACAACACCCTTTCCCAGGATATCATTGTCCTATACTCCCTTTCAGACTCATAATTACTACCACCTTCCTCTCCATCCTTCCCTCTTGTTTACCTTGGAGAGCCACAAAGTGAGGGAGGTGCACAGCTTTGATGGCTCCAGGCTCAGCCTTGATGTCCAACAGAGGCCCTGCCACCATCCAGCTGTGCTGTTGGTTGATTTCGCCCAGGAGCTTATCCCACACACACAACTCAATTTCAGTGGTAACGGCTTCTCTCACCACAAAGCAGAGACCCATGTTAGGCCAGCGGTAGGTGCCAGCCATAGGGAAGTGAACTCTGGGAAGAAGAGAGAGAGGCAGTCCCTTATTGAACAAATTCACTGAGCACCAGCTGGATGCCAGACCCCATGCGCATACGATACAGTGGCTTCAAGCCCAGACTTCATTTAGAATTCAGATGGACTTGCATTTTAGTCCTGGCTCTTCTGTTCTTGAATGTGGATCCTGGAACAAGTCATTTAACTTTCTTGTTGTTGGTTTCCTCATCTGTAAGTAGGAATAATCATAGCTCCCATCTCTTAGTTGTGAGAATAAGTGACCTAACATGCTCACAGCTTAGTACACACCTGGGAGCAGTTAACTGTTTCTTTTATGTTGATGATGGCAATGATAGTGAAATAATAAGTGTTCGTATATGTAAAGGGTCTATTTACCAATAATCAATAACAATATATGTGCTAAGATATGTATGTATGTATCTATGTATCTTTTATCTGTCTAATCATCTATGTATGTATGTATGTATGTATGTATGCATGTATCTACATCCAGAGAAGAGTGGAATGCAGGAAAATATCTATATTTGGAAATATGGTCTCACTCTGTTGCCCAGGCTGGAGTGCAGTGGCCTGATCTCAGCTCACTGCAGCCTTGAACTCCCCGGCTTGGGCAATTCTCCCACCTCAGTTTCCTGAGTAGCTGGGACTACAGGCACACGCCACCACGCTCAGCTAATTTTTTCGGTAATTTTTGCAGACACAGGGTTTCACCATGTTGCCCAGGCTGGCCTTGAACTCCTGGACTCAAGTGATTCTCCTGTCTTGGTCTCATAAACTGCTGGGATTATAGGCATGAGACACCATGCCTGGCCATATGTGCTAATATTAATGCTAAACTCTTAGAACGGAAAACAACACTTTACAGAGATCAGAAGTGATTTTCCCAAGGCTCCCCATGTGGGTTAATAGTGGGTCCCAGGATGCCCCAGCTTCTGTAGGTGTGAGTTGGGAGTGATGCTGTCTCCTGGCTGAGATGATGTCTGTGGCAGTGTTTGGTGAGTGGTAAAACGTTATATAAGAGATCATGAGTATGACTACAGACAATTATTACTAATGCAACTTATAAGCCCTGGGAGGGCAGGGCTGCTATATTAATCTCAGGGTTCCCAGCTATTAGTACAATTCTTAGTTCACTGGTGGCTGTTAATAAAACAGGAGCACACAGATTAAAAGAGAGTTAAGTGAGATTTAAGAAACATAACAAACAAAATAAAATGAGTGGACCTTGTTTGGATCCTGATAAGAACACACCAACTGGCTGGGCACAGTGGCTCATGCCTGTAATCCCAGCACTTTGGGAGGCCTAGGTGAGTGGAATGGATCACAAGAGGTCACGAGTTTGAGACCAGCCTGTCCAATATGGTGAAACCCGATCTCTACTAAAAATACAAAAATTAACCGGGCGTGGTGGCATACAAGTGTAGTCCCAGCTACTCTAGAGGCTGAGGCAGGAGAATCGCTTGAACTAGGAGGTGGAGGTTGCAGTGATCCGTGATCGTGCCACTGCACTCTAGCCTGGACAACAGAGTGAGACTCTGTCTCAAAAATAAATAAATAAATAAATAAATAAAATAAAAGAACACATCAACTCCAAGAACACGTTTTAGCCAATTGAGCAATTTGAATATGGATTGGGGATTAGATGAAATGAAAGACTTCTTGTCAGCTTTGTTAGATATGATATTGGTATTGTAGTTATGTTATGGAAGAAAAGGTTTTAATTTTTGTTTTTTTGAGATGCATAATGAAATATTTAAGGGTAAAATCACTTGACGTCTTGGATTTAAAATACTGTAACAATAACAAAGGGGGGAAAGTGAACAGCTGAAACAAATTTGGTAAAACAGTGCCTAAAGCTGGGTAATGGAAGTACATGGAAGCTCCTTGTACTCTCTATTTTTGTGTATATTTGAAAACTTAAAGTTTCATAGGAAAACATCTTTTGCATCATGAAAAGCACATATCCAGTGTCTCAGTCCTGTCCCTGCCTGTTGTCTTGGCAAGGGTAGGGGACCCAATGGCCAGTGTGAATTGGGGGGCACTGACTGTGGGGACCGAGGATGGGCAGTGGGGTGGGAGAGGCCAGCCTGGGACCAGCAGAGCCCTCACTCACCGGTACAGGCTCCTTTCTTTGTCAACTACCTCAGTAGCCACAGGCCCTGTGGGGCCCCAGAAGTCATCATCAGTCCCCAAAGGCTTCGTATGCAGGTCCTCCTGAGAGGCAGGAGAAGGCAGACAGGCGAGTTCCTGCTGTGCTATCCTTGGGACGCTTCCCTCTGAAACAGCAAGGCAGTGGTCAGCTCCACATTCTTCTACCTGGCCTCCCCCAGCCCCTATGGCTGCACTGTAAGGGGCATTAATAAGGCTAGCCTGCCTGGACCATGGCAGAGAGTATGTCTGCAGCTTCTGCTCCTGCTCCCTGGCTGCCTGCCTACTGTCTGGGTAGGCCCACTCCACTGCCTCCAGCCCAGCCTCTGCCCATCTCCCCTTCTACACTGGAACAGAAGGGGCACTCTTCCCAGTATGTCCAGTTGGGCAGGTTGAGAGAGGAACATGTTTCAAAAGATGAAGGGGGCCAGGTACCGTGGCTCTTGCTCGTCATCCCAGCACTGTGAAAGGCCTTGGCAGGAGGATTGCTCCAGTCCAAGGGTTTGAGATCAGCCTGAGCAACATAGGAAGACTCCGTCTCTACAGAAAAAAGAAAAATATCAGCCAGGCATGGTGGTGTGCATCTGCAGTCCCAGTTCTACTCAGGAGGCTGAGGTGGGAGGATTGTTTGAGCTCGGGAGGTTGAGGCTGCAGTGAACTATGAACATGCCACTGCATTCCAGCCTAAGTGGTAAAATGAGACCCTGTTTTTTTTTTTCTTTCTTTTTTTTTTTTTTTTTAAAGATGGCAGGGAAAAGATGGTGATGTGGTTCCCAGGCCTTGGCAGCCAAGAATGGGAGGCTGGATCCTTATTCAGGGTTTGATACATGCCATAGATTTTCTGGAGAAAGGCAGCACCAGCCCCTGAGCCTAGGAGAGAGGGAAGCAGAAATCCAGCCAGTTCTTAGGAGTGGGAGCTCTCTCATAGGGGTAGGGAACCTGCCCTGTCCCACATTAGGGGCAGAGGGATGGAGGGAATGACCTCCCATAGCTGGCCTCCCCCAAGCCATCATGATGCTCCCAGCTTCGCCCCTTCTAACTACCTGATCTGAGTCTCTGCCGCTTGAGTGAGGATGTGCTGTTACTCATCTCTCCTGTATCCGGGCCCTCATTAGGGATCATCACACTTGGTTTCCTGGAGAAAGAATTGTTCGTTCTCCTAAAGATCTTGGAGACAGTGAGGGCTGTCTACATGACATCCCCACTTAAAATTCAACTCATCCTCAGGCTGAGTGCAGTGGCCCACGTCTGTAATCTTAGCACTTTGGGAGGTCGAGATAGGTGGATGGCCTGAGCTCAGTAGTTCGAGACCAGCCTGGGTAACATAATGAGACCTCCCACCTCCTATCTGCCAAAAATACAAAAATTAGCTGGGCATGGTGGCATGCACCTGTAATCCCAGCTATTTGGCAGGCTGAAGTGGGAGGATCATTTGAGCCCAGGAGGCAGAGGTTGCAGTAAGCTGAGAAGTATGCCCCTTCACTCCAGTATAGACGACACAGCCAGACGCTGTCTTAAAAACAAAAAAATAAGCCTGGCCAACATGGCGAAAACCCCTTTCTACTAAAAATACAAAAAATTACTGGGCTTGGTGGCACACATCTGTAATTCCAGCTACTGGCCCAGATCGCGCCACTGTACTCCAGCCTGGGTGACAGAACTAGACCATATCTCAAAAAAANAAAAAAAAAGAAAAAGAAAAAAAAAGATTAAAAACAAACAAAACTTTATCTGAGTTTGATATCATGAGTGTGACTACAGACAATTATTACTAATGCAACTATATCCCTGGGAGGGCAGGGCTGCCACGTTCATCTCAGGGTTCCCAGCTACTAGCACAGTCCTTAGCTCACTGGTGGCTGTTAATAAAACAGGAGCACACAGATTAAAAGAGAGTTAAGTGAGATTTAAGAAACATAACAAACAAAATAAAATGAGTGGACCTTGTTTGGATCCTGATAAGAACAAACCAACTGGCCGGGCACGGTGGCTCACGCTTGTAATCCCAGCACTTTGGGAGGCCTAGGTGAGTGGATCACCTGAGGTCAGGAGTTCAAGACCAGCCTGTCCAATATGGTGAAATCCTGTCTCTACTAAAAATACAAAAATTAGCTGGGTGTGGTGGTATACAAGTTTAGTTCCAGCTACTCTGGAGGCTGAGGCAGGAGAATCGCTTGAACCCAGGAGGCGAAGATTGCAGTGAGCTGAGATTTTGCCACTGCCCTCTAGCCTGGATGACAGAGTGAGACTCGGTCTCAAACAAACAAACAAAAAAGAACACGCCAACTCCAAAAACATGTTTTAGACAATTGAGCAATTTGAATATGGATTGGGGATTAGATGAAATGAAAGACTTATTGTCAGCTTTGTTAGATGTAATATTGGTATTGTAGTTATGTTATGGAAGAAAAGGTTTTAATTTTTGTTTTTTGAGATGCATAATGAAATATTTCAGGGTAAAATCACCTGACGTCTTGGATTTAAAATACTGTAACAATAACAAAGGGGGGAAAGTGAACAGCTGAAACAAATTTGGTAAAACAGTGCCTAAAGTTGGGTAATGGGTACATGGAAGCTCCTTGTACTATCTATTTTTGTGTATGTTTGAAAACTTAAAGTTTCATAAGAAAACATCTTTTGCATCATGAAAAGCACATATCCAGTGTCTCAGTCCTGTCCCTGCCTGTTGTCTTGGCAAGGGTGACCCAATGGCCAGTGTGAATTGGGGGGCACTGACTGTGGGGACCGAGGATGGGCAGTGGGGTGGGAGAGGCCAGCCTGGGACCAGCAGAGCCCTCACTCACCGGTACAGGCTCCTTTCTTTGTCAACTACCTCAGTAGCCACAGGCCCTGTGGGGCCCCAGAAGTCATCATCAGTCCCCAAAGGCTTCGTATGCAGGTCCTCCTGAGAGGCAGGAGAAGGCAGGCAAGCAAATTCCCACTGTGCTACTACTGGGGCACAGCAGCTAGATGGGTGGATGGCTTGAGCTCAGGAGTTCAAGGCCAGCCTGAGTTAACATAGTGAGACCTCCTCACCTCATTGTTGCCAAAAATACGAAAGCTAGCTGGGCATGGTGGCATCATGCACCTGAATTCCCAGGTACTTGGAAGGCTGAAGTGGGAGGATCACTTGAGCCCAGGAGGCAGAGGTTTCAGTGAGCTGAGGTTGTGCCACTGCACTCCAGTCTGGGAATACAGCCATATGGTGTCACCAAACCAAACAAAATCAAACCAAACCTCACCTGAATTTGAACTCAATTTTGTGCTTCTTTTGTGGTCCCTGTCTCTGTGAGTGGCCTTGATCCACTCATGCATCCAGGAGAGCTGGGGCAGCATCCCAACTCTTGCTTCACCAACCCTAAGAGCCGATCACCTTGACAACACCTCCTAACTAGCTCTTCTTTCTATTCTCTTCTCTGCACTTCCATGACCTCCACCCGAGTCCCAGGCCCTGGCCTCTGTGGCCTGTATCACTGCAGCATCCTCTGAAAGGTTTCCCTCCTTCTGCTCAGGTCCCTCTGCTGCCCATTTTCTGCATAGCAGCAGATCTTAAAATAGGAACCTGACCCATCACTTGGCTGCCGCAGCCCTGTAGTGTCTCTACATTACTTCTAGGGGAAAACGGAAAGTTTTAAACACGGTCCAAAAGGGCTTGCTGGGGCCTCTGTCACCCTCCAGTGTCACCTGGTGCATGTTCTTCCTGCTCACTGACCTCTAGTCCAGTGGTTCTCAAACTCAGTGTGCTTAACAATCATCTGGAAGGCTGGTTAGGACACAGATTCAGCCAGGCACAGTGGCTCACGCCTGTAATCCTAGCACTTTGGGAGGCTGAGGTGGGTGGATCAAAAGGTCAGGAGTTTGAGACCAGCCTGGCCAATACGATAAAACCCTGTCTTTACTAAAAATACAAAAATTAGCCAGGCATGGTGTTATGTGCCTGTAATCCCAGCTACTCAGTTGGCTGAGGCAGAATAATCACTTGAACTGGAGAGGTCTCAGAGGTTGCAGTCAGCCAAGATCATGCATTGCACTCCAGCCTGGGTGACAGAGCAAGACTCTGTCTCAAAGAAAGAAAAAGAAAGAAAAAAAGATTCCTGGGCCCCACCCCAGAGATTTTGATTCAGCAGGTCTGGAGTGGGGCCTGAGAATTTTCATTTCTAGCAAGCTCCTGGTAAAGGTGATATTGATGCTGCTGGTCCACGGATCACACTTTGAGTAGCGGCTCCTGATGCCTGGCCTCCCATTCCTCATGGAGGCTAAACTCTTTTCTCTCTCAGAGCCTCTACTTCTGCCTGGAATCCACCCCTTCTTGGGCCCAACCAACCCATCCTATCTTTCAGAGCTCAGCTCAGTTCCTCTTGTCCAGGTCAAATAGGCCCATCGGTGTACTCACACTGACCCTAGGTATAATTGCAGACACCCGTGGGATAACCTGTGCATGTCTCCCTGTTGGACTAAGCTCCTGGAGGTTGAGCCGTATCTTTCTTGTTCATTGTGACCTCAGATCCCAAAATTGTGCCCGACACACAGTGGGTCTGCAGGGAATGTTTGTTTAATGAATGAATGGCTCCTCTTAAGCCTAGGAGCTCTTTTCCTTCCATTTCAGGTGAGATACAGCAGCCAGGAACCTGGGGACAGATATGCTTCGTGGTCAGGTGGAAATGCACCCAACTGGGAGAACACAGGGGCTGCAGCTGATTCCTCAGGGAGTGAAAGATGGACTTTCCTGTCCCTGGGCTTCCCCTCAAGTGAGGGGTGGGTGTGGTGCTGGTGGTGAGGGTGGTGGATGACAGTGATGGCGAGGGTGGTATTTTTCCCAAGGCACAGGCTCTTTCTGTCTTTGTCTCCCTCTTGTGATCATTGCTTTCATTGTTCCAAACCTTCTCTGTTCTTCACCAAAGGATTCCTGAACAAGAGGCCACTTGGCATCAAGCTGTGCCGTGTCAAGGGGATTCGCTGGTTCACTGGCTTTTTCTTTTCTTTTCCTTTTTTTTTTTTTTGAGATGCAGTCTTGGTCTGTTGCCAAGGCTGGAGTGCAGTGGCACGATCTTGGCTCACTGCAGCCTCTGCCTTCCTGGTTCAAGTGATTCTCATGTCTCAGCCTCCCCAGTAGCTGGCACTACAGGAACCTGTCACCACACCCAGCTAGTTTTTTAGCCCATTTACTTTTTCAAGTTCTCACCTTGTCTGCCTATGGAAGAGTATAAGCTAGGGGCGGGGGGCTGATTCTATTTGCACTGACAAGGGCACCTTACTCTGGCTGCTGTGGTTTCTTGGTTTCTTCCTGGCTGTGTTTATTTCTCACCCCAAGACTCTTTCCCTGTCTCCTGATCAGCCCTGGGCCTGGATCAGCCAGAGGGAGTTTTGGTGCTCCTCCTTACCGTCTCATGCAAAAGAACTGAATCCGAGGCTTCTCCTGCACTAGGGCCTTCTGCTCCTGCCTGGTTTCATTGCTCAGAGTTTGTTGGAAATGCCTGAAAGCATAAAGGTGGCTGGGTCCTCCTGGGAACCCCCACGTGGTTCAGAGGTCCTCAGGACCCAGAATCCGGGAAACTGCCACCTTCTGAAGGAGTGGCTGCAGGGTGGGTTCCCTGGGAACTGGGCTCAGAGGAGGAGGGTATAGTGAGAATATTCATTTGGGTGTGTTCTTGGGTCAACACCAGGGCAAGAGAAGGGAGGCAATCAGGGAGACGTGGGCTGTGAGTCAGTCTCCATGGAGGCCTCAGCCGACTCTGTGGGATGATCCTGTAGAGCTGTTTAAAGGAGTTGGGATGAGGGTCTGGGCCTTTATACCTCAACAATGGCCAGTCATCGGGTGCAGGCCTCCCCAGGAAGGAGATGTGGCCTTGGGTGAGACAGCTGTCACTGGCAGAGGCTGTCTCTGTAACCGGTTGCCAGGGACATTCCCCATGGCCTGAAAATGACCACCTGAGGCCTGGGTCCTGGGATTTTCTTCCCAGAGGTCGGAAGTTTTGCTGGGAAGAGAGTCCTGGTTCCATTCTCCCAGGCCTTGTGCTCTGGGGTTTCTGCCAGGTGTGGGATGCTGATTGTCTTCTCTGGGTCTCTGTGTCCTCAGTCTACCCTGTGGGGTGAATCACTCCTGTCCTGCCTGTTCTGAGGCACAGGAAGTGAAAAGACCCTGACTTCTGTGAAGGGCTCTGCAGGGCTCTGCATTCATGCCCCTCCTGCTGTCAGAGCTGTTCTGTCCCTGTGGAGGAGGGCAGCCCTTCAAGTAAAAGGTTATTCTTCTCAACTAAGTCCTGGCTCCAGGAGGGAAGGAGGTGGAAACCTTCTTGGGACTCTAGAGAGCAAACCCCTTGGAGGCAGCCCAGGTTTGACAGGTAAGTGTTGAGCTGGGGCCTGAAGCTGTGTCTGCCATGTCTGCCCACAATGGACATGCTCTGGGGAGAGGCTCTTCAACATAGAGGAAGTGATGATAGCCAAAAATACTGAGTGGGGAGCAGCAGGCTGGGGTGCAAAGGTACTGCCCCTTTGGGATGGAGTTCCTATGGCTGTAAATGGCTGGTGTCAGCTACAGAATCAAAATGTAGAATATTTATTTCTGTTATTCTGCCTTGACCACCTCTTATAGTTTGAAAGGCCTGGCTGAGGAAAGCCCAAGGCCCAGGCTTCTCGGATCCCCTCTGAGAAGGCTCTGGAAGTGGAAGTTTTGGGCCCTGTCTACTCCCTGAGCACGTGGCAGGGGCCCTGGCAGGAGCCGTATGTAATTGTCAAGACAGAAGCGACCTGTAAGCATGCTCCCAGGGAGGTGGAGAGGAGCAGAAGTGGCCTAGAGATAGCGTGGGGGTGGCTGCTCGGGGAAGGGCAAGAATCTCTGGGGCCCACAGGATAGAAATGAAGGCTGGAAGCTCACTCCACTCCAGCCACTCAGGGTTCTTCAGCTCTCTGGGGCACTAGCGCCTCTTTGTTCCGGGCCTTTTCCAACGCCATCCCTTGGCCTGGACTAACCTCCCCAACTTGGCCTGGGTACCTCTTCCTCCTTCAGACCTCAGCCTGACATCACTTTTCCAGGGAAGTCGTCCCTGGCCCTTTGATCCAATTCCATCCTCCCCCAATATCACATTCTCATAATATCCTGTTCTTTCCTTTCATAGCACTCCACAGAGCTCATACATATATACTTGTACATTTACAGGTAGCCAACGTCCATCTCTTCTGCACTAGAGTATAAACTTCAGGTGGGCAGAGTCCACATCTGTTTGCTCTCTATTATACCCCAGGGCCCAGCATAGTGCTTGCCCATTAGAGGCACTCAGTTAATGAATGAATGTGTAAATGAATGAATGAATTGCTGTGCTGGAGTGAAGGGAACCTGGGAGTCCCTTAGAACGTGCTACTTCAGTAACAGTTATAATTTGATCATGCCCGACTCTCTCCCCAGCATTGTCTTGGTTTTCATTAAATTAAATAAATTAATTAATTAGTTAACTTTACAAAGCCAGTCTCACTCTGTTGCCCAGGCTGGAGTGCAATGCTGCAATCTTGGCTCACTGTAGCCTCTGCCTGCCCGGTTCAAGCAATTTTTGTGCCTCAGCCTCCTGAGTAGCTGGGACTACAAGCATGTGCCACCAAGCCTGGTGAATATTTCAGCCTACTTACTTTTTCATGTTTTCCTTTCCTTGTTTGTCTAGTGTGAGAGTTGAAGTATGGGGAGATTTCATTTTATTTGCACTGACAAGTGCATCTCACTCTGGGTGCTGCAGCTTCTCGGTTTCTCCCTGGCTAGGTTTGTCTCTCACCCCAAGGCTCTTTCCCTGTCTCCTGCTCAGCCCTGGGCGTGGATCAGTCAGAGGGAGTTCTGGGGCTACCCCTTACCGTGTGTAGGACAAGAGCAGCTGGGACTTCTCCTTCTCCAGGGCTCTCAGCTCCTGCCTGGTCTCATCGCTCAGAGTTGTCTGGTCCAGCCTGAAAGCACAAAGGGAGTGAGGTCTTCCTGGGATACCCCATGTAGTTCGCAGGTCTTCCGGGCCCAGAATTCCAGGACTTGTCACCTTCTGAAGGAGTGGCTTCCTTCTGAAGGGCAGGTTCCCTGAGAGCCTGGTTCTGAGGATGAGGATATAGTGAGGATATTCATTTGGGTGTGTTCTTGGGTCAACACCAGGGCAAGAGAAGGGAGGCAATCAGGGAGACGTGGGCTGTGAGTCAGTCTCCATGGAGGCCTCAGCCGACTCTGTGGGATGATCCTGTAGAGCTGTTTAAAGGAGTTGGGATGAGGGTCTGGGCCTTTATACCTCAACAATGGCCAGTCATCGGGTGCAGGCCTCCCCAGGAAGGAGATGTGGCCTTGGGTGAGACAGCTGTCACTGGCAGAGGCTGTCTCTGTAACCGGTTGCCAGGGACATTCCCCATGGCCTGAAAATGACCACCTGAGGCCTGGGTCCTGGGATTTTCTTCCCAGAGGTCGGAAGTTTTGCTGGGAAGAGAGTCCTGGTTCCATTCTCCCAGGCCTTGTGCTCTGGGGTTTCTGCCAGGTGTGGGATGCTGATTGTCTTCTCTGGGTCTCTGTGTCCTCAGTCTACCCTGTGGGGTGAATCACTCCTGTCCTGCCTGTTCTGAGGCACAGGAAGTGAAAAGACCCTGACTTCTGTGAAGGGCTCTGCAGGGCTCTGCATTCATGCCCCTCCTGCTGTCAGAGCTGTTCTGTCCCTGTGGAGGAGGGCAGCCCTTCAAGTAAAAGGTTATTCTTCTCAACTAAGTCCTGGCTCCAGGAGGGAAGGAGGTGGAAACCTTCTTGGGACTCTAGAGAGCAAACCCCTTGGAGGCAGCCCAGGTTTGACAGGTAAGTGTTGAGCTGGGGCCTGAAGCTGTGTCTGCCATGTCTGCCCACAATGGACATGCTCTGGGGAGAGGCTCTTCAACATAGAGGAAGTGATGATAGCCAAAAATACTGAGTGGGGAGCAGCAGGCTGGGGTGCAAAGGTACTGCCCCTTTGGGATGGAGTTCCTATGGCTGTAAATGGCTGGTGTCAGCTACAGAATCAAAATGTAGAATATTTATTTCTGTTATTCTGCCTTGACCACCTCTTATAGTTTGAAAGGCCTGGCTGAGGAAAGCCCAAGGCCCAGGCTTCTCGGATCCCCTCTGAGAAGGCTCTGGAAGTGGAAGTTTTGGGCCCTGTCTACTCCCTGAGCACGTGGCAGGGGCCCTGGCAGGAGCCGTAGGTAATTGTCAAGACAGAAGCGACCTGTAAGCATGCTCCCAGGGAGTAGAGGGGAACAGAAGTGGCCCAGAGATAGCATGGGGGTGGCTGCTCAGGGAAGGGCAAGAATCTCTGGGGCCTACCAGATAGAAATGAGGGGTGCTTGCTCCACTCCAGCCTCTCAGTGTCCTTCATCTCTCAGGGTCAAGTGCCTCTTTGTTCCAGGCCTTTCCCTACACCATCTTTTTGCCTGGACTACTCTCCCCAACTTGGCCTGGGTACCTCTTCCTCCTTTAGACCTCAGCCTGATGTCACTTTCTCAGGGAAGTCGTCCCTGGACCTCTGATCCAATTCCATCCTCCCCCAATATCACATTCTCCTAATACCCTGTTCTTTCCTTTCATAGCACTCCACAGAGCTCATACATATATACTTGTGCATTTACAGGTGACCAATGTTCATCTGTTCCTCACTAGAGTGTAAGCTTCAGGAGGGCAGGGCCCATGTCTGTTTGGTCACTATTGTGCCCCAGGGCCCAGCCTGGTGCTTGCACATTGGAGGCACTCAGTGAATGAATGAATGAGTAACTAAATGAATGAAGCACTGCCCTGGAGTAAAGGGAATCTGGGAGTCGCCTATAACATGTAGCCTCAGTAACAGTTATCATTTGATCATGCCCGACTCTTCCCAGTAATGTCCTTGTTTTTATTTTAATTACTAATTAATTAATTTATTTTTGAGACTGAGTCTCACTCTGTCACCCAGTCTGGAGTGCAGTGGCGCCATCTTGGCTCACTGAAACCTCGACCTCTGGGTTCAAGTGATTTTCCTGCGTCAGCGTCCGGAGTAGCTGGGATTACTAGTGCCCACCACCGTGCCCAGCTAATTTTTGTATTTTTAGTAGAAATGAGTTTCACCAAGTTGGCCAGGCTGGTCTCAAATTCCTGACCCCTCCTTGATCCACCCACCTTTGCCTCCCAAAGTGCTGGGATTATAGGTGTGAGCTGCCATATCTTTCCTGTCCTTGTTTTTACATATATTACAATCCATGAGGTGGGTATGATATTCCCATTTCACAGATGAAGGAAGAGTCACAGAGAATTTGATGACTTGTCCAAGTCACACAGTGTGTAAGTGGTAGAGTTGGTAAGAAATGTGTGCTGACTATGAATTTATCAGTTCCTTTTCCTTCCCTCTTTGACAGCTCCCGCATCCGTCTTTTCTGCCCTTTGCCTAGAAGGGACCCACAGGAACTTACCCCAGGCGTGTGAGTTTGCAGGTAGGATGCCTGAGTCCCTTAAAGAGCAGCTGCACGCCGACATCATCTAGGTCGTTCTGCTGCAGGTCTAGCTCCTTCAGGCTGGGGCTGGCGCTAAGCACAGAGGCCAGGGCTCGGCAGCAGCCAGACGTGAGGCCACAACTGACCAGCCTACAGGAAAGGTACATACCAGCCCAGGTCATTGTCCTGAGGGCTTGCTCTTCTGATCTACCTTCCTAGCACGTGTGGCCTTTTAGAGGTTTGGGGTGACATGCTGAGAAGATACAAACTTTCCTGACTTGCAGTAACCTGAGAGATTTTCACTTTCCTCTTGCAGCTACAGAACCCCTCAGGATGCTGGCACCCACCCTTTCTCAATCCTGTGTGATTCCCACTGATCCTATCCCCTCACTCTGTCCACATCGATGAGTGACTTACTCAATGTCCCACTTGTATACCTGGGTCTAATTGTTTTTTCTTTTTTTTGAGAAGTCTGACTCTGTGGCCTGGGCTGGACTACAATAGCGTAATCTCAGTTCATTGCAACCCCACCTCCCGGGTTCAAGTGATTCTCCTGCCTTAGCCTCCTGAGTAGCTGGGATTACAGGCGTGCACCACTATGACTGGCTAATTTTTGTATTTTTAATACAGATGTGGTTTCACCATGTTGGCCAAGCTGATCTCGAACTTCTGGCCTCAGGTGATTGACCTGCCTTGGCCTCCTGAAGTGCTGAAATTACAGGCATGAACCACCGCGACCAGCCAACCTTGCTCCCCTCCCCTCCTCTCCCCTCCCCTCTCCTTTCCTTCCTTTTTGAGGAGTCTTGCTCTGCTACCCAGACAATGGTGTGATCTTGGCTCACTGCAACCTCCACCTTCTGGGTTCAAACGATTGTCCTGCCTTAGCCTCCCTCAGTAGCTGGGATTCTAGGTGCCCACCACCATGCCCAGCTAATTTTTATATTTTTAGTAGAGATAGGGTTTCACCATGTTGGCCAGGCTGTTCTCGAACTGACCTCAAATCTGCCCACCCAGACCACCCAAAATGCTGGGATTACAGGCACAAACCACATTGCCTGGCCTTGTTTCTACATGGTAGGGGGCATGGCTCTGCCCTTTCGAATGAGACAGAAAATCGAATTAAGTGGATACCAGTGATTTCAGCTTTCCATGGCAGAGTCTCATGCCAAGTGAGAGGACCTGTTATTCGGTAGATCACAGTTGGTGGGAACAGGAGAGGAATAGAAAAACACTGCTGCAGTCCTCATAGCTCTATGAAGTTGGCACTATCACCATCATCCTTTGTGGTAGTCTGTGAAAATGGCCACAAATTCTGCCCCTTGTCCCCACCTTGCATCCATGCCCCTTGATTCAACTTGGTTTCTCTTGTGCTATTTGGAGCCTGGAGGCCCCCTCCCTCTGTCCAGGGGTGGATGAGCTTCCTCCTGAGCCTCTACTGCCTGGCTGAGATCCAGTAGGCTCCTTCCACTCCCACAAAGCAGGTCTCACCTTCTCTCTGCCTGTCCCCTCCGTCTGCCTCATGGTGGCACGCAGCTCCCCCCACCTCCCCTGCACACCAGGAGCAATTACTGCAGTCGCTGTAGCTTGCAGCTTGGCCGTCTCAGTCCCTGGCAAAGATGTTTGGCTCCGGCATCTGTGAGCACATTGAAGCTCAGCTCCACCTCTGTCAGGGTCTGGTTGGTTCTCAGCCCAGAGGCAAGGTCCTTGCAGCCCTCAGCTGTGAGGCCACAGCCGGCCAACCTGTGGAAGACACAAACCCATGGCCTTGAGCTTACTCACCTGTTGATTCAACAAACACCCATAAGCACCCACTGATCACCCACTATGTGCCAGGCCTGTGGGCCAGGCAGAGGTCTAGAAAACCCAGGCCCCAGAAATGCACAGACTACTTGGGGATAGACATAGAAACAAACAATAGTTTTTTTTAAATCTTTTTTGATTAACATTCTCCAACATTTTCCCACACGACTCAGAGTACAAGTCAAGGTCCTTTTCCTGGTCTACAGGGCCCTGGGGACTTGGATCCTCATCATCTCTGTCCTCATCTCTAATCTCTTTTAGCTCCATCCTCACTGGCCTTCTCTCTGTTCCTCACACACCCGAGGCACAGTTCCACCTAAGGCCTCTGCACCTGCTGCTTCTGCTGCTGCTTCTGCCCGGAACAATCTTCTGGAGCTGATATCTCATGGTTTGTTTCTCCACTTGTATAAGGTCTTTGCTCTGAAGGAAGTCACCTTGGGGACCTTTTGCCTCATCTTTCCACTTAAAATTACACATCCACCTCCAGGCTCCCTGCTCCTTTCTGCTTTACTTTTTCTATAGCTCATGTCACTCACAATATATTTTACTTATTTATTTGGCTTCTCGTCCTCCTTCCCAACTAGAACTTAAGCTCCTTTAGGAAGGAATTTTGCCCATTTTCTTTCTTTTTGTTTGAGATGGAGTCTTGCTCTTTCGCCCGGGATGGAGTGCAGTGCTGCGATCTCGGCTCACTGCAACACCGCCCCCTGGGTTCAAGTGATTCTCCTGCCTCAGCTTCCTGAGTAGCTGGGATTACAGGCATGTGCCACCACACCCAACTAATTTTTGTATTTTTAGTAGAGACGAGGTTTTGCCACATTGGTCAGGCTGGCCTTTAAGTTCTGACTTCAGGGGTCCACCCACCTCAGTCTCCCAAAGTGTTAGGATTACAGGCATGAACCACCATGCCAGGCCCCATTTTCTAGTCATATCCCAGTGTCCAGAGCAGGATCTAGCATACAGTAGGTGCTTAGTAAGTATGTAGTAAATAAATGAATGAAATAGCAACAAAAGAGGGGCAAGTCAGGTACAGCTGAAGGCAGAGGAATGAGTGATTGCCAAGGCAGGGAGGAAAAGGTGAACCTTATATGAGTAGTACACGGAAGTGAGGGTGGAGGCAGGGGTGTGTATGGCTGGTAGGGCAGATGTGAAATCACAGCATGCAGTTAGTGTAGTGATGTTGGCATAAAGGCTACTCAGGTAGAGAGAAAGTTTGAGGGTAAAGCTAGAAAATATCACGATGGTGGTAGGTCTTGGATGCCATTATAAGATGTTGAAGCCTATTTCCCCAGGGCAGTGATGAGCCCATAAAAGTTTTTGAGGACATCAGTGATGTGGTCTCTGCATTGCTTTAGAAAAGTCCCTGAAGGAGGTTGCAGTGAGCCGAGATCGTGCCACTGGACTCCAGCCTGGGCGACAGAGAAGGACTCCATCTCCAAAAAAAAAAAAAAGAGAAAGATCTCTGAGGGGGCTGGATAGGGAGAGGCAGGAGGCAGGGGGTCTGGGTGGGAGGATGAACAACTGGGTCAGAGCAGTGACTTTTGGGAGATGTTTCAAGTAGACCCTGTGTTACTCAGTGGAGTCCAAGGAGGCTTCTAGATTGGATTCAGACTAGAAGCTGCTGTCACTTACTGAGAAAGTAGATGTGAGAAGAGTGTCAGTTTCATTGGTGTACAACCAGGGCAGCTGCACAGGGCCCTGTGCTCAGAAGGACCTGCAATTGGCAGGGGTGTGAGGAGGACCCTTCTAGATTGAGGGTTAATGCTCTATGGACACCATCTTGAATTTCTTAATAATTTTGTCTTTGAATTTGTGTTTTGTAGGTGAAGTCTGATGGGACCATGGAGCCTCAGCTCATAGGTGGTCCCATCAGTGAGCTAGAATTAATCAGGCCCTGGCTTACCTGATACAGAAGAGGTAGGTGTTGCTGGGTCACCCCCTCACTGAGTCGTGTCCTGTTCTCCCATTGCTAACTATGTGAATTTGGCAAGTTGTTAATGTCCCTGGGCCTCTTAGGACAACTTAGGCACTAAGCACATAGCATACATGATCCTAAGTATATAGCATACATAATCCTAAGTACATAGCATACATGTCCTAAGTACATAGCATGCATGATTTCCTTTGACTTTGTAGCCAACTTGTGCAGTAGACATGGTGAATCCATGTTATTAATGAGTAAATCAAACTGAAACTTGATAAAGAAACCTACCTATAGTTTTCAATTTGTAACTGATAGAGGCAAGATTCGAACCTGTGTGTGTCTGGCTCCAGGGAAAGTTCTTCCCCAGCCCATTTCTTCATATATGGAAAACAGAAATAATTGTCCCTGCTCTGCTATTTTTGCACAGCGTTGTTTTTTTTTTTTTTTTTTTTTTTTTTGGAAGGCCCAAGGAATTAATGGATATGAAGGTGTTTGGGTTTGAGATTCTAAAGTTCTATGCTAATGTTATAAAGAGCACACTGAAGATTGGTGTCTTCCTACAGGGGTGTGAAGTTTGAGGTAGAACCAGGATTCCTGAGTCCTACTCAAAAACATTTTTACTGGACTCTGGTGGTTCTCCTTGGGTAGGTTTTAGGGGTGGGTAGAGCGCCTCATATGGATATCGAAAATCCCAGCACAAGGCTAGGCTTGCCTCCTTACTCTGCCTGTTCAACTTCTCCCACTGTAACTCCTTTTCAATGAGCGACCTCTTGGTTGCTTTCCTTTCTTGCCATCTCCTTTCTCTCTTATCACTTTCTTTTCTTCACTTTCCTTGGAATGTAGCTTAGCCTCCATGATCCTTCACTGGCAGTGAATTTCTCACCCTCTGACCTTCCATCACATTCCCCTGGCTAACCCTGAACTCTACTATCTTCCCACTCTCCACCCCAACTCCTGCCTGTGCAATAGAGTAGGTGGCTGCCATCTTGAATCATGACCACAACCCTCACATGGGTTACAGCAATGCCTGACAGGCAGATATCTCATGCTCTCCTCTGGCCATTTGAAGATCTTATCTTTTTCAAACCTCCAGCACCTCAATCCTCACACTAACTCCTAGCAAACAACTCAAAATTCCTATTTCTCAGAGAAAAATCATGCCATCAGTAGGAACCTCTCAGCTTCTCGGAGTGAAACCTATCCTTATCTTCCCTGTCCTTATCTCCCCTCCTGTTACAGTAGAGAAACATTTCCTTCCTCTTCCAATCTTTCTCCTACTCGCTTCCTCTGAGGATAAAGAGCCATCAATAACTCCTTCTCCTTCTTGTATATTTTATCACTCCTCCTCCACTTACACTCAAACTGAGATCTTTTCCTTCTTAAATGCAAGTAAGCAGATGGACACACACATTTACTCAGCCCACCATCCCCTCTGCTTTAGTGCTTTCCTCCTTTTCACTACCAAAGTCTTTGAAGAAAGTATATTTGCGGTCTCATTTTTTACCTCTCTCTCCCTCTTTAATCCATTCCAGTCTGCATTCCAGCCTCTTCATGTTACATAAGCTACTTCTGCTGAGGTTATTCATGACTTTTCTATCTCTAATCCAGTGGACAAATTTCTGTCCTTATCTTACTTGACCTCCCAGCAGCAGTAGCGCCTGATGACCTCCTTGAGACCCTCTGTTCTGTTGGGTTCCATGACACCACTCTCTCCTGGTGTCCCTTTCATCTATGTGGCCCCTCCTTCTCAGGCTTGTTTGTTGGCTCTTCTTTTTTGGGCCATTAAACACTGGGCTTGGGATGTTCCCCAGGCTTGACATGCAATCTTATTTTTGCCCATGAATTTTTGAATCAGCTTGTCCATTTCTGCAATAATGGCAGCTGGGATTCTGATAGGGATTGTATTGAATCTGTAGATCAGTTTGGAGGGTATTGCCATTTTAATAATATCATGTCTTCCAATGTATGAACATGGGACATCTTTTCATTTATTTAGGTCTTATCTGTATATAATTTCTTTCAATCATTTTTGTTTTGTAGTTTCCAGTGTACAAGTTTTCTTTTGTTAAATTTATTGTTTTTCTATTTTAATTTCTGGATTATTCACTGCTGGTGTATAGAAGTACAACTAATTTTTGTATATTGTTTTTGTTTCCTGAAACCTTGTTGAAATCGTTAGCTTTTTTTTTTTTTAACAGGGTCTCCCTCTGTCACCCAGGTTGGAGTGCAGTCGCATAATCTCAGCTCACTGCTACCTCTGCCTACCAGGCTGAAGCGATTCTCCTACCTCAGCCTCCTGAGTAGCTGGGACTGCAGGTGTGTGCCACAATGCCTGGCTAATTTTTTGTATTTTTGATAGAGACAGGGTTTTGCCATATTGCCCGGGCTGGTCTTGAACTCCTGAACTCAAGGAATCCACCCATCTCAGCCTCCCAAAGTGCTGGGATTACAGGCATGAGCCACCATGCCTGGCCCTAATTTTAATATTTTAGATTCCTTAGGATTTTCTACATACAACGTCATGTCACCTGTAAATAATAGTTTAATTACTTTCTTTTCAATCTAGAAGCCATCAATTTCATTTTCTTGCTTAATTGCCCTGGATGGAACCTTGAGTACAATGTTGAATAGAAATCGCAAGAACAGACATCTTTGTCTTATTCCTAATCTTAAGGGGAAAGCACTCAGTCATCCACCATTAAGTATAATGTTAGCTGTGGGTTTTTCACTGCTAACAACTTTATCAGGTTGACAAAGTTTCCTTTTATTTCTAGTTTGCTGAGTGTTATCAATGTGAAAGGTGTTGGGTTTTTGTCAAATGCTTTTTTTTTTGTCTTTGAGATAATCATTAGTTTGTATTCTTTATTCTATTAACATGTTGCATTACATTGATCAATTTTCCTAGGTTAAACCCAATTTGCATTCTTGGAATAAATCCCATTTGGTCATGGTCTACAATCCTTTTGATATGTTGCCAGTATTTTGTTATGGAATTTCACATATATATATTCATAAGGGATGTTGACCTGTAGATTTTTTTTTTCTTGTGATGCTTTTGATTATCTTAGTCTAATTTTGTTATCACGGTAATATTGATCTCATAGAACGAATTGGCACATGTTCTCTTTTCTGATATTTTTGGAAGAGTTTGAAAAGATAAGTGTTAATTCTTCTTTAAATATTTGGTAGAATTCGCCAGTAAAACCATCTGGGTCTGGGCTTTGCTTGTTTCATAGAAAGTTTTTTACTTAATAATTCAATATCTGTATTTGTTATAGGTCTATTAAGATTTTGTGTTTGTTCAAGTCAGTTAAGGTATTTGTGTTTTTCTGGAAGTTGGCCCATTTCATCTGGGTTATCTAATTTGTTGGCTTATAATATTTCATAATATTCCCTTATAATTCTTTTATTACTGTAAGTTCAGTTGTGATGCCCCATATTTTATTTCTGTATTTAGTAATCTGAATCTTCTCACTTTTAATTTTAGTTAGTTCAGCTAAAAGCTGTCAATTTTGTTGGTATTTTTAAAGAATTAACTCTTAGTTTCATGGATTTTCTGAATTGTTTTCTATTCTCTGTTTCATTTATCTCTACTCTAGTCTTTATTATTTCTTTTCCCCTGCTTGCTTTTGGTTTTGTTTGCTTTTTTTAAAAAAAATTTCTTTACTAACATGAAAGACCTAAGGAAAAAAATTGTTAAAGTTTAGGTTACTGATTTGAGATTCTTCCTCTTCTTCTTCTCTTTCGTTTTCTTTAATAGGCTTTATTTTTTAGAGTAGTTTTAGATTCACAGTAAAATTGAGCAAAAAGTACAGAGAGTTCCCATATACTCCCTGTCCCCACATCCCTCATACAATCTTTCCCACTACTGACATGCTGTGCATTAGTACATTGTGGTAAAATTTGTTACAATTGATGAACTGACATGGACACATCATCACCTGAAGTCCATAGTTTACATTAGGGCTCACTCTTGGTGTACATTCTGTGGATTTTGACAGCTGTATAATAATACATACTAACTCTAACCCTAACCTTAATCCTAACCCTAACCCATGATTATAGTAGATAGAATAGTTTCACTGCCTAAAACTCTTCTGTGCTCTATTAATTCCACTTTTCCCTCAAGCTCTGGAAATCACTAACCTTTTAATTATCTCCTTGGTTTTGCCTTTTCCAGAATGTCATATAGTTGGAGTCATACAGCCTGTAGCCTTTTCAGATTGGCTTCTTTTAGTAATGTGCATTTAAAATTTCTCCATATCTTTTTGCAGCTTGATAGTTTATTTCTTTTTAGCATTGAATAACAGTCCATTGTCTGTTTGTACCTCAATTTATTTGTCCATTCACTTCCTGAAGGACATCTTGCTTCCAAGTTTTGGCAATTATGAACAAAGCTGTTGTAAACATGCATATGCAGGTTTTTGTGTGGACAGAGGTTTTCAATTCATTTGGGTAAATATCAAGGAGTGCAACGGCTGGATCATATGGTGAAAGTATATTTTGTTTTGTAGAAAACTGCCAAACTGTATTCCAAAGTGGCTGTATCATTTTCCATCCCCACTAGCAATGAATAAGATTTCCTGTTGTTCTACATCCTCACCAGCATTTGGTGCCATCAGTGTTTTGGATTTTGGCCATTCTAATAGGTGTGTATTGGTATCTTTTCTTTTTCTTCATTAATTTTTAAAACATTTTGAGTATTTTTTTTAGAGATAAAGTCTGTCTCTGTTGCCCAGCTTCGAGTGCAGTGGCATAATCATATCTCACTGTACTATCGAGCTCCTGGGCTCAAGTGAATCCTCCACCTCAGCCTCCCAAGTAGCTAGGACAACAGGCACATATCATCATTCTCAACTAATTTTTTATTTTATGTTTTTGTAGGGACAGGGTCTCTCTGTGTTTCCCAGGCTGGTCTTAAACTCCTGACCTAAGGCAATTGTCCTGCCTTGGCCTTCCAGACCTTTGGGATTATAGGCATGAGACACCATGTCTGGCCCACCATGTCTTTTCCCTCCTGCTTCACTTAGTTCAATCCTCTGTATTCTTCAGACCTCCCTCAAGCCTCACTTTATGAGATAATTTTGTGTGTGTGTGTGAGGAAAACATCCTGTCTGTGTTTGTTTAGCAAAGTCACACTGGCCAGAGAGGGCCTCAACGAATATCTGATGAATTCAAAGGCAAATCCCTCAGGCCAGACTCAGTTTCTGCCTTGGATCTCCTCCTTATCCTTGCTTCAGAACAGAACCCAGGCCAGACTCACCGCAGGGTCTCCAGGAGGCAGCGAGGGTATCTCAGGGTCTCACAAAGACTCTGCACTGCAGAGAGGCTAAGCAAGTTTCCACTTAGGTCCAGCTCCTTCAGGCTTCCGGTGACCTTGAGAACGGAGAAGAGAATCTGCCAATAGGCATCTGTGGCTGGGACCCACCTGAACCTGAGGGAGAGAGAGGAGGACAGGAGAGATGTGTTGTGTGTGTGGGGGGGTTGGAGGTACCCAGCCCTGCACAACACAGTTGAGCTCTGTCCCCCTGAGCACCAGACCACAGCAGGCAGTGCCATCCCCAGTACTGACCAGCCTCCCTATCTGCTCTTGTCACCCAGGGCTAGATCCCTCTCCTCCATGTGACTCCTCATTCTACAGCCCTTACCATAGGACACTGAAGTGTTCACTTTGTGTGTCTGTTTCTCCCTCAGTCTGAGAGTTCCTTGAGGGCAGACACAGACACTTGTCTTTTTTTTTTTTTTTTTTGGTGCTCAGTATAGGTCGTGGCCTCTTGCTGTGCGGGGGCAAGGAGCAGAGGCAAGGAGCTGCCTGCACATGGGCTCTGCATCTCTGTGCCTCACTCTGTCTCCTTGGCTGTAAAAACAGGACAGCAATAGCATCTGCTGCAGAGGGGTGTGTGAGGATTAACAACTACTACAGAGTAACCCAAAAGTCCTAGAGCAGTTTAAGTTTTAATAATTGTGGAAGTACAAGTACTACAAACATATAGAAAAAGCCAGCTGAGTGCAGTGGCTCATGCCTATAATCCCAGTACTTTAGGAGGTAGAGGCAGGAAGATTGACTGAGCTCAGGAGTTTGAGACCAGCCTGGGCAACATAGTAAGATCCTGTTTCCACAAAAAATTAAAAAAAAAAAACATAGCCAGTGTGGTGGTGTGCACCTGTAGTCCCAGCTACTCAGGAGCCTGAGGTGGGAGAATGGCTTGAACCTGGAAGGCCAATGTTGCACAGTGAGGTATGGTCATGCCACTGCACTATTCCTAGGAGACACAGCGAGATTCCATCACACACACACACACACACACACACACACACACACACACACACGGAGAAGAAAAAAAGCCATAAATGAGGCTGGATGCGGTAGCTCATGCTTGTAATCCCAGCACTTTGGGAGGCTGAGGCGGGCGGATCACCTGAGTTCAGGGGTTCGAGACCAGCCTGGCCAACACGGTGAAACCCCATCTCTACTAAAAATACAAAAATTAGACAGCCGGAGGTGGTAACAGGCGCCTGTAATCCCAGCTACTTGGGAGGCTGAGCCAGGAGAATCGCTTGAACCCAGGGGGTGGGGGTTGCAGTGAGCAGAGATTGTGCCATTGCCCTCTAGCCAGGGCAACAAGGGTGAGACTTATCTCAAAACCAAAAAAAAAAAAAAAAAAGCCATAAATGAAGGTTTATTTGAATTTCTTTTACACTTGCTTAGTTTTATGAAACTTGAAAAATACATTTAAAATTTTTTATTTCTGTCAGCATTTGCCATCTTTATTCAAGAGGACTGGAAAAAAATTAAGTTTATATTGAAAATGCTTAATCACAACCTGAAACCTCTCATCCTGCCATCTTCATTTCCTTAATATCTCTGGTTGGTTCTCCTTTCCCTTCCCACAGCCCTTGGCCAATCTCCACCCTTTCTTCCTGAACTTTCACTTTGTTTATAGTAGCCTCCTTACTTTTCTCTCTGCCTTGCCTAGCTGACTCACTTCCTTTAAAATTTCCCCTCCCACTTGTGGCTGAATCCTCTGACTTTCCCATGGAATTCTCTTTAAGGCTCTACTTGCTCCCGCCTATCCCAAACTGTCTTCTCTGGTCTGGTGTTCCTGGTTCCCCTTACCCATCCCAGTACCCACCCCCGGCCAGCCACCATCTGGCCTCTGCCTCTGGCTGCTTGAAACTCTTCTGAACGTCTCCCATTGGTCCACTGCCACTTGGAATATCTGTATCCACATCCTTTATGGCCTACGTCACATTTATAATTATGAACAACTAGAAACAGCTTACAATGGCCAAGAATAGGAGAATAGTCAAATCAGCCATGGCACTTCCCTATGGAATAGCATGTGGTCATTCAAAAATGGTGTTGTATCAGACTACTTAAAAATATAAAAAGGGCCAGGCATGGTGGCTTATGCCTATAATCCTAGCACATTGGAAGGTTGAGGCATGCGGATCATTTGAGGTCAGGAATTCGAGACCAGCCTGGCCAAAGTGGTGAAACCCCATTTCTATTAAAAAGACAAAAAAAATTAGCTGGCTGTGGTGGCGCACACCTGTAATCCCAGCTGCTTGGGAGGCTGAGGAACAAGAATTGCTTGAACTCGAGAGGCAAAGGTTGCAGTGAGTGAAAGGCGCGCCACTGCACTCTAGCCTGGGTGACAGAGCATGATTCTGTCTCAAAAAAAAAAAAAAAATAAAAAAATATATATTTTAACAAACATGAGTATTGTGAGAAAAAGTTTAAAAAATATGAATATAAAGACCCACATCAAATATTTCTCGCTCTGAGAATCTTTTTTTTTTTTGTCCACTCATGTGACCATTCCCTTCCTTGGGCCACACCACAGTACCTTGTCCATAGCTCTACTGTTGTAGGCATCACACCCTGTTGTCAGTATTAAATGAATGTTTGTCTTCTCCCCTATTTTTTGAGCTCCTGAGGGCAGGGATTGTGCTCTTTTTTGGTGTGTTTTTGTTTCTGTTTCTGAGATGGAGTCTTGCTCTGTTGCCAGGCTGGAGTGCAGTGGCAGGAGTTCAGCTTATTACAACCTTCAAGCAATTCTCCTGCCTCAGCCTCTGGAATAGCTGGAACTATAGGCATGAGCCACCATGCCCAGCTAAGTTTTGCATTTTTATTTACTTTTTATTTATTTATTGAGATGGAATCTTGCTCTTGTCATCTAGGCTGGAGTGCAATGGCACAATCTTGGCTCACTGCAACCTCCGCCTCCCACATTCAAGTGATTTCCTTCCTCAGCCTCCCGAGTAGCTGGAATTACAGGTGCCTGCCACTATGTCTGGCTAATTTTTGTATTTTTAGTAGACACGGGGTTTCACCATGTTGGCCAGGATGGTCTCAATCTCTTGATCTTGTGATCCTCCCACCTTGGCCTCCTAAAGTGCTGGGATTCTAGGTGTGGGCCACCATGCCCGGCCAGGATTGTGCTTTTTAATCTGTGATCTGTAGGGCCTGGCAAAGAATCAGTGCTTAATAAATGTGGAATGAATTATTTAAAGTAGGACACAAACACATACCAATACCATGTGATCTATACTGTGGCAGAGGTTGGGGAACTGGGATGGGGAAGTTCTGAGTGTTGCTGGGCTGGAGAATGCCTAGAGGAAGCTGCTCTTGCGAAACCAGAGAGTGGGTTTCATGCTGAGTGCCTGGGGCAACAGTGGCACCACAGTCACAAAGAATTATGAAGTCAGTTTTGCAGGGAAAAATAGCAAACTTTTTTTTTTTTTTTTTTTGAGAGAGTCACTGTCACCCAGGCTGGAGTGCAATGGCGCAATCTCAGCTCCCGGGTTCAAGCAATTCTCCTGCCGCAGCCTCCTGAGTAGGTGGGACTACAGGTGCCCACAACCACACCTGGATAATTTTTGTATTTTTAGTAGAGATGGAGTTTCACCATGTTGGCCAAGATGGCCTCGATCCCTTGACCTCGTGATCTGCCTGCCTCAGCCTCCCAAAGTGCTGAGATTACAGGTATGAGCCACAGTGCCTGGTCAGGAAACTCCTTTTGAGAGCTGATGGGGAAGATCTCAGGGCCAATGTCGTTGTCATCGAGAGGGTTTCTGAAGCAGCTGGAGGAGCAATTTCTTTGAGAGAATGAATGGCCAGAGAGAGGAGCAGGGGTGGGGGGGCTGCCTGATCCTTGGGGAGTGTAGGGGTAGCTAAGGTCAGCTGGAAGCTGGGAACAGGTCCAGGAGAGAAGATGGGCAGTCATTCTAAGGGTAGGAGAAGAGGTAGCAGCATAAGGCGGGGCCCAGCGTCCTCTCCAGAAGCAAGCAGAGTCTGCCCTACAGTTGGACACTACAGAGGAGCTTAGGTGGACAGAGCATGGTGGTCAGATTGGGCAGTTAGATGTCACTGGCGATCCTGATTCTTTAGCCACCCCTGCCCCCAACCAGGCTCAGTGAGCGTGCCTCTGATGCTCAGGACACTTAGGCTTATGGACTGACAGAGGAGCCGGAGACACGGTGGGTAGAGTACTCACAGGACTACCCTGTCAAGGCTCCATGCTGGTCCATGCTGCCTGCCCTCAATCAGTTGAAGCTTCTTCACGTTGTGGCAGAATTTAATGCAGAAAGTGCACACCAGGAGCTCCATGTCTGTTTCCACACACATGCACACTTCTTGGAAATGGGCCATCATTTGTGTCAGGAACCTTTTGCCCTGAGTCTCGTACAAACAGTGGAGGAACTCCAGAGGGTATGACTGCAGTGGGGGCTGCAGGAACTGGGTGCACTGCAGAAGCCTCCTCTTCCTCTCCTGAGACAGCCGGCAGTCGAAGATGTTCTCCATCTCTCTTGCCCCCTGTTCACTTAACAGGCCCAGTAGGAAACGTGTGGTTGGTGCCCTGAACAGGTCATGTGTTCCATATGTTTCTAGCAACTTTCCCAAACCCATGATGTGATTAGAATGTTCACTTCCCTCCTTCTTATCCTCCAAGGCACAGGACATTCCTGCAAAGAACTCCTGGAAACAGAGGTGAATGAAGCTGTAGCTCAGAGGGATGGGGTGCTCTTGAAGAATACCCATCTTCAAGAGGGAGGAGATGATGGCCCCATCTAACCCATGCTTCTTGAGGTCATCTGGACTGAAAAGGGTCTTTCTTTGCCAGATGCCCTCAGCAGCCAGGGAGCAGAAGCCCCGGAGCTGGGACCCCAATGGCTGAGCTTGGAGAGTCTGGGAAAAGTAATGCAGACAGAGGGTCGTGGTGGTCTTGGAGGTCAGTGTGAGTTCTTCCTTCTGCTTCATCTGCTGCATCAGGCAAGTGCAGGCCAGCCAGGACACCCAGGGCACGAGACACAGGGCCCAGAGTTCTTTGTTTGATTTGACCAACCTAACGGCTCTACTTGCTTGCCTTTCATTTGTGAAATATTTATAGAAATACTCCTTCCTGCTGGACTCAGAGAACCCCAGGACCTCTACCCAACGTGCCTGCTCCAAAGAAGGAATGAGACTCTGCAGAGCTGTGGTCCGAGCAGTGATCAGGAAGGATGCCTTGGGAAGTATGCTTTTCCCCAGCAAACTGCCCAGCAGTGCATCCGCTGGCTGCGGCTGGCTCCAGTGCAGACAGAGTTCGGGACTCTGCTCCTCCAAGACCCATTTTGGTTCATCCACACCATCGAGGATGAAGAGTAGCCGCTCTGGCCTAGACAGGATCTGTCTAATGGGAGCCTGAGTGGCTGTCCAGTCTTTTCCAATGAGCTCAGCAAGACTCAGCACCTTGGACTGGGCCAGCTCTCTGCAGCTGAAGTAGAAGACATGTTGGAAGCAATCCCTATACAGCTGGCCTCTCCCCCAGGCCTCCCTCACCCACCTGGCCAGTGTTGACTTCCCAATTCCAGCAGCCCCCTGCAGTATGACTACGCGAGGTTCCTGGGTATCTAGGCCTGGGCCAAATAAGTCTCCGATCTCAATTAAATGTCCTTGATCCTCCTCCACATTATGAAGCAATCTTCCCCTGACCAGGCACTCATGGCTTCTGGGGTGAGGCCTTTGTAGAAGTAGCAGCTGTGTAAATTTTTGGTTCAAATCCTCATTTTTCCAGGACCATGTGGAACAGGGGCTCCCCCTCCACAGGCTCTGGTCTCTTTCTCTGATTCCTAAGGGAGGGAAAGAAGGAACATAAAGATAGAGAATAGATTAATTAAAAACTGTTTTAGGCACCTACTCCAAGCCACACACTACACTGGCTGCAAACACTGGTATGTTCTTGCCATGTGGTAGAAGGAACATGTGCTTTGGGGTAGAAGATCCCAGTTCAAGTCTTGACTCAACCAAGTCATACTCCCTGAATGACTTTTCATCACTGAATATTTATTAAGTGCTTACTATGTGCCAGGTGCTGCTGTAGGGGGCTGGGGATAAAGAGTGAACAAAACAGACATAACTCTCTGTCCTCACTAAGCTCATGATGCTGGCCATTAGCTCCTATGAGCCTCAGTTTTCTCATCCATAAGCTGGGGGTTGTAGGAGGTCACGGAGGAGTGGAGGAGATAGTGGAGTATGTAGCAGATGCTGACAGCATCCCCTGAGCACCCGCTGTTGCAGTACCTGCCCCTTGGCAGCAGCTTTGGTTATCTGTCTGAGGGCTTTTTCTCTGCCTGTCAGCCAGGAGGGCCAGAAATACTGGGGGATAGTACTGCAGTCCAGAAGATGCCCTTAGTGGACAACAGATGGGGGTCCCTCACCCCCAGGGCAGATAACACTCAGGCATGTTCTGTCTCCCAGACATCCGCAGCAGCATGGAACCTCAGTTGCTCGTAAGGTAACCTGCTCCATAATCTACCTTTCTTGGGCTTCCCTGCCTTACTTCTTTCTCCTGTTGATGTTTGTCAGTAGTCACTGCCCCAATAAACCACCTGCAAGCAAATCCGGTCTCAGGCTTCTGGGCAAGCCCAACCTGAGACAGATGGAAGATGCCTCCTGACCTGTGAGGAGCAGAGCTCATGTATGTGATTGTTTCCTAGGGACAGACCTCAGGCTCCTGTCTTAGTCAGACTCCAAATAGAACAACAGTCACAACTTCTGTTCTTCACAATATTTTGAGTGCCTCTTCCTTCTCTCCTTAGGTGAATTGTATTGTATTTATTTTTTTGAGACAGAGTTTCACTCTTGTTACCCAGGCTGGAGTGCAGCGGCATGATCTCAGCTCACTGCAACCTCTGTCTCCCAGGTTCAAGTGATTCTCTTGTGTCAGCCTCCTGAGTAGCTGGGATTACAGGCATCTGCCATCATGCCTTGCTAATTTTTGTATTTTCATTTCTACCATGTTGGCCATGCTGGTCTCAAACTCCGGACTTCAAGTGATCCACTCATCTTGGCCTCCCAAAGTGCTGGGATTACAGGCGTAAGCCACTGTGTCTGGTCTTTTAGGTGAATTTTAGAGAGGATGCAGGTGACTCATCCTGCATCCAGGGATGAAGCCCTGGCCATTCTAGAAACCTGCTGGGGCTCCAAAGTTCAAGGTTACCTGTCCTGCATCTGCAGGTGTGCTGAGGAAATCTGGGGAGAGTGGGGCCAATTCACACAGTTAGCACTGGTGAGACTGGTGAGGGTGTGGTATTCAGACAGCTACTCCACCTCTGAAGTAATTATCTATAGACCTGCTTTTCCTGTCTCCTGTGGGAACATTTCCAGCAATGTGAAAACCTACAAGCCTCAGGATGACCATCGAGGGTTACGGCCATGGCCCTCCCTGCTGAGAATGTGCCTGTCTGAGGTGCCACAGGAGGGTTTTGCTCTTCTAGATGCCACATTCTCCAGAACCTCCTGGTTTTCATGGCTCTGTTACCACGCGTGTAGCTAAATCCTCTTGAAAAGCCAGACTAAAAATTGTACCCTTATCCTTGATACCTCTAACAAGTTTCATTTTAATGTTATACTCCTGACCAAAGTGTTGGTAAACTCTGGTCAACTAGTTTGCCAACCCAAGCCAGCCACCTGTTTTTGTACAGCCTGTGAGTTAAGAATGATTGTTACATTTTTAAATGGTTGGAAAAAAATCAAAAGAAAAATAATATTTTATGCATGTGAAAATAACATTTAAAATTTATTGTTCCTGAGTATAGTTTTATTGGAATACAGCCATGCCCACTTATTTATGTCCATGGCTGCCTTCAGGCTATGAGGGCAGACCTGAATACTTACAACAGAGACCCTATGGCCTACAAACACTAAAACATTTACTATCTTTTTTTTTTATGGAGTCTCACTTTGTAGCCCAGGAGTGCAGTGGTATGATCTTGACTCACTGCAACATTCATCTCCCACATTCAAGCAATTCTTTTGTCTCAGCCTCCTGAGTAGCTGGGATTACAGGCGTGTGCCACCATACCCAGCTAATTTTCATATTTTTAGTAGAGCTAGGGTTTTGCCACATTAGCCAGGCTGGTCTCAAACTCCTGACCTCAAGTGATCTGCCCACCTCGCCCTCCCAAAATGCTGGGATTATAGGCATGAGCCATCATGCCCGACCTACTATCTTGTCTTTTACCCAAGCAAGCTTTCCTACCTTTTCTCTTAATAGATTAAAAAGCATGCCATGTAGTTTTTATACTTGCCATGAAACTGTCCTTCAGGTTATTTTGTTCAGGTTCCCCACCTGGACAGCAGTGGGGGTGATTCTGCGCACCCCTGCCACTGGTTGCCAGGCAGGCAACGTCTGCTAGCAGTACTGCTTCTGTCTAAACTCAACCAGCAGAGGCAAACTCCTGGTGCCCTGGGAAACACTCTGAAGGCAGGGTGGGTGACTCCACCCACTACCACCTCACCTAGCCAGACAGGCCATGTCTGCTAGAGCTTCCAGCCCAGCGGTCCTCCTTCTGTCTAAATCCAGCTGAGGGGTGCAGCCTCCTATTGCTGCCTTTGCTGTGCAGAAGCTTTTTAACTTGATGTGATCCTGTTTGTCCATGTTTGCTTTGGTTGCCTATGCTTCTAGGGTATTACTCAAGAAATCTTTGCAGACCAATGTCCTGGAGATTTTTCCTAATGGTTTTTTGTAGCAGTTTGTTGTTTGAGGTCTTAGATTTAAGTTTCTAGTCAAATTTTTGATGTGTTTTGTCTGGTTTTGGTATCACAGTAATATTGGCCTCAGAGAATGAGTCTGGTAATATTCCTTCCTCCTCTATGTTTTGGAATAGTTTCAGTAGAAATGATATTAGTTCTTTTTTTTTTTTTTTTTTTTT
>NW_016107538.1:1279938-1293309 GCF_001604975.1 Cebus imitator | reverse complement strand
ACGCCACCATGCCCAGCTAATTTTTGTATTTTTAGTAGAGACGGGGTTTCACCATGTTGGCCAGGATGGTCTCGATCTCTTGACCTCGTGATCCACCCGCCTTGGCTTCCCAAAGTGCTGGGATTACAGGCGTGAGCCACCGTGCCTGGCCGTAGTATTAGTTCTTCTTAAATGTTGGGTAGAATTCAGCAGTGAAGCCATCTGGTCCTTGGCTTTTCTTTATTGGAAGACTTTTTATCATGGCTTCCATCTTGTTACTTGTTACTGGTCTGTTTAGGTTTTGGATTTCTTCCTGGGTTCAGTCTTGGTAGGTTGCATGTATCTAGAAATTTGTCCATGTCTTCTAGATTTTCCAATTTATTAGCATATAATTGCTCATAGCAGCCATTAATGATCCTTGGATTTTCTGCAGTATCAGTTGTAATGTCTCCTTTTTCATTTCCAATGTTATTTATTTAGATTTTCTCTTTTTTCTTAGCCTGGGTAAAGGTTTGTTGATTTTAACTTTTCAAAAAATCAACTTTTTGTTTCATTGATCTTTTGCATTTTTTCAATTTCATTTATTTCAGCTCTGATCTTTATTATTTCTTTTCATCTACTAATAGTAGGTTTGGTTTGTTCTTGCTTTTTTGGTTCTTTAACATGCATCATTACATTGTTTATTTGAAGTTTTCCCTCTTTTTTGATGTAGGCATTTATAGCTATAAACTTCTCTCTTAATATATCCCATACGTTTTGGTGTATTGTGTTTCCACGATCATTTGTTTCAAGAAATTTTTCTTTATTTTATTCTTAATTTCTTCATTGACCCAGGAGCATATTAATTTTCTTGTATTTTTGTAGTTTTCTAAATTCCTCTTATTATTAGTTTCTAATCATATTGCATTGTGGTCAGAGAAGATGCTTGAAATTATTTCAATTTTTTGAATGTTTTAAGACTTGTTTTGTGAGCTAACATATGGTGTATCCTTGAGAATTATCCATGTGCTGAGGAAACGAATGTGTATTCTGCAGCTCTTGGAATGTTCTGTAAATATCTATTAGATCCATTTGGTCTATAATGCAGATTGAGTTTCATGTTTCTTTGCTGATTTTCTCTCTGGAAGATCTGTCCAATGCTAAAAGTGGGGTGTTAAAGTTTCCAGTTATTAATGTATTGAGGCCTATCCCTCTCTTTAGCTCTAGTAATATTTTCTTTACATACCTGGGTGATCATGTGTTAGATGCATCTATATTTAAAAGTGTTATATCTTCTTGCTGAATTGACCCTATTGTCATTATATAGTGATTTTCCTTGTCTTTTCTTATAGTTTTTGTTTTGAAATCTATTTTGTCTGATACAAGTATAGTAACTTTTGCTCTTTTTTGGTTTCCATTGGCATGGAATATCTTTTTCCATCACTTTATTTTCTGTTTATGTGTGTCTTCATAGGTGAAATGTGTTTCTTGTAGGGAACAGATCAATGGTTCTTGTTTTTTCATTCATTCAGCCAGTCTATATCTTTTGATTAGATAGCTTAGTCCATTTACATTTAATGTTATTATTGATAAGTAAGGATTACTTCTGTCATTTTTATTTTTTGTTTTCTGATTGTTTTGTGGTCTTCTCTTCTTTCTTTCTTTTATTACTGTCTTCCTCTAGTGAAGATGATTTTCTCTGGTGATACGATTTAGTTTTTTGATTTTTATTTTTTGTGTATTCATTTTATGTTTTTTGGTTTGAGGTTACCATGAGGCTTGCAAATACCATCTTATAACTCATTATTTTAACCTGATAATATTATTTGCATAAACAAAGAAATAAGTAGAAAGAAAACTAATAAAAACTCACCTGAACATCATCTCCCTGCTTTTTAAACTTTTTGTTGCTTCTATTTATATCTTATTGTACTGTGTCTTGAAAAGTTGTTGTAGCTATTATTTTTGATTGGTTCATCATTTAGTTTGTCTACTTAGGATAAGAGAGGTTATACACCATAGTTACAATGTTAAAATATTCTGTGTTTTTCTGTGTACTTACTATTATGAGTAAGTTTTGTACCTCCAGGTGATGATTGCTTACTAGTATTCTTCTCTTTCTGATTGAAGTACTCCTTTTAGCATTTTTTGTAGGATAGGTCTGGTATTGATGAAATCCTTTAGCTTTTGTTTGGGAAAATCTTTATTTCTCCTTCATGTTTGAAGGATATTTTCTTTTCTTTTTTTTCATGGTTAATAATTTCATTTTTATTATACTAAATATCAGGTCAAAAGTCAATGGCATTTACATGCTGGAATATTGTTTATCACTCACCTCTTTCAATTATATCAAACACTGATTAACCAAATGTGACTGGACTTAAGTGCCACAACTTTATGATTTCTTTCAAGTATATGCAGATCTCTTAAGTGGGCACATATGCATATGTGCAAAACAAATGAAATATAAATACTTAAAGAATGAACAGAAGTGGCCTGTAAACATAAGCCACTCTGCCATTAGGTTTCAAAGCTCTGTCTTTTCTTCACTAATTTGTCTTCTGCTATTAGTAGTCTTCTATCCTATTAAAGTTGTAGGTTTACTGATGATCTGGAAATTTCACATTGGTATAAGAAAGGAATGTTGGGTTGATGCAGTCTCTATAAGAAGAAATACCTTGTTCTATGAGCAGCTGCCATACTTTCAGACATGTTTCTGACTTTTAGATAATTAACAAATCCTCTGAAGAAAAGGAGCTGGTCAAGTACAAGAAATATCCACCAAAGCCAATACTGTCCATTGAAATATCCAGTAAAATAATCAGAAAACCTGACAATAAGGATCCATTTGATCAAGGAAAGGCCAAATCCGCAGATAGCACCATACCGTCCAGCTATGGTATTGGTGATACAGAAGGATAAACAAAATCCAAGCCAGTTGAAAATAAATGCTGTGAAAAATGCCAGCATGAAAATGCCATCATTCCCCACTCTGAGCTGGTCTGCATCACTGAAGTAATCTCTTGGTGGACACTCTTCCTCCTGAATATTTTGAGATGTTTCTGCTGCTACAGCTGCCATTTCAGCAGCTTTAGCCTTCTCAGCTTCATTGTATGTAGGAAGAGAGGTAGCAACACTATAGGGAGGTGGCACAGGATAAGACTCACTGTAAACTTCTGTATCTGAAGTTGTAGGTACTTCCACAGTAATATTACTATATGGTGGAGGGTAAGAGTCAGTTTCAAGTGTTGGTGCTGAAGAGGCAGCCTGCACAATCTGTGGTGCTGGGTTTGAAGTAGATGGCTGCTCTATGGCCAATGATTCTGAGTTATCCTCTTCATTAAGAAGCACCTGGTAATGCCCAGTCCCCAGCTGGTGGTGATCCATCCTGCCCAGCTCGGGATCCAGCTTCTGAGCGGGCAAGTCCCCTCGGTGCTCAGCTCCCTTGGCCACCCCTGCCGACAACGTTGTCGCTGCAGGACCCCTTCCGCCTCTGTTCCTGCCGCCGCTGAAAGATATTTTCATGAGTTATACTATTTAGGGTAAAAGTTGTCTTTCCTTCAGCACTTTAAATATGTCATGCCACTCTCTTCTGGCCCATAAGGTTGTCATTGAAAAGTCTACTGCCAGATGTACTAGAACTCCATGGTATGTTATTTGTTTTTTTTCTCTTGCTACTTTTAAGATCCTTTCTTTATCTTTGACCTTTGGGAGTTTGATTATTAAATGCCTTGAAGTAGTCTTCTTTAAGTTAAATATACTTGGTGTTCTGTAACCTTCCTGTACTTGGATATCTTTCTTTAGGTTTGCGAAGTTCTCTGTTATTATCTCTTTGAATAAACTTTCTACTCCTATCTCTTTCACTACCTCCTCTTTAAGGCCAATAACTCTCAGATTTGCCATCTTGAGGCTGTTTTCTAGATCCTACAGGTGTGTTTCATTGTTTTTTATTCTTTTTCCCTTTTGTATCTTCTGTGTATTTTCAAACAGCCTGTCTTCAGGCTCACTAATTCTTTATTCTGCTTGATCTATTCTGCTAGTAAAGAACTCTGATGCATTTTTCAGTATGCCAATTGAATTTTTACAGCTCCAGAATTTGATTCTTTTTAATCATTTCAATTTCTTTATTAAATTTATCTGCTAGAATTCTGATTTTTTTCTCTGTGCCATCTTGAATTTCTTTGTTTCCTCAACATAGCTATTTTGAATTCTGTCTGAAAGGTCACATATCTCTCTTTCTCCAGAATTGGTCCCTGGTACCTTATTTAGTTCATTTGGTGAAGTCATGTTTTTCTGGATGGTATTAATGCTAGTAGATGTTCTTCAGTGTCTGGGCATTGAAGAGTTGAGTACTTATTGTAGTTTTCACTGTCTGGGCTTATTTATAGCCAGCCTTTTTGGGAAGGCTTTCCAGATTTGAAAGGACTTGAGTTTTGTGATCTAAGGTATTTCTATTTTAGAGGGCACCCCAAGCTCAGTAATGGTGTAGTTCTTGCAGAGTCATAGAGGTACCACCTTAATAGTCTTAGAAAAAAGTTCTTAGAGACTGAAGATACTTAGATAACTAGACAGTAATAATGGGAGACTTCAACACCCACCAACAGTATTGAACAGATCATCGAGGCAGAATACTAACAGAGATATTTGGGACCTAAATTCAACACTTGACCAAATGGGCCTAACAGACATCTACAGAACTCTCCATCCTAAACAACAGAATATATATTCTTCTCATTTGCACATTACATATACTGCAAAATCAACTACACAATCTACCATAAAAAGTTCTCACCAAGACGGCCATAGAAGCAGCTCTGGAGCACAGTTCTCAGCAAGAGAGATGCAGAAGGCGAGTGATCTCCACATTTCCAAACAAGGTACCAGGTTGATTTCAATGGGACTGGTTGGAGAGTGGGTATAACCCAAGCACGGCAAACTGAGGCAGGGCGGGGTGCTGTCCCACCTGGGAAGTGCATCTGACTGGAGGATTGGGGGCTTTCTCCCCTCCAGCACTCTGGTTCAGATACTGTGCTTCTCCTATGGCCCTTACAACCCACAGACCAGGAGACCTGTGCTGGACTGATAAGCCCTGAGAGTTATCTGCACAGGGAGAGAGGCGATACGGCTGGGTGGGTCTCTCCCCGACAAAGCACAGCAAACTGAAGCCCTCTCACTTGAGAGTTTCATAGCCAGCACATCAGTTTGAGCTTGACCTGAAATGATCAAACTAGGTGGGGGGGAAGTGTGTCTGCAGGTCTAATCTTCCTGTGTAAACAAAAGCCAGAGGAAGCTTACACAGCAGTGGAACTGAGTCCGTGACAGCCCAGCAGTGCCTCTGAAGACAAGGGACAGACTGCCTCTTCAAGCAGCTGCCTGATATCAAAGCAAGATAAATCCACAAAGATGGGAAGAAATCAGCATAAAAGGGAGGAAATTATCAAAGAGCAGAATGCCTCTCCTCCTCTAAGGGATTACAACTCCTCACCAGCAAGGGAATAAAAAAGGATGGAGAATGAGTTTGACAAGTTGACAGAAGCAGGCTTCAAAAGGTGGGTAATAACAAACTTCTCTGAGCTAAAGGAACGTGTTCTGTCCCAATGCAAAGAAACAAAAAACCTTGAAAAAGGGTTAGAAGAAATGCTAACTAGAATAACCAGCTTCGAGAAGAACATAAATGACTTGATGGAGCTGAAAAACATAGCATGAGAACTTCATGATGCACACACAAGTTTCAACAGCTGAATCAATCAAGCAGAAGAAAGGATGTCACAGATTGAAGATCAAGTCAATGAAATAAAGCGAGAAGGCAAGATTAGAGAAAAAAGAGTGAAAAGAAAGGAACAAAGCCTCCAAGAAATGCGGGATTATGTAAAAAGACCTAATATACGCTTGATTGGTGTACCTGAATGTGACGAGGAGAATGAATCCAAGCTGGAAAACACTCTTTAGGATATTATCCAGGATAACTTTCCTAACCTAGCAAGGCAGGCCAACATTCAAATCCAAGAAATACAGAGACCACCACAAAGATATTCCTCAAGAAGAGCAACCCCAAGGCACATAATCATCAGATTCACCAGGGTTGAGATGAAGGAAAAAATACTAAAGGCAGCCAAAGAGAAAGGTCGGGTCACCCACAAAGGGAAGCCCATCAGAATCACAGTGGATCTCTTGGCAGAAACCCTACAAGCCAGAAGAGAGTGGGGGCCAATATTCAACATCCTTAAAGAAAAGAACTTTCAACCCTGAATCTCATATCCAGCCAAACCAGGTTTCATAAGTGAAGGAGAAATAAAATCCTTTACAGACAAGCAATTGCTGAGAGATTTCATCAGCACCAGACCTGCCTTACAAGAGCTCCTGAAGGAAGCACCAAACATGGGAAGGAACAACCAGTACCAGCCACTGTAAAAATGTACCAAATGGTAAAGACCAACAACACAATGAAGAATCTGTGTCGACTAACAGGCAAAACAACCAACCAGTAACAAAATGGCAGGATCAAATTCACACATTAACAATGTTAACGTTAAATGTAAATGGCCTAATTGCCCCAATCAAAAGACACAGACTGGCAAACTGGATAAAAAGTCAAGACCCATTAGTGTGCTGTATTCAGGAAACCCATCTCATGTGCAAAGATACACGTAGACTCAAAATAAAGGGTTGGAATCCTAGTTTCTGATAAAACGGACTTTAAACCAACAAATATCAAAAAAGACAAAGAAGGGCATTACATAATGGTAAAAGGATCAATGCAACAAGAAGAGCTAACTATCCTAAACACATATGCACTCAATGCAGGAGCATCCAGATACATAAAACAAGTTCTTAATGACGTACAAAGAGACTTAGACTCCCACACAATAATAGTGGGAGATTTTAACACTCCACTGTCAATATTAGACAGATTAACGAGATAGAAGATCAACAAGGATATCCAGGACTTGAATGCAGATCTGGACCAGGTGGACCTAATAGAGATCTAAAGAACTCTCCACCCGAAATCCACAGACTATACATTCTTCTCAGCACCACATTGCACTTACTCTAAAATTGACCACATAACTGGAAGTAAATCACTCCTCAGCAAATGCAAAATAATGCAATTCACAATGAACAGTATCTCAGACCACAGCACAATCAAATTAGAACTCAGGATTGAGAAACTCACTCAAAACTGCTTAACTACATGGAAACTGAACAACTTGCTCCTGAATTATGACTGGGTAAACAATGAAATGAAGCAGAAATAAAGATGTTCTTCAAAACTAATGAGAATGAAGACACAATGTACTAGAATCTCTAGGACACATTTAAAGCAGTGTCTAGAGGGAAATTTATAGCAATAGATGCACACATGAGAAGCAAGGAAAGATCTAAAATTGACACCCTATTGTCAAAATGGAAAGAACTAGAGGAAGAAGATCAAAAAAAAAAATTCAAAAGCTAGCAGAAGAGAAGAAATAACTAAGATCACAGCAGAACTGAAGAAGATAGAGACACAAAAGAATCCCTTCAAAAAGCAAAAAATTCAGGAGCTGGTTTTTTGAAAAAAATCAACAAAATAGACAGATCACTAGCTAGACTAATAAAAAAGAAAAGAGAGAAGAATCAAATAGATGCAATAAAAAATGGTAAAGGGGATATCACCATCAATGTCACAGAAATACAAACCACCATCAGAGATTACTACTAACAACTCTATGCACATAAACCAGCAAATCTGGAACAAATGGATAAATTCTTGGACATTTACACCCTCCCATGACTAAACCAGGAAAAAATTGAATCCCAGAATAGACCAATAACAAGGTCTGAATTTGAGGCAGCAATTAATAGCCTACCAACCAAAAAAAGTCCAGGTCTAGACAGGTTTATAGCCGAATTCTACTAGATGTACAAAGAGGAGCTGTTACCATTCCTTCTGAAACTACTTCAAACAATACAAAAAGAGGGAATCCTCCCTAACTCATTTTATGATACCAACATCATCCTGATACCAAAACCTGGCAGAGACGCAACTAAAAAAGAAAACTTCAGGCCAATGCCCATGATGAACATTGATGCAAAAATCTTCAATAAAATACTAGCAAACTGAATGCAACAGCACATCAAAAAGCTTATATATCACAATCAAGTAGGCTTCATTCTGGGGATGCAAGGCTGGTTCAACATATGCAAATCTATAAATGTAATCCACCACATAAACAGAAAAAAAAGACAAAAACTGCATGATCATCTCCGTAGATGCAGAGAAGGGCTTTGACAAAATTCAACAGCCCTTTATGCTAAAAACTCTCAATAAACTAGGTATCAATGAAACGTATCTCGAAATAACAGAAGCTGTTTACAACAAACCCACAGTCAATATCATACTGAACAGGCAAAAACTGGAAGCATTCCCTTTGAAAAATTGCACTAGACAAGGATGCCCTCTCTCACTGTTCCTATTCAAAATTGTATTGGAAGTTCTAGCCAGAGCAATCAGGCAAGAAAAAGAAATAAAGGGTATTCAATTAGGAAAAGAGAAAGTCAAAACGTCTCTATTTGCAGATGACATGACTGTATATTTAGAAGACCCCATCGTCTCAATCGAAAATCTCCTTAAGCTGTTAAGCAACTTCAGCAAAGTCTCAGGATACAAAATCAATGTGCAGAAATCACAAGCATTCCTATACACCAATAACAGACAGACATAGAGCCATATCAAGAGTGAACTCCCATTCACAATTGCTACAAAGAGAATAAAATACCTAGGAATACAACTAACAAAGGATGTAAAGGACCTCTTCAAGGAGAACTACAAATCACTGCTCAAGGAAATAAGAGAGGACACAAACAGATGGAAAAACATTCCATGCTTATGGTTAGGAAGAATCAATATCATGAAAATGGCCATACTGCCCAAAGTAATTTATAGATTCAACACTATCCCCATCAAGCTACCACTTGTGACCTTCTTCACAGAACTGAAAAAAACCTCTATAAACTTCATATTGAACCAAAAGAGAGCCCACATAGCTAAGACAGTCTTAAGTAAAAAGACAAAACTGGAGGCATCACACTACCTGACTTCATAATATACTATAAGGCTACTATTACCAAAACAGCATGGTACTGGTATCAAAACAGAGATATAGACCAATGGAACACAACAAAGGCCTCAGAAGTAACACCACACATCTACAACCATCTGATCTTTGACAAACCTGACAAAAACAAGCAATGGGGAAAGATTCCCTGTTTAATAAATGGTTAGTAAATTTAATAAACGGAAAACTGGCTAGCTATGTGCAGAAAGCTAAAACTGGACCCTTTCCTTATACCTTAAATTAAAATTAACTCCAGATGGATTAATGATTTAAACATAAAACCTAACACCATAAAAACGCTAGAAGAAAACCTAGGTAAAACCATTCAGGACATAGGCATAGACAAGGACATCATGACAAAAACACCAAAAGCAATTGGCAACAAAAGCCAAAACAGACAAATGGGATCTAATTAAACTTAAGAGTTTCTGCACAGCAAAAGAAACAATCATTAGAGTGAACTGGCAACCAAGAGAATAGGAAAAAATTTTTGCAATCTGCCCATCTGACAAAGGGCTAATATCCAGAATCTGTAAAGAACTAAAGCAGATTTACAAGAAAAAACAAACAAACCCATTCAAAAGTGGGTGAACGATATGAACAGACACTTTTCAAAAGAAGACATTTATGAGGCCATGAAACATGAAAAAACGCACATCATCACTGGTCATTAGAGAAATGCAAATCAAAGCCACGTTGAGATGCCATCTCACACCAGTTAGAATGGTGATCATTGAAAAATCAGGAGACAACAGATGCTGGAGAGGATGTGAAGAAATAGGGACACTCTTTCACTGTTGGTTGGAGGGTAAATTAGTTCAACCATTGTGGAAGACAGTGTGGCAATTCCTCAAGGATCTAGAAATAGAAATTCAATTTGACCCAGCAATCCTATTATTGGGTATATGCCCAAAGGATTATAAATCATTCTATTATAAAGACGCATGCATACATATGTTCATTGCAGCACTGTTTACAATAGCAAAGACCTGGAAGCAACCCAAATGCCCATCAACGGTAGACTGGACAAAGAAAATGTGGCACATATACACCATGGAATACTATGCAGCCATAAAATAGGATGAGTTCATGTTCTTTGTAGGGACATGGATGAATCTGAAAGCCATCATTCTCAGCAAACTGACAAAAGAACAGAAAACCAAATACTGTATATTCTCATTCATAGGTGGGCACAGGGAGGGGAGTATCACACACTGGGATCTGTTGCGGTGGGGGTAGGGGAGGAACAACAGGGGGTGGGGAGGTTGGGGAGGGATAACATGGGGAGAAATGCCAGATGTAAGTGACAGGAGTATGGAGACAGCAAACCACCTTGGCATGTATGTACCTATGCAACAATCCTGCGTGATCTGCACATATGCCCCAGAACCTAAAGTACAAAAAAAAAAAAGAGTTCTCAGCAAATTTAAAACAAAACAAAAACAAATTATATCAGCCACACTCTTGGACTACTGCATAATAAAAAAAATCAATACTAAGAAGATAGTTCAAAACCATACAATTCATGAAAATTAAACAACCTGCTCCTGAGTGACTTTTGGGCAAACAATGAAACTGAGGCAGAAATCAAAACATTATTTGAAACAATGAGAACAAAGATATAGTATACCAAATCTCTGGGATACAGGTAAAGCAGTGTTAAGAGGTAAGTTCATAGCAGTAAATGCCCCTATCAGAAAGTTAGAGAAATCTCAAATTAGCAACCTAATATCACAAATAGAATTAGAAAAACAAGAGCAAATCAATCCCAAAGCTGGCAGAAGACAAGAAATAACCAAAATTGGAGATGAATTAAATGAAATTGAAATGGAAATAAAACACATAAAAGATCAACAAAATCAGAAGTTTGTTCTGCGGAAGAATAAATAAGATTGATAGAACACTAACTAGACTAATAAAGAAAAAAATAAAAAAAGAGAAGATCCAAATAAACACAACCAGAAATGACAAAGAGGACATTACCACTGACCCCACAGAAATAGAAAAAATCCTCAGAGACGATTGTGAACATCTCTATTCACACAAACTAGAAAAACCTACAAAAAATAGATAAATTCCTAAGACTGAACCAGGAAGAAATTAGAACCCTGAACAGAACAATAACAAATTCTAAAATGGAACCAGTAATAAGAATTCTAGCAACCAGAAAAAGGCCAGGACCAGAGAGATTCACAGCTGAATTCTATCCGACAAATAAAGAAGAGCTGGCACCATTTCTACTGAAACTATTCAAAAAAATTGAGGAGGAGGGACTCCTTCCTAACTCATTCTATGAGTCAGGTATCATTCTATGAGTTAGGTATCATTCTGATACCAAAACCTGGCAGAGATACAACAAAAAAAGAAAACTTAAGGACAACAACTGTGATGAATATAGGTGCAAAAATCCTCATCAAAATACTAGCAAATTGAATCCAGCAGCATGTCAAAAAGCGCATTCACCACAACCAAGTAGGTTTTATCACTGGAATGCATGTTTGATTCAACATATGCAAATCAATAAATATGATCCATCACATAAACAGAAGTAAAAAAGCCCCCACATGACCATCTCAAGGCATTTGATAAAATTCAACATCCTTTTATGTTAAAACCCTCAACAAACTAGACATTGAAGGAGCATATCTCAAAATAATAAGAGCCATTTAGGACAAAACCACGGCCAACATCATACTTAATGGGCAAAAGCTGGAAGTATTTCTCTTGAACCAGAACAAGACAAGGATGCTCATTCTCACCATTTGTTCAACATAGTACTGGAAGTCCTAACCAGAGCAATTAGGTAAGAGAAAGAAGTAAAAGACATCCAAATAGGAAGAGAGGAAGTCAAAGTATCTCTGTTTGCAGATTATATGGTTTAATATCTAGAAAACCCCCTAGGGTCATCCCCAAATCTGCTAGATCGGATAAACAACTTCAGCAAAGTTTCAGGATAAAAAAAATCAATTTATTATATTGGGTAATAAGTAATATGTGACATTGTGCAATGTTGGTGCGTTTCCATACACCAACAACATCCAAGCTGAGTGCCAAATCAGGAACGCAATCCCATTCACAATAGCTCCCCCCCGCCACAAATACCTAGGAATACATCTAACCAGGAATGTGAAAGATCTCTATAGTAAGAACTACAAAACACTGCTGAAAAATAAAAAACGACACACACAAATGGGACACATTCCATGTTCATGAATAGGAAGAACTGATATTGTTAAAATGGCCATACTATTCCAAGCAATTTACAGATTCAATGCTATTCTTATCAAACAACCAATGACATTCTTCAGATAATTAGAAAAAATATTCTAAAATTAATATGAAACCAAAAAGAGCCCAAATAGCCAAAGCAATTCTAAGTAAAAAAGAACAAATCTGGAGGTATCATATTACCCAATTTTAAACTATACTACAAGGCTAAGGTAACCAAAACAGCATGCTACTGGTACAAAAACAGACACAGACCAACGGAACAGAATAAAATGCCCAGAAATAAAGCTGCAAACCTATAACCATCTGATCTTTGATAATATTAACAAAAACAGGCAATGGGGAAAGGACTCCCTACTCAATAAGTGATGCTGAGATAACTGGCTAGCCATATGCAGAAGACTGAAACTGGACCCCTTCCTTATACCATATACACAGATCAATGGAAGATGGATGAAAGACTTAAATGTAAAACCTAGAACTTTAAAAACTCTTGAAGAAAATCTAGGAAATACCATTCTGAACAAAGGTCCTGGCAAAAATTTCATGAGGAAGATGCCAAAAGCAATTGCAATGAAAACAAAAATTGACAAATGGGACCTAATTAAACTAAAGAACTTCTGCACAGCAAAAGAAACTACCCATAAAGTAAACTGACAACCCACACAATAGGAGAAAATATTTGCAACCTATCTGTCTGAAAAACTTTGAATATCCAGAATCTATAAGGAACTTAAACATATTAATAAGACAAAAACAATCCCATTAAAAAGCGGACAAATGGCTGGGCAAGGTGGCCCATGCCTGTAACCCTAGCACTTTGGGAGGCTGAGGTGGGCAGATCACTTGAGGTCAAGAATTTGAGACCAGCCTAGCTAATGGGCCGTCTCTACCAAAAAATACAAAAATTAGCCGGGTGTGGTGGCATACACCCATAATCCCAGGTTACTCAGGAGGCTGAGGCAGGAGAATCGTGTGATCCCAGGAGGCAGAGGTTGCATTGAGCCAAGATTGCACCACTGCACTCCAGCTTGGATGGCAGTGTGAGACTCTGTCTCAAAAAAAACCCCACAAATATTAGAATAATATT
>NW_016107538.1:1268035-1279917 GCF_001604975.1 Cebus imitator | reverse complement strand
AAAAAAAAAAAAAAGTGGACAAAAGACACGAATAGACACTTCAAAAGAAGACACACACATGGCCGACAGCATATGAAAAAATGCTCAACATCACTTATTATTAGAAAAATGTAAATCAAACCCACAGTGAGATGCTATCCCAACACCAGTTAGAATGGCTACAATTAAAAAGTCAAAAAATAACAGATGTTGGTGAGATTGCAGAGAAACAAGAATGCTTATACACTGCTGGTAAGAATGTAAATTAGTTCAGCCACTGTGGAAAGCAATTTGGCGATTTCCCAAAAAAACTTTGAACTACCATTCAATCCAGCAATCCCATTATCAGGTATATACCCAAAGGAATGTAAATCATTCTATCATAAAGATGCATGCACATGTATGTTCATTCCAGCACTAGTCACACTAACAACAGTATGGAATCAACCAAAGACTGGTTAAAGAAAATGTATATTTACACATGGAATACCATGTCTATAAAAAAGAACGAGATCATGCCTTTTGCAGCAACTCAGATGGAGCTGGAGACCATTATCCTAAGCAGACTAACACAGGAATAGAAAACCAAATACCACATGTTTTCACTCATAAGTGAGAGCTAAACATTGAGTACCCATGGACACAAAAAGGGAACAACAGACATTGGGGCCTCTTGAGGGTAAAGAGTGGGAGGAGAGTAAGGATTAAAAAACTACCTAGAGGTACCATGCTTATTACCTGGGCAACGAGATAATCTGTACACCAAACACTTGTGACATATAATTTACCTAGAGAACAAACCTGCACATGTGCTTCTGAAACTAAAAGTTTTTTTTTTTTTTTTTTTTTTAAAGTTCCTTATTTGAAGATTCCCTTAGAATTAGAAAAACGTACTTCTCTTGCATTGGTCTTTTCTGTTGAGTAACAGGTATTGTGTAATGCACTATGTTGCTAGATTCCCTAAAACCAACAGAACCTTTATTTATAGCAATGTGTAAGTCTTCATGGTTTTCACACTTGTTTTTTTCTCTTTTAAGGTTATTGCATTTCTATGCTTCTACAGATGGCTCTGATCTGTCTTTATATTCTTCCTCTCTGTTTTTCAGTTTTAATTGTCTTTATTGTTTGGGTTTTATAGTTCACAAAATAATTCTGAGAAAAAGCTATCTTTGTGATTCTCAGACATAGAAATTATTTAAAAGTATTAGAATCTTCCTTTCTTGACTTCTGTTTTCCTTAATCTGAATGTTGATCTTTCCTTACATGCCCTATCAAAGTTTTAAAAATATGAGTTTATTTACTTTTTATTTTAGACTCTGGTGGTATATGTGCAGGTTTATTACATGGTTGCTTTTTTTTTTTTTTTGAATGGCAAGAGGTGTGAATAATTAAGTAAACTAATACACTTTGAGCCTAGGACATATTTTAGGACCATGAAATCTACAAGTTTACTCCTAGCTGGGTGCAGAAGAAATCTTTTTAACTTAACATCTCTGAGATTTCAAAGGAGGCATCCTTTGGCATTGAGAGGCAGTGTAGTTTAGTGGTTAAGGAGCCTGTGGCATCAGGAGCCTCTGAACCTGTGGCTTTAGTATGACTGTCTTCATTGTCCAGATGAGAGCACTCCCCGTGTAAGTTAAAGGTATGGACTGCTGTGTGAGAGAGTGAAGGCTGAATTCCATCTTTGCTAGTACTCACTGTGAGACTATCTTTTTGATCCTTGGTTTTCTCATCTCCAAGTTGTAATAATAGCAATATTTATCTCATGGAGTAGTTGTAAAATTTAAATTCAATGTACAGGTGAAGCCCTGGACATGGTCTAACCCACAGAGTGTCCAGTGAGCACTTATGGGCATGGGACTCACTGTAGGCCACTTGTGGGGTGAGGAGCTCAGTGGAAATTGAATCCAGTTCTCCTGACCTCAGGCCAGTGCCCTGTCCAGTAAACCAGGTGATGTGTAACTCTATCTTGGCCCCGCCATTCTTGCTCTGCTGTCCCCCAGATGTGCTGGGTAACACATCTGTATTTTAATGCCCAGGGGCCTCCTGGAAACAGTGCCTTGGACCAGTGGAGAGGCTCCAAGGGTGGGATTTCCTGAAAGAAATTTCAGATGTTTTCCAGAACCTCTGCTCAGCCTGCCAACCTAGTCCCCAGGGGATTCTTTGTCCCTGCATTTGCCTCTCCCACCCTACCACCCCACCAGGAGCCCAGTAGGGTCTCACCTGTGTAGTAATTTCCCAACGTTTCATCCAGAGGCCACTGGGTACCAGGAGCCTCCTGCTCTCTGGGCACTGGGCTGGGATGAAGTGGGGATTCCCAGCTCCCCAGCTCTGCAGTGGATGTGGGGACATTGGGTGAGTCATGGCTTGGAGACCCATAGTCTGGAGAGCTTAAAGGAGCTTGGTAGAGGAGTGAGGAAGTGATTTCTGGGAGGAAATGAAAGGAAAAATGACCGTTTACTGAACATCTATTTTCTTTTAGTTGCATATATTTTAAGCTCTCACAAGCTGTCTCTTCGAGGTCCTCTTTCCTTCCGGGGCCAACCAGATCCAGCCCCTGCCGACCTCCAAAGCTCCGGGCCCACTATGGGTGGGGGTGAGAACCCCTAAAGCCAGCCCAGGGAACCTGGGGCTGAGAGATGGGTCTTAATAATATTATTTTTAAAACCATTGCAAAGTAGAGACACAATTTTATTCTTTTAGTAGTGAATAGAGAAGTCATGTGAGGGAGCTAGCTTGGGCTGAGGACTAAGCCTAGCCACATCTTGGGGTCTGTCTGGAAAGCAGAGTCCTCCTTGGAACTTCTGGACCACCTTGACCCTAAGGATCTTCAGAGTCCATCAATATTATGAGCTGAGCTCTCCTGGGGCAAGACTCACTGCCTGACCTGCGTGGGTCTCAGCTTCCCCATCTGTCAAATGGGGAGGGGTACAATCTCAGCCCTGGAAGCTCTCTGAAAGATAATTTCTAGACCTACTCCTCTCACCCCATCCTGGCTCCCCTGTCTTTCCTCTGCTCTCTCTACCATGCCAGGTCCACATGCATAGACATGATCACCTGGGTGGGGCCTGCCTGCTGACTCACAGTCCCACCCAGAGCTGTCAGCCCCACTCAGCAAGCCTCACCTCTCCAGTGGTGTCCAGACGTGTCAGGTAGGTGTCTCAAAATGCTTCTCTCTGAGCCCTGGGTGCACCCCTGCAATTCAGGGATCCAGGACCTAAGCACTGCAGTGGAGGTGGGTTGGTTGGGAGACTCCAGGCTGGGTTCACTTAGGCTGGAGGGGAATGAGGGATAGTGGCCTACAGGAAGGAGACAAAGAGGAACTGAGCTTGGGTTCTTCATATTAAGCTGGTTGCCTGTTTCAACCAAGAAAGGTCAGGAGACACCAGAGAACCTACTGCAGTCCTCTACAACCTCCTCTAGAAGTTTATCTGAAGAATGATGCTCTTATAGATACTGATAGACAAAAAGCCCTGATCTGGGATCAGGAAATTTGCATATCTGTCCTGGTCCTGACTACCTCCCTGTGCAAATCACTGCTCCTTCTGAGCCTCAGCTGCGCCATACTGGGCTAACAGCATCTGCCACTCAGGGTGGCTAATAGTGATAATAACAGAAGCAGCAGCAGTAACAGCAATGAGAGATCTTATTTATTGAGCACTTACTGTATATCAGACTCTGTGCTAAATGTTGAACATGGATGAACTCTTTTAACCCTCACACAGCCCAGGGAGGTGGGCTCTGACTCTCCCATTTTGCAGACAGGGAAACAGATGGAGAGCAGTGAAGTGATTTGCCCAGGGCCATAGTGCCAGGACTGGTGATAGTGCCTGGCTCCCAAGTCTGTGATCATAACTACAATGCCAGGCAAGTGCCCCACTTGGGAACTTGGTCTAAAACCCATGCCCACCCTTGCCAGTGTCCTTCTGAATGTCAACCTCTCTCTCCCTTCTTGGGCCCTTTGGGTGCCCCCTCCCAGGTACTATGGGGACCACATGAGGTCCCGGGAATGCACTTGAATAGAAGAGGGAAGGTGTGGGGTTCTGAGGTGCAGCAAGGACCCCCCAGCAAGCCTTCTGGCTCAAGCCTAGTCTGGGGCATGAATCTCCCCTTGACAGAGCAGTTCCATGTCACTGTCCAGAGGAAGGCCTGGCAGGGAGGGTTCAGTGGTGATGGTGGGGTTCCAAGAGGGCAGGGGAGGAGTGGGGGCCAGGAGCTCTCCAGTAGGCAGAGGGGTCCTTTGTCTACTCACCTGCCTCTTCCTGAGCTTGGGTACACAGTGACCTCAGGCCCATCTGCTCCCAGGTATGGATGGCCAGGTCCCAGGCCTGCTGCTCCCCATACTGAGCCACCAGGTGTGAGGCCACCTGCATGCCACTCATCTTCTCTGGTTGAGCAGGTGTCTCACCCGAAGAGCCCCTGGAGTGTGCTTTATTGGTCAGCAGAAGCTGGAACTTCTTCAGTTCCTCCTTCTTCAGGAGCTCCAAGTAACAGGCCAGGCGGCCCCAGGCTCCACCAGCCATCTTTGTCTCAGAGTTAAGGGAGTATCTGGGGGATGTTTATGGGTGGTGAGGGTATCAGGCAGGCAAAGAACAGTGCTCTCCTTTGCCTTGGCTCTTACTGTCTCTTATTCAGCATTCAGAACCCAGTTTTATAGACCCCAGGGCACCTGCAGATAGATGCTGATAGAAGGGGAGTGGTAGGAAAAGTCAGAGGAGGGAGGAACCCAGAGGGTCCTGCGGGACACTGGAAGAAGTCAGCTGATACAGAGGTGCAGGGATGGGGCCTAGGGCCAGGCAGGGATGGTGAGGGTGAAGGGAGATGTGGTGATGGAGGATGGGGTGTGGGCAACGCTCACTGTTCTGCGTTCCTCAGATTCTTCCTTCTCCTGGGTCCTGGACTCCTGAGATCAACACTTGAGCTGCAAGGCTGAGAAGAGGCAGGGTGGGAAGAGCTGCAGAGCAGGAAATGGGCTTTCAGAACCCAGAGCTGAGTCCAGGGCTGCTTGTTCTCAGGTCTCTTCAGGTCTCTCCTGGTCCTGGGACACCAACCACCAAGAACAGTCCCCAGTCAGCCAGAGCAGGAAGGAAAAGTCATTCAGAGGAAACCCACAAGGGGCGTGCCCAGGGGGTAGTGTCAAAACAGGCCTGGGTAGACCAGGCTCAGAGCCACATATCCAGATGGGCCACATGGTGTCTACAGGTGGACCAAGGGTAGAGGCTTAGACTAGCTGATGCTGCAGCAGGTACAGGCCCATACTACACATGGTGCGTGCATCTACATGCGGGTACTCTGCCAGTTAACACCTACAGCCTGTCTGCAGAGCTAGGAGGCAGACTCTTCAGGCAGTTGTGTTTGCAGCTCAGGCCCAGCCTGTCAGGATGAGTGGGCCTCTCTGTGTCTGCTAGGGCAGCTCCTTACTGGGAAACATTAGAGCTGGGCCAGGGAGGATTTTTCTCCAGCCTCTCATGGTTTTGGGGGCTTCTTGAGTTGTACTGAATGTCCTGCCATGCTACTGGGGGCACTGAAGCATGGGTCCCAGGCCCAGGGGGCTGTTTGCCTTGCGGGCAGCCCAGCACTTAGCTGGTGAACATTCTCACCTGAAAGCAGAATAGCCCCTTCCTCATTCTTGCAAGCAGGCCTGAGGGAGCTAGGTGCAGACTTCTTTTGTTGAATCTACAAGATGCTGCTGACTCCAGGTTGAGTAATGACATTACCCAACTCATTTGCTGATGTAACACACCACCAGGAATTTCTGGAGTTGCTTTGGTTTCACCTGGACTGGCAGAGCCCAGGCTTCAGCCCACAGATTACTTGAACAAGGGCTCCTTGTGTGCCTGATTTATTTCTTTGAGTCTCAGTTTGCTCATCTATTAAATGGGACATCATAGGTTTACTAAGAGGCTTCAATTCAGCAAAAGGGCTTAGTAACCTTTATATATATATTATTTATTTATTTATTTTTGAGACAGAGTCCCTTTCTATCACCCAGGCTGGAGTTCAGTGGCAAGATCTTGGCTCATTGCAACCTTTCCTCCATCACTTGGGTTCCAGCAACTCTCCTGCCTTGGCCTGGTGGGCAGCTGGGATTATAGGCACTTGCCACTGCACCTGGCTAATATTTTTGTATTTTTAGTAGAGATAAGGTTTCACCACGTTAGCCAGGCTGGTCTCAACTCTTGACCTCAGGTGATCTGCCCACCTCGGCCTCTTAAAGTGTTGGGATTATATTTATACAATTATAAATTATTACATTTATACAATACAAAGCCTCTGTGCCTGGCCTAAATAAATTGTATAAATGTTAGTTTTAAAAAATGGCTAATATAAGTACATTGTAGGGCATTCTAACATTAGACTGACCAGAAGTGAAAAGCGCTGTGCTAAAAGTGGGATGATGTGGGGGGAGGCGAGGGGGTGGGTCTGAGCACTCCGTTAAGGACCCTGAGACCCCATGTGGTGGGAGGAATGGCTTGGAGCCTGGAGGGCTGTGTGGGGTTTTTTTTCCTCCTCACACCAGCCAATTCTGACACCAACTGGTTTTCTGCAGTGCAATTCTATATACTAACTGCCTGGAGTCAGCATCAAACACCACAGGTTTAGGGGCTCAGTGAAGAGTTGGCCTCATATCAGATGCCAGTTGCAAATGGGGTGCCCAGACCACTGGCACTTCTCTGCCTGACTTGGTGACAAATTTGAGGGTTCCCACAGCCCCTGGCAGGTTCAATAATTTGTTGAAATGACTCATGGGACTGAGAAATGCACTTTATTATTACTGATTCATGAAAGTATACAGCTCAGGAATAGCCCAATGGAAGAGATGCTGAGGTCAAGGTGTGGGTGGGGAGGAGCACAGCGATACCTTGCCCTCCAGGGACCTTACTCTCCCCGCCCCTCCCTGCTTCACTAACCTGGGAGCTCTCCAAACCCCAAACAAACAAAACTGTGGGATTTTTTTTTTTTTGGAGGTTTCACTTCATAGGCATAATTGATTAAATCACTGGCCACTGGAGATCCACTCAACCTATTAAATAGATCAGAAGTCTGACCCTTCCCACCATGCCCATGGGGGCTGCTGGTCTAGCCTTCTATTGTCTCTTACTGGGATCACTGTGCTAGCCTCCTAAGTCTCCCCCACCTATGCTGATGCTATCACTTTATTGTCTACCCTCAGTCCAGCAGCCAGGATTATCCACTTAAAACATAAATTAGGTCAGGTCACTTCTCAGCTCAAGACTTTCCCATACTCACATCTCACTCTGAATAAAAACCAAAGTCCAACCAAAGGCATGATGACTCATGTCTGTAATCCGAGCACTTTGGGAGGCCAAGGTGGGAGGATCACTTGAGGCCAGGAGTTCAAGACCAGCCTGGGCAACACAGCAAGACCCTGTCCCTATAAAATAATACTAAAAAGCTTCCCAAATCCAACTGCACACAGTGGCTCATGCCTGTAACCCCAGCACTTCGGGAGGCCAAGGTGGGTGGATCACTTAAGTTCAGGAGTTTGAGACTAGCCTGGCCAACATGGTAAAACCCTGTCTCAACTAATAATACAAATAATTAGCCCAGTGTGGTGGTGGGCGCCTGTAATCCCAGCTACTCAGGAGGCTGAGGGAGGAGAATTGCTTGAACCTGGGAGGGCAGATATTTCAGTGAGCCAAGATCACGCCATTGTACTCCAGTTAGGGTGACAAGAGCGAAACTCAGTCTTAAAAAAATCCCAAAAAACAAAAACCAACTTCCCAAGTCCCCTGAAGTCTTCCCAGTGGCTCCCGGGGATTGCATGATCTAGCCTTTCATATCTCTCCAGCATTATCTCCTACCCTGTCCCCCCCTCCCTTACTCTGCTCTGGGTTCTCTTAGTCTCTTTCCTGTTCTTTGAACACACCAAGAATATTCTCACTCCAGGGCCTTCGCACTAGTGTTGTTTCCATTGCCTTGGAATGGTTTCAACAGATATTCAGAGAAGGAGTACTCCTCTATTCCCTGCTTCATTTTTTTTTTTTTTTTTTTTTTAGACGGAGTCTCGCTCTGTTGTCAGGTTGGAGTGCAGTGGCACAATCTCAGCTTACTATAACCTCCACCTCCTGGGTTCAAGCGATTCTCATACCTCAGCCTCCTGAGTAGCTTGAATTACAGGCATGCACTACCACACCCAGCTAATTTTTGTATTTATTTTTTTTTTTTTTAAGTAGAGATGGGGTTTCACCATGTTGGCCACGATGGTCTTGATCTCCTGACCTCGTGATCCGCTCACCTTGGCCTCCCAAAGTGCTGGGAGTACAGGCATAAGCCACCGCACCCAGACCCTGCTCCATTTTTATGGAGCTTATCACCGCCTGATATTATAGACTTGTTTATTTGTTTACCTTCTGTCACCTCCTGCCAATAGAATGTTAAGGTCCCTGGAGACAGGACTTAACTTGTTTTGTTCACTGTTGTATCGCCTACGCCTAAATCAGTGCCTGGTCCATGTCAGCACAATAAATACTACAGACACTGATTGTCTTTTGAACACTTTCCTTTTTATCCTTCTAAACAGCTACTCACTCTGGCCACTTGATGGCACTCAAGTACTTTCTGTGCATTGAAGCAGCCTCTTGGGTTTGGTGGAGAGGACTCACTGGCACTCTCTGAGCCTGAATTTTTAAAGTTATTCCTATTTCTGGTGCTTTGAGTCTTTGTTTCCTTTCCCAGAGGCATTTTAGGAACACATTCAATCTTACTTTTATTCAAGTCAAGCTAGTAACAATTAAAGCTTAACTCATGAGGAATATCCATATGGCCAATGCTCCAGCAGAGAAAAGTCAGATTTTCTCTCTATGTTCAAATTACTATGACTTGAATCCAGATCTGGATAACTTCTGGAAATCAGCCTCCTTGAAATTCCATTCCTCCCACCTATTTCTAAGTGTGTCCCAGGCATTGCCTCATGGGGTTCTGACGTCAGTCTTTGGTTTCCCTCTGACTAAGTGGCCTTTACTACCTTGCTGTCATCCCCTTGGTCTCAGACCCCATTTCTATCCTCCTGAAGTTGTTGGGCCCAGGTGTCCTCTCTGTCCCAATCATTTCGGGGCACTGCTCTTTTCTGGCCCATTCCTGAAATGTGGGACAGGGCTTTCCTAATTCATGGCACAACTGAGACTGTGACATGAGGATATGATTTTGAGAAAGACCTTCCCGAAGGATCAGAGAGGAAGAGGGTGTCACTCTCTGTAGCTGTGGCTCACATTGTCCTCAGAGCCTTCTGGTCCAGGATCATCCCTGCTGTTCCTTTTCCAGCTGGAGCTCTCTGCAGCTCTGGTGATTTCAATCAGACACGGGCAGGTCATTCCCCAGCCCCAAGATTCTCCAGCCTCTTTCCCCTTTGGAGGCCAGGTCTGCCTGGCTCTAATACTTAGAAAGAACAAGTGGGCTGGGCACAGTGGCTCACGCCTGTAATCCCAGTACTTTGGGATGCCGAGGTGGGCTAATCATCATGTTAGTAGAGATGGGGTTTTACCATGTTGGTCAGGCTGGTCTCGAGGTCAGGAGTTCAAGACCAGCCTGACCAACATGGTGAAACTCCATCTCTACTAAAAATAAAACAACAACAAAAAAATTAGCTGGGCATGGTGGCAGGTGCCTGTAATCCCAGCTATGCAGAAGGCTGAGGCAGGAGAATTTCCTGAACCCAGGAGGCAAAGGTTGCAGTGAGCTGACATTGCACCACTGCACTCTAGCCTGGGTGACAGAGCTGAACTCCATCAAAAAAAAAAAAAAAAAAAAAAGAAGAAGCTGCTTTACATTCACATCACTCCTAGCATGGGCCTCAGGATTATCCTCCTTCCTGGATGATTGACGTGGAAATAGCTATTCCCTTCAGATGTGTGCTGGTATTATGAACCCAACAAAATCATCTCGATAGTTTGACAATTCATTTCCCCAAAGTTGGTTCGTTTCAGGCTTAGATAAAACAGTGCTTTGAACATCAACAGATGAAATCTTTTGTTAAAAAAATATGGTCTAATTCATCTAGCCCTCTTCCTCTGCCTGTCATTCCTCTTCCTCCTCCTAGTCTTTCCTGTAATGTAAAGTGAAGGAAATATGAGGACTTGGAGTTCCCCCTATCATGGTCTGCTTTTAATTTCCTGTGAACTTGGACAAGAATACATACACCTGCATCACCATCTTCCAAGAACACATGATATTCAAAGGTCACAGCCAATTTACATCATTTACAACAGAACGCATCTCTCACTCTGAGTATTCTCATCTGACTTTCTTAACTGCATTTAAACCTCAATAAAGAATGATGACTGGCTCCCGCTTTATAGGGCCACCAATAAGGCTCTCTTAGAAACCAGGCAAGGCACCCCTCAAGTCTCTATGCTAAAAGGAAGAAGTCATGCATAACTTTTCAGAGATACTTTTTACTTTGAAAACATTTCAAACATAGAGAAAAATGTCAAGAGTTGTACAGTGAGCTCCTATATAACCTTAACCTAGATTCACCAATTATTAACATTTACTATTGTTTTATATTTTATGTTTGCTGATTATTGAGAGTAAGTTGCAGATATCATAACATTTACTTCTTTTTTTATTTTTGAGACAGAGTCTTGCTCTGTTGTACAGGCTGAAGTGCACTGACTCCATCTCAGCTTACTGCAACCTCTGCCTCCTAGGTTCAAGTGATTCTCCTGCCTCAGCCTCCCTAGTATCTGGCATTACAGGTGCCTGCCACCACGCCTGGCTAATTTTTGTATTTTTAGTAGAGATGAGGTTTCGCCATGTTGGCCAGGCTGGTCTTGAACTTCTGACCTCAGGTGATTCACCCACCTTGGCCTCCCAAAGTGCAAGGATTACAGGCATGAGCCACCACAGATGGCCCATAACATTTACTCTAAGAACTTTGGCAATATCTGCTAAGAATCAGGATGTTTTCTTATATGCCACTGTACAATATAAAATTCAGGAAGTTAAAAATGTTGATGCAATACTACTATCCAATTACATGTAACTTTTAAAATGACATTTTCAACTTGTTCTTTAGATTATTAGGATCATAAAAATATAATACAGAAATATATGGGGGAAAAGTAAAAATGTTTTTTGACTTTCTGTACCATCGTATCTACTTCCCAAGAATAGCCAATGTTACATGAATGTTTCAGTGCTCCATGAAAGAAAACAGTTTTATATGATCACAGTTACTTTTCTATGTGCCAAATATATAGGACCTAAGTTTTTTAGCAGTGAATTTTTTTCCTCTTAAAATATTTTGCAGATCTCCCCATGTTAGTACATAGGGATGTTAGTTGTTCTTGCTTCTTTTTTGTAATTGTTGAGTTTTTCATAGCTTGGATCTACTATAATTTATTTGATTAGTCAAATTTGATGGAAATCTAACTGGCTTTCATTTGCATTTTCCTCTTACCAGCCATGCTGTCATAACCAACTCTGTACACACATGTATCTTGTCACATTCATGTGAGTACCTCTAAGGGAGAGAGTCCTAGTAAAGGAATTTCTGGGTTGAAGAGATCACACATTTAAAAATTTGGGTTCAGAAATGTGCTTCTCTTGAGAGTTCATTATTTTTGTCTTTAGACCACGGCACCAAGCGACTAGACACACACATCTTTGGTTTGTCTTCTGGGAGGCTTTCAAGTCAGAGATTTGGTCCATCTCTTAAAAATGTACATGCGAAGTTCAGTCTTAAAGCACATGATTTGTCTACAGTGCTAACTCCTGGTTTCATCTTATTTTCTCCCTACTCTCATTTAATTTTGCTTGCTGTACATACTAACATAATAAAAATTTAATTTTATCGTATATCTTTATACATAAATTTGTGTGAGTCACTCCAGAACAGTATGTGCTGTGAGTACATAAAATGGTTGAATCGAGGTTTTTTT
>NW_016107538.1:1256331-1267985 GCF_001604975.1 Cebus imitator | reverse complement strand
ATGATCTTAGCTCACTGCAACCTCTGTCTCCAAGGTTCAAGTGATTCTTGTGCCTCAGTCTCCCAAGTAGCTGGGATTATAGGCAGTGCCACCACACCCAGATAATTAAAAATTTTTTTTAGTAGAGATAGGGTTTCATCATGTTGGCCAGGCTGGTCCTTAACTCCTGACCTCAGGTGATCTGCCCACCTAGGTCTCCCAAAGTACTAGGATTATAGGAGTGAACCACTATGCTTGGCCTGAATTGAGTTGTCTTAATGACAGTCCTGGGAGTGAGGAGAGGAGCAGATGACAATGTCTGTTGAGTGGGATCTGTTTCATTCCAGGCACTTTGTAAAGCCAGCTCATTTCATCTTCCCAACTCTCTTTTAAGATTAAAATTATCATACCTATTTTGCAGACAACCAGATCTATAAGACCCCAAAGCCTCCTCCTTCCCATGCATCACAATACCTCTAATGTGCTGAGAGGTGTGCTCTCTGAGTGGCTGCCAGCATATCCCTCTCCAACAGGCTTGTCCTCCTGTCACTCCTGAAACTGCTTTAAGCTTGCTCTGCACTTGCTTTGGCCCTCACATGGAGGAAGCCCGAGCCTCTTGGAACATATCTGTGTCCATTGCCTTAAGTGGATTGTCGCCTACCCCTCCCTTCGGAGGCTTCTGAGCCCGAAAATACAGAAGTCAGATGATGGCCACTGAGTGTATCCAGCTCCATGGATGACAATCAGAGCAAGGGGGCTTTAACTGCAGCAGGAGAAACTGGGATTAGCTCTGGGGTAGGAATTCTGCCCAGTGAGAGATGCTAAGTTGTAGGAATGAGTTAGGGGAGGTAAGCATGGAATTCCTTTCAAGAAACCTTTAAGAACAAGCTAAATTTCCAACCTTCTGGGGCTTACTGTGGAGAATTAATGAGGCCCTTTGTGACATCTCTGCTAAGCTTCCCCAGAAAACTACAAATCCATGATGTCAACTAGTCTTTAAACTGTATTACTCGTCTGTCTTTTCTTGACAAAGTTTAATTTAGGCCAGTAGGTGGCAATAATTCAACAGAAATAGGGCCGTGCATGGCTTCTTTGAACCATGAGAGAACACATTAAAAGCAGTCTAGAAGGTTCCTTCTGGGAGCAAGAAGGGGAACCTTTCTGTGAATCCAGTGCTGGTTGAGGTGCAATTAGCAGATGCACTAATGGGATGCCTCTCCTGACTCTTAAGGATCTCCTAGGCTCCTACTGTGATCACTTTTAAAAATATTTAAAAATTTTTTTATTTTTTTGAGTCATGGTCTTAACTCTATCACCAGGGCTGGAATGCAGTGATGTGATAACGGCTCACTGCAGCCTTGATCTCCCCGGCTCAAGTGATCCTCCCACCTCAGCTCCCTGAGTAGCTGGGACTACAGATGTGAGCCACCACACCTGGCTTTTTTTTTTTTTTTTCCTTTTTTTGTAGAGACAGGGTCTCATTATGTTGTGCAGGCTGGTCTCAAACTTCTAGGCTCAAGCAATCCTCCCACCTTAGTTTTCCAAAGCGCTGGGATTACAGGTGTGAGGCACTGTGCATGGCCCTAAGATTCTGCTGCCCAATGAATCTTGGGCATATGAAATGAGTCTCCCTATTCAAGGAGAATAGGCCTGGAACATTCAGACCAAGGCCCATTTGCAGTTTTCCCCAGACAAAGGGAGCTCTCTCAGGCTGCATGGGAGATGCCACTGATTCTTGTTGTGTTCTTGCCTGTCTGTTTCCTACACTATAACTTTTTTTGAGGGCAGGGATTATGTCCATTTTGCCCTCCACCATACCCCTGGCACCTAATGCAGAGGATTAGTTATATGTAAGCAGAAGCTCACTATGTGTTTGTTGAACAAAGGAATGAATAAATGGCAGGACAAGAGCTGGCCTTCATGGAGCTGTCCAGTGTTCTTACCAGCACCTGGCTTCTTTTGGTAGATTGGTCTGTTGCTTTCTTGCCTTCCTCCCAGATCTTTGCTGCAACACTGCACAAAACCTGTTCCTAGTATGTATTCACTGAATTACATACTTCCTTGACAGTGTTACTGTGCCCGTAGTGGCCCCCAAACAGCCTGCTGAGTTAGGTCCAAGTAGTTCTCTCTGCATAGAACCACATGAGTTAAATGCCTCACTCTTCATCTGTGTCTATGGAGTTTTTATTTCTCAGTCCCAGTCCTTCCATATCACTATGGCTGAAGGATGTGTGGTGGGAAGTGTTAGGAGAGGGTGCTGGAGGAGCAAGCTGGGGCCAGACTGCAGGGGCTTAAGGTGTGAATTTATGGGGCAGGGAGTGTGCCTTGTCCACCTCTGAGTGCTCAGTGTCCTGCACAATTCCAGGCACAAGGTCAGCTCTCAATAAAAGGTGCATAACTTCTCATTGTGCAGGACTGTGCAAGGATATGACAAATGTAGACCTGGCTCTAAACTCATCCCCATGAAATGTCTCAGTTGATATTTTCTGGGGAGTAGAAGATGAAGGATTACTGTTTACATTTATTTCTTCTTTGTATTTGTTTACTCACATCTGAATGGGCTAAAAAAAATCCAGTTCTTGATTCTTCCATGTTGCTTCTTAATATTTTAGACTGTCATATAATACAAGGCTAAGATAGGGAGCAGGGAGGGAAGACTTGGGGAAAAAAGGTGGAGCTAGGGGAGTGAACCTTAGACCAGAGATTTCAGTCTTTCAAACAGGCTCTGGGGAACATAAGTTTCTGCTCTAGAGCTCAGAAATCAGTGGGCAAAGAGAGAAAATTTCAGAGCCATCAAAATAGATGAACCAAGAGGTGGATACAGGGAGTGATTTGGGAAAATGACACAAGCCTTGCTCTGGTATGAGTCAGGGAACTCTGATGTCAGTGCCCAATGTACAACTGCAGCAAAAAGAGTCCCCAAGGCCTGGCACCACCAGGCACATCCTCAGGGATCTGGGCTCAGCCTTTCTCTTTGCACATCCTCAGGGCTCTGGGCTCAGCTCTGATCTCAGCACCACCTTGGAAATGCAAAGGCCAGTGCCAGGCCATGTATCAGGTGCCTGCTGCCTGCATCCCTCATCCTCCCTCACAGTGCTCTGTCCCTAAGGCAGCTCATTTCCTGCCTCTGGTTCTCCTCTCCATTGTCATTTCTTCCGTGTATTACCCTGTAGTCACCTCTCAAATTCTTTTCCCTGCCTTTGATCCCACCCCTTCCAACACATTCTCCATGAAGACAGCCAGAGAGAACTTTCTGGAACTCGCATCTCATCATGACATCCCTTTATAAACCCCTTCCATTACTCCCCACTTGCTCTCTGATGCTCCAGGTCCTTTAGCACTGGCTACCTCCACATAGGTTGCCAGAGACACCTTTCTGGAACTCGCACCTCATCACATCACAGCCCTTGGTAAACTCCTTCCATGACTTCCCACTACTGTGTGGCACTCCAGGTCCTTTAGCCCTCATCCAAGCTTCAGGCCTTGACTGTATTTTTCTCCCCATGTGGTCTCCATGCCAGCCTTGCCTTCTTGGCATCTTCAGAACCATTCTGCCACCCACTAGGTGCCTTTGGGGAGACTGCTCCCTCCATCTGGGAGGTGAGCTCCTCCTCCTCTACTCCAGTTCAGGTATCATCTCTTGCGAGAAGCCTTCTCCCATGACCCCAGGCACAGTTCCTTCACTGACCACACATAAATTATTTACTTCTTGTTATAGAGTGCTGAGCATTATCTGATACCCCTTCCCCCGGACTACGAGCGCTTTCAGAATGAGAGTGATAGCTTACTTCTTTCAGCATTCCCTTCCCCCATTGCCCAGCAGAGTGCCTGGCACATATGTGATGCATAATAAGTATTTGGAGAATTGTAAAATTAATTGAGCCCGTAGGATGGACACAGAAGACTGCCTTGTGGGGACAAACTCTTCAGTCTAGAAGGACGGAATCTGAGAAAAGGCACAACCAAATGCTATAAAATGCTAAGGAGGACAGAGAGGGACACATGAACTATGGGTGTCTGTTTGTCCAGTGGTCCCTTGGCTGGTCATTGTCCCTGGCTTTTAGATCCATTCCTTCTCTTTCTCCTGCAAGCTGTGTTTACCAGGTACCCCTGCCATGGGTGTTAGTCTAGATTTGGCAGGAGATTGGAGCATGAGAGGAAGGGAGAGGTCAGGTCATTTCTCCTTTTCTCTCTGCTCTGGCCATGGCTGCATCTGTACAGCTGTTTCAGGTCCCTGCTGGATAGGCCCTTCCACCATGGTCTCAGCTTTTCCTAGCAACCTCTGCTATGGTTCTAGCTCGGGCTGGGTGGCCCTAGCATCTGGGTTTTGGTAATACTGTCATCCCCCCGTGTCCTGCAGCTATTGAAGGGGACACTAGCCCCCGCTGTTGCTCATATTTGGGTTGCTTACCATCCCCATGTGGCTTCTTAGTCTTTTTATCCTCACTGTGGCCCATCCTCCCTATTAAATTTCCTGTGATTGAAATACTAGAGTGGTTTCAGTTTTCCTGACTAGATCCTTATCATCACAGTCTTCTTTCATAAATCAACTGAAGGTTCAGTCCTGGGGTTCCTGGATCAGCCTCTGCCCTGGGTTCTACCCACAGGGGTCTCTTGTCTTGGCCACAGTGTCCCTGCAAGCCAGACATTGGTGGCCCTTGTAAGCACCAGCATTGTCTCCTACTATTTGCCTTATGATTCCCTTTCAGTGATTTTGGTGATCTGGATCCCCGGTTGAATCAATGCTTCCATGCTTGTTGGTTCTCATGAAGGAGGATCCTGAATCCTGGCGGAGCAGGGTAGGAGGCTTGGTGCAAGACCACAACCCACACGTGGCCACTACTTTCAGGATACTAATTACCTTCTGTGCCTTGACACTTGGAAGAAGAGTGATTGAAACACATTCAGAGGCTAGTAGACTCCAGCAATTCATTATGCCAAGAGCTGGTGCCAATAGGAAATATAAAAACCCTTCCTGAGAGGCTTGGCTGAACTCAACAATTGATCACTGTAGGATTATTAAGGGAAATGAGTCTGTCATGCAGCCACCCCCCACTATGGGGCAGTGATAATGTGTCTTAGGGGACCTGGTTGGAGCCAGAACCTGGGCTGAGTTAACCCGAGTCTGACCTCCAGGTGGCTCTCACATCCCTTTGCAGGATGGCAGGAGAGTGAAGGGATTCCCCAACACCTGGTGGAATTAAAGGCATAGAGATTGAGGTGAGGGAACCGGGGCTGGTCAGGAGATGGATGGGTTACTCCAAGGAAGTGGATGAGACCCGGTGAAACCTTTCCCAAGAGTGGAGAAATAAAAATGCTTAAAGCTTCAGTTTGACAAGTACATATGATAGAAGAGAAGAGAAAAAGCTAAGAGAGGCTGGGCATGGTGGCTCATGCCTGTAATTCCAGCACTTTGGGAGGCCAAGGTGGGTGGATCACGAGGTCAGGAGTTCGAGACCAGTCTGGCCAATATAGTGAAACCTCGTCTCTACTAAAAATGCAAAAATTAGCCAGGCATGGTGGCATGCACCTGTAGCTCCAGCTACTCAGGAGGCTGAGGCAGGAGAATCGCTTGAACCTGGTAGGTGGAGGTTGCAGTGAACCAAGATCGTGCCATTGCACTCAAGTCTGGGTGACAGGGTGAGATTCTGTCTCAAAAAACAAAATCAAAAAAACAAAGAAAAAGAAAGAGAAAGAAAGAAAGAGAGAAGCTAAGAGAGCAAGGAAGAGAGATCTGGGCACCAGAAAAAGGTTGGCCATTTCTATAAAGGTCATTGAGGAGGTAGGATGGCAGGAAAGACAGGAATTCAACATGCAGGGATTCCACAAGACAGGACCCTGTGGCTTCATTTATCTAGTGCCTTCATGTGCCAGGCACATGGAAATGCAGAGGTGAAAAAGACACAGTGCCCACTCTGTGGGTGCTCATGCTGTAGATGCAGAGTCTGAGAATAAAGGAGATGACCATGATTCAGTGTGGTATGTGCTTAGGTGTAGAGACACACTTATTGCTGTGGAGTTTAAAAGAGGAACACTTAAGCAAACTTGGGAGGCCAGGTAAGGGTTACAGGAGACTTCTGCATGGAGTCTTGAAGGATGAACTGTAGTTATGCAGGAAAAGGAAGCAGAGGAGCTGGTGAAGGCATCACAGCATCTGAAGAGTGGTACACAAAGGCCTGGAGTGAGGGAAAGCTGGGTGTGTTTTGGGAGCTGGATGGGTGATCATGTGAGGAGAAGCTGGAGAGGGAAGTGGTAATGGAGGGTACCCTGGGAGGCCTGATGCTACTAGGAGTTAGGGCTGGTCTTCTGTGAGCCATGTGGAGCTGCTGAAACAATATGGTGGAGGAGTGATACAATGAGATTTCTAGTTTAGAAAGATTACCTTGGCTGCAATGGCGAAACATGATCAGAGAGGGGCACGACCGAGGCAGAAAGACTACACAGGTGGCTGTTGTGATGACTCATGTGACAACTGCTTCCTGCCAGTCCAGAGTATGCTGTGACTCCAGACAGCCCAGCTATCACAACTGGGCAGACAGAGCTTGCCTGTCCCATCCCTGTCTAGGATCTGTCAGCCCTAATGAGGCTCGTGCTGGCATGGAGAGAGGGACCTTGGGGAGCTGCTTTGGGAGCAGAAGTGGTAGAGAAGTCAGCTGGACAGGCTCTGAGATGTGCCCTGTCTTCTGCAGCTGACCACAGGGCCAATGTGGTTTGACTCAGTGGGGTCAGTGCTTTGCAGGTGGAGGCAGAGATTTAATGGCTACTGCTGATGAGTTGTAAGAGTGAGGGTTTTTAGGGAATGTATGTGAAGAGGCATCTCTATACAGCTAAATTCCTTTTATTAACTTAATGAGCTTGGCTCCTTTCCTGGAAATGCAAGTGCCATTTGGCACTATCGCTGCTGCTTCAGAAAGGGTGTCATTACACTAAGAATCTGTAGGAATGCACAATAGTGATAAACGAAGCTGCTTGGGAGATTACACAGCATCACGCAGACTTTGCAAGGACCTTCAGAAGGGAGAATGCTTTCACTCTGAGGTCAGTACCCAGGTTAGGGGCTGGGAGTAGAGGTAGTGGAGATAATCACTCCAGTAATTATCTAAATAATCCAATCAATGCAGGTAATGCTGGCTAATATTAAAAGGGAGAATATTAGAATATTAAAGTCATTTTAAAGTTGATATATAAACATTAAAGGGGTCAAAACACCTCCCAGCCCTTCTCAGTCCCCCGTGTGCTGAGCACCCTTAAGTACAGGTTTCTAAAGGCAGGACCCAAGTTTAAAAGCTTTGTTCTTTCCATGTTGCAGCTTTGCATCCGATTGTCCAGGTGGTTCCTAGACCCACTGACAGGGAAACTGGAGGCAAACTATTTCTTCCAAACACCCGACTAGATTTGGAACACCAAGGGCTGAGACTAGATCACTGGGTAAAGTGGGAACAGAAATCTCTCTTTCCATCCCTTTTGTTCCTTGGAATGAGAGGAGCCTTGAAGCTAGGGGAAGACTTGGGAAGTTATTGGGCTTTTGAAATTATATCATTGTGAAATCCTCTTTCTCTGAGTTTGGAGCTGAGAGTTGGATGCAAACCCTGTGTGACAATAAAATCTTCCCGGATGATGTCAGCCAGCAGACTTTATCTTTATTCATGTGATGCTAAGTCCCCTGGAGCCATAGCTGCAGAGAGGATGGGGACCAAGTAGCCTTCAACAAGCTCCTCTTCCTGATCACCTGCTGTGTGTCAGTCATTCTCTTTAATCCTCATGGTAAGCCTGTAATGGTGGCATTAGTCTTTTGCAGCTGCAAATTGGAGGCTCAGAGAGGTTAAGGCATTTGTCAAAGCCCACCCAGCTGGTAGGTGGAAAAGGCGGAATTGAACTTAGATTGTCTTAGGCCCAAACTAGTGCCTTTCCCCACACACCTCTCCTTGCTGATGAGGAAGGTGTTGTTTGGGGATCTGTGGATGTCAGATTTGAGCTTAGCCCAGCTGGGAAAAGTGTCTGTGGTCCCTCCACGCGCTCTTGGCTCCTATCCCAGGCAAGGATTCCACATGGTTGGGTGCTTTTATAAAATTTTTATTTTTCAATTACATGCTCATTGTAACAAATCCAAACAACACAAAAGTGGATAAAAAGGAGGCAGAGAGGGACGGTCCTCCCCATTCCAGTTTGAGGCCTTTTTCTTTGCTTCTGACATGTGGAGTTGAAGGGGCAGGCTAAGGGACTGGATGGGCTGCCTCAGTTCTGGGCTCCACCACTTGCTAATTCTACAACCCTGGGAAAATTACTTAACTTCTCAGTGCCTCAGTTTCATGTACAAAATGGGATAATAGTACTTATCTCAAGGGTTGCTGTAAGGGTAAAATATTTAAATAACTAATAAGCATTGAATAAATCATAGTGATTTTTATTAAATATGGCTTTTAAAATCCAAAATGAGTATTAACACTGTACATATTGTGTGGCAACTTCCTTTTTCACTTTCCAATATGTTATAGACTTCTTTCCAAGTCTATACATATGGTATCATTTAAATGGTTGTGTAGAATTTTATTTGTAGGGATATACTATAATTTATTCATTCAGATATGAATGCATATTTAAATTATTTTGACTTTTTTTTTTTATCATTACAACCAATGTTACACTTTGTGCTTCACATGGTCCTACTAGCATTTTTGTAAGATAGAGTTCTGGAGCAGGATCATAAGATTTTAGGGTATTTGTATTTTAAATTTGATTATATAAATACAATTTGACAGCATAAAAAGAAAGCCTATTTCCTCAACCTTAATCGACACTAGATTCATTCACCTTACAGCTGCTGGATTAAAGAAATATCCAAAAAACTTCACATATGATGAAGATATTTATACAAAGGGAAGTTAAGTTCCTACTTTACACCACAGATGTGCAGACATGATAGAAACCAAAAGGCCAGGTGCAGTGGCTCATGCCCGTAATCCCAGCACTTTGGGAGGCCGAGGCGGGCTGATCACAAGGTCAGGAGTTCAAGACCAGCCTGGTTAGCATGGTGAAACCCCGTCTCTACTAAAAATATAAAAAATTAGCCAGGCATGGTGGCAGGTGCCTGTAATCCCAGCTACTCAGGAGCCTGAGGCAGGAGAATTGCTTGAACCTGAGAGGCAGAGGTTGCAGTTGCAGTGAGCTGAGATTGTGCCACTGCACTCTGTCTGGGTGACAGAGCAAGACTCCATCTCTCTCTCTCACACACACACCCCAAAAAACCCAAAGAAAAAGATGGCAAAAGACATAAAGCCCCTTCAGCACAATTTTGAACTAAAGATGAGTGTGGTTAGGGAGTACTCCATTCTTTAATCCTTATGACATTTACTCATCATCACCCCCACTTCAGAGGTGAGAAAACGGAGGCACAGAGAGATTAAGTAGTTTGCCTAAGATCATGCAGCTGGTGCATGGCATAACCTCCCTCCCATCAGGTCCTGCTCTCCGCTCAGCCATAACCTTCCTGTAGAGGTCCACACATGCTTTGGATGTGAAGATATTGAAGAGGCCTCAAGAAGTGGAAACTTCATTAGCCAAGGTGCAGAGCTCTGAGTGGTTCCATGCATTCTGCTTGGCTTTTGATGATTTTTCCATCTGTGATACAGAGGGGCTGAGCTGTAATAGGGAATCACTGGGGTGGATAGAGAGCATCTTGTCCCTTTCTGCCCATTGAGTTGGAGAGACTTGGGAGGCAGGCAGCAAGACAGTTCCTCTGCAGTTGGACTGCATTAGCATTCCCGTGTATTTATACAAATAGCCCCCAGCTCCTCTTGTGCTCATTTTCCGTACGTGCCTATCAATGTAGTAAATCCCGAGCACTTAAAAAAAAAAAAAAAAAACCCAACAAAATACAATCAGAGCCTTTTGTGTTCAAAAGCTAAGTGTCTATAAATCAGCACTCCTTGAATGAGAAGATGTATGTGGATTCATGAAGACAGGGCTTTGAATTATTTATCAAGAAGTGGTGCTACTTGGAACCTCAGGCACACTCAGCTCCGCAACAAAACGGAGTGGCTTCTCAAGATGTCTTTGTGGACATGATGGAGGATGACATGGATTTAAAGAATTAATTAGACATGGGGCTTCTTAGTGTCTGGTACTTGCCTACATTTCCAATCCCCCTATTCCCCAAGCTGCAGCCTCACCCAGGCACTCACAGATTCCCGAAGCATCATATTTGCAGTTTTCTCCCCTTGGATGTTCCTTTCCTCTTAGCCACCCTGCAAACTCCTATGCATCTGCCAAGAGCTAGCCTAAATGTCCACCCCCCCCTTTTTTTTGCAGAAATATTTCCTTAGTGTCAGGGTTAGTGGCATCCTTCTTTATAATTGTGTCTAGATACTAAATAATTCAAGAGCAGAGTTCGTTATGTCTACTGATCTATCACTAGGACAGTGTCAAGCACATAGTCAAAATTAGGGTTGTCGAATGAGGGAATCATTTGATGTTGGTGGGGAGACAACCCTTTTTAGTCAGCACCATGTGGCTGGCACGTGATAACTTAATTTCAAACACAATGTGTCTAATACTTCTGTGAGTGGCTTGATCAAGATGCTAGGGAAGATGCTTTACTGACTTTGCAGGTAATGCAAACCTGGAAGTGATAATAAACACACTGAATGGTTATTCAGTATTTTAAACAATGTGGATAGTTTGGCAGACTTGATTGAAATTCACAAGATACCACTAAATATGGATAAACTGGAGGTGTTACCAATATAAAGGTCTGTGAATCAACAGCTGTTGGTGGCTGGTGTGGGGGAGAAGATTCATAGGTGACCAGGGATTAAATACTCCTCCACAGATGCCATGGTCTTTCATACCCATTGGTGAGGGGAAGCTTAGGGGTTTGTCTAGAAAAAGGCAGGGACAGGCAGAGTTTGATTCACTGAATCTTCTGTGTTTGTAATAATGTCTGCCACTTAGTAGGTGTACAATAAATATTTGAATTATGAATGGTCACTCTGTGTTTACTTTCTGCTTGGAGTATCATTTGCCTCCAATTTTTTTTTTTTTTTTTTTTTTTTTGAGACAGAGTCTCATGCTGTTGCCCAGGCTGGAGTACAGTGGCACAATCTCAGCTCACTGCAACTGCCACCTCCTGGGTTCAAGCGATTCTCCTGTGTAATCTTAGCCTCCTGAGTAGCTAAGATTACAGGTGTGTACAACCATGCATGGCTAATTTTTGTATTTTTAGTAGAGGCGGGATTTTACCATATTGACCAGGCTGGTCTTGAACTCCCGACCTCAGGTGATCCACCCGCCTCAGCCTCCCAAAGTGCTGGGATTACATCATGAGCCACTGCATCCAGCTCAAATTCTTACTAGTCCTTCAGAACTGAACTCAGAAGTTACCAACTCTAGGGTACTTTTTCTAGTGGCTGCTTCCTCACTAGGCTATTTTAATACTCTGGTTTAAAAAACAGGACTTGGTGGGTGATCCAAGATGGCCGTTTAGGAACAGCTCAGGATTGCAGCTCCCAGTGAAAGCGCAGAGGGTGAGTGGACGCCGTGTTTTTATTGCCCACAGACTAGGAAATTCCCGGGCAGAGGTGCTCCACGGTCACCAGCGCGGCTGTTTCGGCCAGCGCGGCTGTGCCGGCCAGCGCCGGCCAGCGCCGCTGCTTTGCCCCGCGCGGCTGCTTTGTCGG
>NW_016107538.1:1183261-1251901 GCF_001604975.1 Cebus imitator | reverse complement strand
AAATAGATAAGTGATTTCCAAGCTTTAATCATTCTTCAAGAGCTTGGACGTGGAGTCAGGTCTTCTGACTCTAGATCTGTGCATTGGGTATGACGTCACAGGTGTGTCTGAGACACTGGAGGTGGAAGAGTTCAGAGTTATGGCAGGGTGTCTGGCCTGGAGGCAGTGGAATAGAGGAGAATGTTGCTGGAGTTGAGGAGGCTGGAGAACTGTAAGACCAGGATATTGGAAGGGCATCATCTTGGATGTTGAGTTCATCAAGGATGATATCAGGGGATAGGGAGTCGAGCACATTTTAAAGATCGCTTCAGACTGAAAGTTACAGAATGGTCCAACCTCAAAAACACTTTAGTAAGAGAAGGATAATTTGTTGGCTTTGAGTATCTTAGGAAGGGTAAATTAGTCAAGCTATGGGGCGGTCAGGGAAGCAACTGGGTCTCGAGAACTACTGGAACCAGGAATTTGAGTGCCAACAGGTCTTCCTCTCTCTCTGTGTCTCTGTCCTTTTCTCTGTCCATATCTTGCTTCTTGGACATATTTGTTTCATTTGCTGTTTCCATAATGAACCATTTTTTTCATGTGGCAGGACACAAAACAGTTCTGAGGCTTACTTCTCATAGCTTTAATCACCAAATAGACTGACCTTCCAGGACACACATTTTTAAATTCCCAAGGAACAGATCCATTATCTCAGAGGGAGTGAGGTGCTCATTCCTTGATTAGGGCCCTCAATTTGTCAACAGGTAGGTTGGGGAAAGAGCTTGCAGTGCGATGAAGTTATCGTGGGGAGTGTAGTCATTTAACAGACATTTATTCTTCATTTTATTATAGGAGATATAGCAATTGGGATGACTTTGGCTGCAAATAGGAGAAAGCCTTACTTACACTGGTTTAAATAATAAGGAAATTTATTGGCTCATATAACACGAAGCCCATGTGTAAAACGGTCTTAGGGTTAGCTTAATGCAAAGGCCCCACTGTCCTTTTTTCTGCAATGCCCTGATCTGTACCCTTTCGCTTGGTCTTTGTCTTCAGACTGCTTCCTTTATGAAGACAAAAAAGAGGCAGCAGTTTCTGGCTCCACATACACACATAAAACCCAGAGGAAGAGAAATTGTCTGAAAGATTTTTCATAATAAAGAAAGCTTTATTCTCAAGAGTTTCCCCGCAAGCCTCTCTCTGGTTTTACTGGCTTGAACTAGATCCCATGCCCTTTCCTGAACAAGTTGGTGGCTGGTGGATTCCGTTTGCTGATTGGCTCAATTCTATTCATCCTGGAGCCTGAGACAAAGAAGGAGACTGGGATTATCCTAATTGGATTAGACTAATTAGAGGTCATCTAAAACACCTGGGTGCCACTCTGTAGGCATGGGTGTATCAGTTAGCTTTGTTTTTGTCTTTTGAGATGGAGTCTTGCTCTGTTGCCCAGGCTGGAGGGCAGTGGCAGGATCTCGGCTCATTGCAACTTCCACCTCCTGTGTCCCAGCGATTCTCCTGCCTCAGCCTCCCGAGTAGCTGGGATTATAGGTGCCTGACACCACCCCTGGCTGATTTTTGTATGTTTAGTAGGGACAGGGTTTCACTATGTTGGCCAGGCTGGTCTCAAACTCCTAACCTCAGGTGATCCACTCACCTTGACCTTCCAAAGTGCTGGGATTACAGGAGTAAGCCACCGTGCCCTGCCTCAATTAGCTTTTGTAGTGTAACAAACCACCTATATTTTAGTTATTTAAACTATCATTTGTTAATTAAGTTCAGATTTTGTAGGTGAACAATTTGGGCTGTGTTTAGCAGGATGGTTCTTCTCTTGTGCCTAGATCTCTCCAGCAATTTTGGTCAGCTGATGGGTCAGCTGGGGTTGTGGGGTTTATGACATCTTTGCTGAGATGGCTCGGATGACTGTAGACTCTCTTCCTCTGATTGTCTCAAGGTTCCAAGAGCCACAGGAGAGAACAAGCCCCAGGGCACAAACACTTTCCAAGTATCTTCCTGCCTCACATTGCTATTAACCCATTGGCTGAAGCAAGTCACACAGCAAGTACAGAATCGGATAGGGGGAAGATAACTCAAGGGGATGGATATGAGAAAGGGCTGGGCATGGCAGCTCACACCTGTAATCCCAGAACTTTGGGGGCCGAGGTGGCCAGATCACTTGAGGCCAGGAGTTTGAGACCAGACTGGGCAATAGAACAAAATCCCATCCCCCGCCACCAAAAAAAAAAAAAAAAAAAAAAAAGAGGATCTCCTGAGCCTGGGAGGTCGAAGCTGCAGTGAGCTGTGATTGTGTCTCTGCACTCCAGTCTGGGAGTGAGACCCTGTCTCAAAAAAGAAAAAGAATGAACAAAGTTGGAGCCATAAACACAACAATCTACCCCAATAAGGAGAGCTGAGGCTGGGGGAAAGCCACTGTTTCTACCCTAAGATGCAAATGGAAAGAGTGGTTCTAGAGAAGATGCAGAATACAGGAGACTTTGCCTCCAATACAACACGAGCCACAGGGCATACTGTATTGGAAGAAGCGTTTGGGCACGGTATACATCTGGAGAGAAGACAGAGAGAAAGAGGTTTGCATTTAGGACCGAAAGTGAGGATGGAGGGGACAGTTCAACTTGGGAACAGTGCCAGGCTCTAGACTAGGCATGCTGCATGCTGTGCCTCATTTGGTCCTACAGTTGCAGGTGAGAAAATGGGCTTAGAGAGGTTAAGCCACTTGCCCAAGGTCAAGGTCACACAGTAGGTGTGGATTTAAGCCCAATTGTCAGTGGATCTCAGGTGTGAAGGAAAAAGGATTTGGCTGAAGATGGCAGTGAAAGAGGAGGGGAATGGGGTAAAAGAGTGCTTAAGTGCAGAGATCTGTAGCCCCAGCTCACCCCAATGTTGAGCAGAGTGAGCTTGGATGAAGATGCCTCTTTGCCAGCATGGAGTTCTGGACTGGGAGCTCCTGGGGCAGGGAACTCATTCCTGCTCTAGTTCTCCTGCCCACAGCATCTGGCAGAGTTCTGAGATTTAGCACCGAAGGGTGCATCCCATGTGCCCAGTGCTTTGCCGTCATTGTCTCACTCAGCCCTCCTAACAGCACAGATGTGGCATGTGATGCTATGATCCCCATTCTACACACGTGACAACTGTTGTCTGGAGAACTAAGTCACACCTTTGTGTTCGCTTTGCAGAGTTAGTGAGTGGAGAAGCCAGGGCTTGAAGGTGGGGCATGGAGCCCAGAGTTCATAGTCCGAAGTGCTGGCTAGGCTGCCTCAGGGAGGGAGCAGTGCATGAAAGGAAAGGGAGGTGGGAGGGGGAAAGCCTGGACATGGAGACCCTCATGGTGAGGGGTTTGACAAGTCACCACTGAAAACATGTGAGGACTTATTATGACTCACCACGATTGAACTGTTTTCTGTTTTTTGGGGGTGGGGGATAGAGTCTCGCTCTGTCGCCCAGGCTGAAGTGCAATGGCGCGATCTCAGCTCACTGCAACCTTTGCTTCCTGAGTTCAAGTGACTCTCCTGCCTCAGCCTCCTGAGTAGTTGGGATTACAGGCATGCGCCACCATGCCCAGTTAATCTTGTAGTTTTAGTAGAGATAGGGTCTCACAGTGTTGGCCAGGCTGATCTTAAACTCCTGACCTCGCAACCCGCCTCACCTTCCCAAAGTGCTGGGATTACAGGTGTGAGCCACCGAGCCCGGCCTGGACTAAATGTTTTTTATATCTTATTTAACCCTTAAAAAGTACTTGGGGGCTTAGCACTGTGGCTCAGCCCTGAAATCCTAGCACTTTGGGAGGCCAAGTTAGGAAGATCACTTGAGGCCAGGAGTTACAGATCAGTCTGGGCAACATGATAGACCCCGTTTCTACAAAAGGCAGAAAAAATTAGCCAGGCATGGTGGCTTGTGTCTGTGGTCCTGGTTACTTAGGAGGCTGAGGTTGGAGGACTACTTAAGCCTCGGAGTTTGAGGCTGCAGTGAACTATGATCATGCCATTGCACACAGTCTGGGTGAAAGAACGAGACTCTGTCTCAAAAAAAAAAAAAAAAAAAAAAACTTGGGGATACATATTATTCATTGGCCCATTTAAGAGGTGAAAAAAATGAGGATCAGTGGGGTGGGCTCATTTGCCAAAAACACACTAGTACTAAGAAGAGGCAAAGCTGCAGGCAGACCCGGTCAGGGCTAACCCTCAAAGCCCACACTTAACCACTGTACCATCCAGCACTTTGCTATCCAGTACAACACTATCCAACACTGAGCTGCTGTCTAGGACCATGCTATCCAACACTGAGCTGCTGTCCAGGACCATGCTATCAAACAATGAACGAATCAGTCCTGCGCTATCTGGGCCCATTCGGGGTGCAGGAGGAGGCTGAAAAGGTAGGTATTTGTAGGATGCGCTGCAAGCCTTGATTACCTAGAAGACTCCTGGGAGAAGGAGGGTCAGACTTTTTTGTTGCTTCTTAGGATTTAATTTTTGGAACACTCTGGTGAGAGTTGAGAATTTGGCACAGAGTGAGCACCCCAAAAATGACTGCTGTATTGAACCAAATTGTGGCTTTTCCTGGAGTGTGACACTTCCAGCCAGAGGCCCTTCAGGTGTGCACAAGAACAGCAATGCCCCAGACCTCCAAGGACTAAGGACCTAAAGTAGTGCGAGAAGCCCAGGTGCAGGAGGGGCATGGTGAGCTCCAGGCCTCCACATCTGAACGGAGCGCTCCCATCAGCTTGGATGAGCCAGATTAGGTCCCTCTGCGCATGATGGCTTCCTCCTTTTCAAGCCATTCTATAAACTCCCAGTGCTGCAGCCAACCAAACAGGCAGGGGTGGAGCAAGAACCATGTCCTCCCTTCGAATCAAACACTTCCCACAAATCTTTTTCTCCCCAAAGTCATTATTAACAATCTTCATCCCCACAGCATCTGTTAACGATTTATTATTACAGGGGTAGTATAACATTTTCATACCTATACCATTTTTCATTCTAGGTGGAATTAATTGCAAATGACTCACAAGCAAACATTTCCTCCAGCAATCCACTGCAAACAATGGAGATCTGATTTCTCCCACCAAATCCTGCCACCTTGCCCCAGCTTCCATGACCTTCCCTCATTTATCACCATTGTTCTAAATGAGTCATACATACCAATAGAAAAGGCCCTCAAACTGTTGACTCAGTGGCTCCTTTCTGCTAAAAGTGGCTTCTAAAAGCATGTGGACGCTTCTTGAAAACTGAGTTCTAGTTTCTCATCAAATGGAAAAATAACTTTTCCTCAGGATATAAAAATCATTCATTGATTGAACCAACTTCAGATTCTTTTAGTGGTGGCGACATGGTATACTTTCTGGAGATTAATTCTGAGTTAAAAGCTCAGAGGAAAAGGTGGCTTGATCTATTTTTGAGTCTGCCACAGGCCTTGGAGGGGGAGCAGTGAAAGTTACATCAGATATCTGACATTCTAGTCCCACTTTTTTTTTTTTTTTTTTTTTTTTTTTTGAGACAGGGTCTGGCTCTGTTGCCAAGGCTGGGGTACAGTGGCACAATCTCAGCTTACTGCAACTGGGCTCAAGCAATCCTCCCACCTCAGCCTCACTTGTAAGTGGGACTACCATGCCACCATGTCTGGTTAATTTTTGTATTTTTTGTAGAGATGAGGTCTCGCTATGTTTCCCAGGCTGGTCTTGAACTCCTGGGCTCAAGAAATCTACCCATCTCAGCCTCCCAAAGTGCTGAGGTTACAGTTGTGAGCCACTTAACTCAGCCTCCTCACTTTTTACATGAGGAAACCAAGGCCTAGAGAGGTTAAGCGACTTCTGTAAGTCTCCTGGTGAAGTAATGGTGGAATTGGGATTAGAAGCCAGTTTTGCATACTTACTATCAAAGTATGAGGAATTGGCAGAATAGCTAACAATGGCTGACATTTATTAAAAAATCACTATATCCTTGCTATGTGTGGTAGATTAAATTATTGTTTATAACTCATTTCTTCCCCCAGAATCTCCAATCCACAGGCAAACGAGAAGTATGTGCTTGTTGTTGTATGACACTGAGCTTTTGTGGTTGTCACACAGCAATAGCTGACTAATATAGTAATTGGTATCTGAAGTGGAATGCTTTCATAACAAAAACCTGAAATTCGCGGCATTGGCTTTGAGACTGGGTGGCAGGTGGTGAGGGAAGTGTTGTAGGAGGCCAGTAAAATGGCACTCACATTATGCAATGGCAAAACATTTGGTAAAGCTGTCACTTGCAATAGCCTAGAAGGTAAAGAATGTGCCTGAAGCATTTGTCAAATTAGATGAAGAGATTCTGGGGCAGGCTGGTGAAAGTATGAGCTGCTTATTGCACTAAACTCAAGGAGGAACTGGCCGGCTTGCAAGCAGAACTTCAAGGAACTATAAAGAGGCCAGAAATTGCACGGTGGGAAAACAAAACAATGTCTTACCAGACCAGAGGTGTGGCCACTACAACACAGCCTCAGGAGATGAAATTTAGTGGTTTCATCTGTAAAATTTTTGTGGGTTGTTTTGCAGCCATAGCTGTCTGATGGGTACTCTCTACCTGTCACTTTGCATGCATTATCTCATTTAACCATTATAATCATCCCAGAATGTAGATGTGATTATTTCCATTTTACAGATGCTGAAACTGAGGCGTAGAGAGGTTTTGAAACAGGCCCAAGGTCACACAGCTATGTGAGGCAAACCCAGAGTTAGAACTCAGTGGTGGAGGCTGGGTGCAGTGGCTCACACCTGTAATCCCAGCACCATGGGAAGCTGAGGCAGGTGGGTCACCTGAGGTCAGGAGTTTGAGACCAGCCTGGCCGACATGGTGAAGTGCTATCTATACTAAAAATACAAAAATTAGCCGGGCATGGTGGTGGGCACCTGTGATCCCAGCTACTTGGGAGGCTAAGGCCAGAGAAATGCTTGAACCCAGAAGGCGGAGGTGCAGTGAGCCAAGATCATGCCACGGTACTCCAGCCTGAATGACAGAGAGAGACTCTCAAAAAATAAAAAAAGCAAAACAAACTCAATGGTGAATCTGACTCTAAAATCCATTTCTCGTCAGCAAGGTTTTCTGCCTGTCATCCCGCAAACGTTGCCCTTGTCTTTACTATTAACGTGTGTAAGTGTGATAGGCACAATAATGGGCCTCCAAATATGTCCCCATCCCAGTCCCTGATATTAAGAGGAACTCAGGTTGCAGTTGGAATTAAGGTTGCTAATCATCCGACCTTCAGAAGGGGAGATTATCCTGGATGATCTGGGTGGGCCCAAAGTAATCACAAGGGTCCTTATAAATAGAAGAGGGGATCAGACAGACCTTTGAATTGCTACAATGCTGACCTTGAAGACAGAGGAAGGGGCCATGAGCCAAAGAATGCACACAGCCTTCAGAAGCTGGAAAAGGCAAGAACACAAATTCTCCCCTAAAGCTGTCAGAAGGAACGCAGCCTTGTCAATTTTACTGTGATTTTAGCCTATAGTCTCATTTTGGAATTCTGACCTCCAGAACTCTAAGATGACAAATTTATGTTGTTTTAAGTCATGAAGTTTGTGGTAGTTGGTTATAAACAGCAATAGGAAACCAATACAATGAGTACTCCTAAATGTGTGCTTTATCTGTATGTATATGACTTTCTTATTATTTTTTGAGACAGAGTCTCACCTTTTTGCCTAGGCTGGTGTGCTGTGGCACGATCCCGGCTCACTGCAACCTCCACCTCCTGGGTTCAGGTGATTCTCCTGCCTCAGCCTCCGGAGTAGCTGGGATTATAGGCATGCAGCACCACATCCAGCTGACTTTTGTATTTTTACTAGAGACAGGGTTTCACCATGTTGGCCAGGCTGATCTTGAACTCCTGACCTCAGGTGACTGGCCTGCCACGGCCTCCCAAAGGGCTTGGATTACAGGTGTGAGCCACCACGCCTAGCCCAATGTGACTTTCTAAGTGTGTGTCTCTCCACGGAAGTCTATATGTCTTGGGTGAGGGCTGCCCTTTTGGTGGCCAAATTGGGGTGAAGAAGCCAGCAGATTCCTGGGGGGGGCTGCAGGCTTCATCTATTCCTTTATTAGTTGGCCACAAGCAAACACAGCACTGTAATTAAACTCAGCAAGCATGATATGCCGAGGACCTACAGGTCAGTGTCTATGTGAGTGGGTGCAGCCATCTGTGTTCAGGTACTCACACACGTGTGAATGTTCACACATGCACCTGTGAATGAACGTGTCATCTCTGCTCATGCATGTGTGTATATAGATGTGTCTATGTATATGACTATGTGCAGGCATGTGTGTACATGAATAAGGCACATGAGAACACATATACACATATACATGAGAACATATATGTACACCTTTGTGTTATGTGTATTGTATGCACATGCATATACCCTGGATTCATTTGGGGATTTTGGGCCTGAGATCAGAGCCCTCCTAACCCATTTAACTGGTGCATTCCTGAGCAAGGCCCTGGGTAGAGACGAAGTACAGGAGCCCTTGACAGGAGCCATTAATTTGCTCTGTTCTCCCTGAGGCTGGAGTAAAATGAAGCTTGTTTTCCATTTCTACACAATGAGAAGAAGTGTATCGATTTTTCCTCACTTCTGATTGTTCACATTAGGGGCTTGTTTCTAAATAATTGACACTAGGATCATTCGTTTTACTGCACAAACATATTTTACGGGTCACTTTTCCCTTTGAGACATAGTCCTGGGTGGACCTGAAACAAGTCCATTTTGTAGATTGGTGTTTCTCTGTATGGAGAACATCCCTCAAAGAGCAGGTTCAGCTGCTCTGGTGGCCCCCTTTCAATTGTGTATTTCCTCACCCATTAATTTGTCCACAAGATTCCACTGAGTGCCAGTGCTGTGTGCACAGAATCTAGGCAGTAGGCGTGGGCTGTGGTAGAGGGGCACTAGTGGGTCCTTGCTTTCTGAACCAATCAGTCCCAATCAGTCTGAGCCTGAAGTGCTAGCCTCAGAAGAAGCCTTCCACCCGTCCACCCGTCCACCTGTCTACCTGTCCACCTTAGGAAGCAGTAAGGAAATTCAAGGGCTCAGGGAAAAGCAGGAGGAAGAGGGAGGGATGAAGAGTCAAAGCCTCTAGTTGTCGAGGTCCCCTCTCCTAGCTTTGTTCATGCCACCCTGACTTTTCAAAGGATGCTGCCCCATTGTCCACTGCTAATCATCCTCATGCTTGAAAAATAGCTTAACTCCTCTGAGGATTCTCTGAGCTCCCAAACTGGAAGGACACCTCCCTCCTCAGTCCATCTCCCTCTGGGTCAGCATCTGAACCTCTTTCCTCACATCCTGACTTGCGTTTCAATGTGAGTTTCTTGGAATGTAATTTCTTTGAGGTCAGAAGCTACCCCTGCCTCACCGTCTCTTCAGCTTCCACAGGAGGTTTTCAATGCTATTACCCATACACTCGGATCACCCTCATTCCTTGGACTTGTGAAATTCTGAGAGAAGCAGCTGGGATGGAAACTGGTGACCACCACTTCCAGTCCTACTGACTGTTTTTCTGGACTTCTAGTACTGATCCTCCATGCCCACCCTTGGGTTAAGGCAGTCTCTCTAAAGTCTTCTCAGTGTGACTCTAGGCTAATTTTCCTTTTTGAATGTGGTGCTGAGAACAGCAGTTTCTTCTCTTGTATGAGTGACCTCCTCATGGAAAGCTCAGGTTTCCAAGCTTCGATGCCACATCCTGCAACCCAGTGAGGAGGAAAGGGGAAGGTCCGGGCTGAAAAGCTTACAGCTTCCCACTGACCCTGCAGGGCAGGCTCCTTTCTGGCTGCCTGTGGGCCCCGCAGCAACTGGGTCAGCCTTGTCTGCTCAGGGGAGGGTTGCTCCTGGTTCTTGCAGGAGGCCTCAGCTGGTGCAACAGCAGTGGCAGGTTTTGGGGGGCATCTCCTATTTCTTTATATGGTCTGAGAGAGAAAGTCATGGGACTTTATTATACAGGCTGAAGCCAGGAATGCTAGTTGCCTCCCTAATATCCATTCTCTTCTTTGTTCTTCATAACAGAACCCCAATTCTATTTCTTGTGGCAATGGGTCTAACTAAAGGACCAAGTGTTCCAGCTTCTCTTGCAGCTAGAGGTGACCAACAGGTTGGGAGCAGAAGTGGTTGGGTACAGCGTCTGAGAAACTGCTTTAAAAAAGGGCAGGCAATGGTATATGATTTCTGCCCCCCTCACCCCACCCCTTTCTCTACTGCTAACTTTCTGCCTAGAACTCAGGCATAATAACTGGAGCCGCAAAAGTCATCATGAAGTGACCTTGAGGATGAAAGCCATTTTTCTATAAGGATGATAGAACATAAGGCTGGAAGATTCTGGCTCCTATTCACTACAGAATACTTTCTTCTGTTTATCCCGGGACTTCTTGTATAAGAGAGAAATAAATTATTACCATTTTCTGTTACTAGTTTCTTAATGTAACTCCTGATATATGAGACTGTATAGTTACAGCTCTTACTGAGAATAGCCAGGTGTTCAAGAGCTGGGTGACCCATCACAAGCAATCTACCAGTCTTTTAAAATTCTATTACTAAAACCCAAACATGCTCTTTCATTTCCAGCATAACACTGGGTCTAAATTTAGACTGGTACATCCTGATGCTGCACCAGCCTGCTCTTAATTTAAGGCATATAGGCATCTTGCTAATTTGGGGATAGTTATGTGACTAAGGGAGAAAGTGGCAGATGTAAGGGGAGCCCAGGCTTTAAAGGGTATTTTCCCCAGAGACTCCTGCCATACAGATATCCAGAGTAAAGTAGCAAACAACACAGGCTGAAGGTTTCAGGCTCGGCCAAGCAGCCAGGTAGTGCAGCCCAGCAGAGTTCATTCCACTTTGTAGAGGCTGCATGTATGTGTGCAGGCTGTCACTATTTGACTGGATGGGTTATTAAAGTCAATGTTTATTCTGATTGGTCAGTGCCTATGCCTATACCAGTTAACTATTCTGAATAGGACCCCTGCATAGTACAAGGCTTTTAAAACCTGACAACCTCCTTGCTTGATGATGTACTCCTTAATCTCCAGGTCCACTCAAGGACTGTGGAATGCACTGGAGTTCAAACTGTATGTTCAAACAGTAAATGATTAATTCTACACCTGTGCAACTCTGTAATACTGGAAGAGGAGGTCAATGAGTATGTGTATAAAAGGACAACAGAGGCCTTTCCTCTAAGTGGATCATCCTCAAACTCTTTGTTTTCTTCAGTTTATCTGGTTGTCTTTTGATCGGTACAGACATACCTCGATTGGGAATTAGTCATATTCCACCTGCACAGCCACCTTTTTCTCTGTGTCAAAAATGACAAGCTCTTTACATTCAAACATAGCCACCTATTAGATGGTGTTGTGTTCTTCAGTGTTCTGCCTTCTGAAATAGATACCCACTCAGCACGTGCAAGTACCAGCCCTTGGGCCTTTGCCAGTCTGCTCCCTCCCTTAGCAGTTAACCTGGTGGTGCTCAGTCCACCAGGGGCATGGCATGGCTCCTGCTACTTGCGGTTCTAATTCTTCATCTCACTGTCATGGAGCCTGCTTTTCTGGGAGCTCAGGACATTATTCTTTCTCTAAGCCCTTTGGGAAGGTTACTCAGGGGTCTAACCAAAGGTAAGTTCAGGCCCCCCCATCACTGCCTATTCCCTAAAGTGGTTTTGAGGCATGGGTACTTTGGTGTTCTTTTACTAGTTCACCTTGGGTGGACATGGAAGTTCCTGTCTTTTCTAATATTGAGCTGTGCTACTCATCCCTTCTGCTCTACCCTGGCTCTTACAGATCCTATTCCCTTCACCTCAGCCCAGAGAAGGAATGCAATTCAAGGTCATATGATAATGAGGAGACCCTGGAATTTTCTTCAAGAGGTAGCAGAGATTGGAGACCTGTTTGTGTCCATGAGAGTTTAAAGCTCTTCCTGGAGGACTTCCTATTCAAGATGCTGCACTGAGCACATTATAGCCTCTCCTTCCACTAAAACGACAGTAAAGGAATACAATAGTATAGTCCTCTAACAAGGAAGACAAGGGGAGGGGTATTGGATGAAGGATTTTAACAGATTTCTGGAAGAGAGAAGTATATGAAGAAATGCTGGCTGAAAGCAGAGTGGAGAAACTCAGCTTGGAATACATGCAAAGGGGACATGCTTAGTTGAGCGCAGAGAAGGCTGCAGTCATAGAGATGACAGACCTTTAGGCCGACCTAGGACAAGAGTGTGAGGCTGAAAATAGGAGGAATAATTGAAGATGTGTACAAAAGCAGTTGACCTTCACAACCCTCTCTTTTTCCCAATATGCAGGCTAGATGACAGTGCAGAATTTACCCCTAGGACAAAACACTTGTGGCTATTTAAATGCAAATTTAAACAGAATGATTATTTCTTAAGAAATTACATAAATGGGAAGAATTTGGGCAGTGAGTGTGAATTGGTGTCTGAGAGTAAGGTCCTCTGCCTTCTGACATTTGAGGGCGTAAGGTGTGGTGTAATTTTGACTTTCTGATCATTCGTGTGGCATGAAGCCCACCAGTGGTCAGCTCCGCCCTTGGATACAGAGCTCCTGGTCAGAGCAGTTCATTCATAAACATGAGTGAATGGCCAAGGATCTCCAAACATTTGAGGAGAATCTGAATTAATCAAGGGACAAATTAAGGTAAATGAGGCCTTGGTTGCAGAAGAAACAGGATGATTAAGGAACAGAACTTCTAAAACAACTCCTGTCTCCAAAGCAGTCACCCTCTCCCTGAACATATCAGACTCCCTGGGTGGTCCTGTTGAAGGTCCTCACTCCTGGCTCGAAGTGAAAAATTTAAACATCTTGTTTTGGCATCTTACCAAATCTATGCTGTAATGTCCAAAATGGTAGCTATTAGCCACTTGTGGCTATTTAAATGTAAGTTTAAATTAATTAAAACGAAGCAACAAATTTAGTTCCTTAGTTGCATTAGCCACTCAAGTGCAATTTCAAGTGCTCAATAGCTGCATGTGGCTAGTTTCTACCATACTGGACAGTGCAGATACAGAAGGTTTACATCACCAAATAAAATTCTATTGGACAACGTTGATCTATAGCAACACGTTACAGCCAAAACTTGCATTTTATCATCATTACATAGATTTATACACACACATCACTTCCTTTTACAATTTAATTTGTTTTTATATATTTTTAAGTTGAAGCATAATTTATATATAGTAAAACGCACAAATCTTAAGTGTACAGGTCGATGAATTTTAATATGTATATACCAGTGTGATTACCACTCAAACCAATATATGGCACATTTCCATCACTTCAGGATACTCCTTTGAGTCAGTATTTTGTCTCACCCTCTCCCATCTCCCCCAGGTAACCACTGCTCTGAAATCCAGCACCATGGATTAGTTTTGTCTGTCCTTGAATTCATAAATGAGGTCACACAGTATGTATCTTATGTATCTAGTTTTTTTCCCTCAGCATAATGCTTTTGAGATTCATTCACAGTGTGCATACATTGTGCATACGGTGTTTGTATTATTTTGTTGCTGAGTCATCCTCCATTGTATAAATATACCACAACTGGTTTCTCCATTCACCTGTTGATGGACATTTGGATTTTCTCCAATTTTGCCTATAATAAATAAATATGCTATGAACATTTGTTTTTAAGTTTGTGTGTGTGTGTGCGTGGAGTAGATTCACTGAAGGCTGAAAAATGCATTTATGTCTTGGATGTTGCTTTTTGGCAACATTACTTATTTCATAGGTTTCCATGTAAGATCATGAGCTTCACAAAAGCTAGGCAGGGGAGGACCTTGGGTCCCTGGAAGTCCTTGGGAATGAAAAATGTGTTGCTGGACGGCAGGGAGGGGAAATGTTTCTTCTTCAGCCCTTCTTCCCTGTTAACTAGAGTGGAGTTCAATGAGAAGACTCTGACAGGCGACACTTGAAATCAAACGTGTAGCATTCTGATTTGAGTGGGACTCTCGAGGGAGGGCTGGTTAGGAACTAGAGGGCATAAGAGACAAGTAAATAATAGACCTAACCGGGCTTGGTGGCTCACTCCTGTAATCCCAGCACTTTGCGAGGCGGAGGCGGAGGCGGAGGCGGAGGCGGGTGCGGGTGCGGGTGCGGGGGGGATGGTGTGTGGGAGTGAGTGAGTGAGTGTGAGTGTGTGTGTGTGAGACGGAGTTTCACTCTTTCGCGGGGGGAGGGGGAAGTGAGTGTGTGTGTGTGTGTGTGACGGAGTTTCACTCTTTCGCCCAGGCTGGAGTGCAATGGCGCGATGTGGGCTCACTGCAACCTCCGCCTTCCGGTTTCAAGCAATTCTCCTGCCTTAGCCACCTCAGTAGCTGGGATTACAGGCGCCTGCCACCACGCCCAACTAATTTTTGTATTTTTAGTAGAGACGGGGGTTTGACCATGTTGGTCAAGCTGGTCTCGCCCACTCTAGATACAGGGAAGAAGGGCTGAAGAAGCAGCATTTATTTTTTCCTATGTGGGTGAACTCAGCTGCCTTTTCGGCCCCTCTCCCTCATGACGCCGGCCATGATAGCAGTCACAGCGTAAGCTCCCAGACGCCGGGTGCATAATAGTCTGTTCTCACACCACTATAAAGAACTGCCCGAGATTGGGTAATTTATAAAGGAAAGGTTTAACTGACTCACAGTTCAGCATGGCTGGGGAGGCCTCAGGAAACACAAGCATCCACCCAGAGGCGGGAGCGAGAGCGCAGTGCCCAGCGACCGGGGAATTGCCTTATAAAACCATCAGATCTCGTGAGAACTCACTCACTATCACGAGAACAGCATGGGGAAACCTCACCCCATGACTCAATTAGTTCCACCTGGTCCCGCCCTTGACACGTGGGGATTATTACAATTCAAAGGTGAGATCTGGATGCGGACACAGAACCAAACAATTTCAGGGTGATTCCTAGAGTCTTCCCAGACTCAGCTTCCTGCTGCTCAGCCTGGGGGCTCTGGCGATGCCCTAGATTAAGCCTTGTCCTTTCTCACCTGACCTGTGAATCAGCCTTCTTAATGATCCCTCAGGCAGGGGTACCGTGATCTTTTCTTTTTTCTTTTCTTTTCTTTTCTTTTCTTTTCTCTTCTCTTCTCTTCTTTTCTTTTCTTTCTTTCTTTCCTTCTTCCTTGCTTCCTTCCTTCCTTCCTTCCTTTCTCTCTCTCTCTTTCTTTCTTTCTCTTTCTTTCTTTGGTCTTTCTTTTCTTTCTTCTTTCCTTTCTTTCTTTTTCTTTCCTTTCTTTCTTTCTTTCTTTCTTTTTCTTTCCTTTCTTTCTGTCTTTCTTTTCTTTCTTTCTTTCTTTTTCTTTCTTTCTTTCCTTCCTTCCTTCTTTCTCTTTCTTTCTTTCTTTCCTTTCTTTCTTTCTTCTCTTTTTCTTTCTTTCTTTCCTTCCTTCCTTCTTTCTTTTTCTTTCTTTCCTTTCTGTCTTTTCTTTTCATTGTTTCCCCTCCCTCCCTTCCTTCCTTCCCTTCTTCCTTTTCTTCTTTCTTTCCTTCCTTCCTTCCTTCCTTCCTTCCTTCCTTCCTTCCCTTCTTTCTTTCCTTCTTTCCTTCCTTCTTTCTTTCCTTCCTTCCTTCTTCTTTCTTTTTCCTCTTTCTTTTCCTTCCTTCCTTTCTTTTTCTTTCTTTCTTCCTTTTCTTTCCTTCCTTCCTTCCTTTTTCTTTCTTTCCTTCTTTCCATCTTTTTCTTTTCTTTTCTTTTCTTTTCTTTTGAGACAGAGTCTTGCTCTGTTGCCCAGGATGTAGTGCAGTGGCATGATCTTGGCTCACAGCATCCTCTGCTGCCAGGGTTCAAGCGATTCCCCTGCCTCAGCTTCCTGAGTAGCTGGGACTACAGGTGCACGCCACCACGCCTGGCTAATTTTTTTGCATTTTAGTAGAGACGGGGTTTCAACCATGTTGGCCAGGATGGTCTCGATCTCCTGACCTCATGATCCGCCCGCCTCAGCCTCCCAAAGTGCTGGGATTACAGGCATGAGCCACTGCGCTCGGCCAGTAGGGTGATCTTTCTAAGACACAAGTCTGACCCTGCCCCTTTCTTTATTAAAATACTTCAGTGGCTCCCCATTGCTCACAGGATAAATCTAAGCTCCTCATCATGGCCTAGAAAGCCTCCTGTGCCTAGGCCCAAAGTCTCCTTCTCAGTGCCCTTTCGTTTGATTTTCCCACATTCACCCCTGACTCCAGCTAGTGCAGGGGGCTGTCATAGCTCTTTGCTTTAGGTCTGGGGCAAAGGAGGCCCTTGCCACAGGTGTCAAAAAAACTTATAAACAAGATTTTAAATCAATATTTTAAAAAATCAAAACGAACTCAAAAACCCACAACGAATATAATATCAAGATTTCATGTAAAGACAGGCTTTGACAGTGCTGTGCTGCATGTTGTTTGGAGCCTGAGGCAAGGGGAAAATGCATCCTTACAAGGGTGTTTATGTATTTTAACGGATTAATTTAAATATCGCAAAACAGAAAAGTAGACATATCAACCCTCACAACATTATTTTAAGTTTAAATTTTATTTTTTTCCAGGCCAGAATTTATCACAATTTCACGTTCCTGCCTTAAGTAGAAGCAAGTGCATCAGTCATAATTTTAAAACCTAGTTTTGAAAAAGGGCAGACTTTGAGTCTGGGTTCACAGTGGCTTCACATGGTGCTGATGCGATGATGTCCTTTTTACTTGGGATACCACTTCTCCTGTCTTGGTGGTGTGGAGTGCTGGTGAAGAACAAGACCTTAAAACTGGACAAGCCAGGGTGTGGTGGCTCACGCCTTGTAATCCCAACACTTGGGGGATAGAGGTGGGCAGATCACTTGAGGCCAGGAGTTTGAGACCAGGCTAGGCAATATAGCAAAACCCTGTCTCTGTAAAAAATACAAAAATCAGCTGGGTGTGGTGGTGTGCACCTGTAGTTTCAGCTACTCAGTAGGCTGAGGTAGGAGAATTACCTGAGTTGGGAGGTGGAGGCTGCAGTGAGCCATGATCATACAATTGCACCCCAGCCTGGGTGACAGAGTGAGACCCTGTCTCAAAACAAACAAACAAACAAACAAACAAACAAACAAACAAAACTGACCCGTCTCAGTTTTACATCCTGGTACCATTATTCACCAGCTATGTGATTCAGGGCAAATTATTTAACTTATCCCTCTGCATCTCAGTTTCTTCGCTGGTGGAAAAGATATAACAGAAGCTCAATATCAGGGTGGTTGTGAAGAGCAAATGAGATAGTTCTTGCAAAGAACTTTGACAAATGTGAGGTCCAGAAAAAGTTCTCAAAACAATAAAAAGTCCCTAGATACAATCTTACTCATCCTTTAAGACACAGCTTAAGCCTGAGGAGCTGCGTGTAACTAATCTAGGAAGTCAGCATTTCCCCTTTCCCTGGGCTACCTCGACCCCAGAGCTTCCCCTGGCGTCTCCCTGACCACATGGCATAGTCCTCATGTGTGTATTGTCTGTCTCCTCCACTGACTGTGAGGAGCCCCAAGGCAGTAACCACAGGACATCTTCTGCAAAACCAAGGCTGAACTTGCTATGCCAGCCAGGGTTTCCAGACCATGCTTGGCACTCAGCTCTGGTCTCGCTCTGCTGAGAAGAAGAGAGAAGATAAGGTTTCTGCCGGAAAGGGCACAGTCTGGGGCAAGAGTTGACTGGCATGAAGACTGGTGACTCAAAATTACAGGTTAGTTTGAACTTCAGTCCCCTGCTGGCAGGGAGAGGAGTAACTAAGGGTCAGGAAGGCTCGGAGTGTTCTAGAGGAAGGTCCAGCCCTGCCATGTTGCAAGGCCCTCGGTGTTTTTGACTCTGTAGAACAAGTAATTCTAAGGAGTCCTGAGCCTCTGAGAGTGATCACTGGAATCTGAGTAACACCTCAGGCCATATGTGGGGGGTGATGGGATGGGGCTAGACACCCACATTATGGCTATTCTCATCTAATGAAAGAAGAGGGTGTTCACTGCTTCTATGTTGGGGTTTCCCACAACCTCACCTGAGGAAGCTCCCACACCACTGGTTCTGCTTCCAGCGCCTATTCTAGGACCCAGCTGCTGCCTCTCCTCTTCCTTCCCTATATCAGTCAGATTCCAACAGAGGCAGAAAACAGCAGGATTCACAGACACACAGATGTGCATGTGTGTATGTATATGCATGTGTATGTGTATATTTATATGTATATACATGTATCATATATCATATGTTTACGTATGTCTATCTGTGTGCTTGCATGGAATTGATTTATGCATTTTGGGAAATGGGGGCTAGGCTGGCCATCAGGAAGGGCAGCTGGAACTCTTAGGCAGAGCAGAAGCTTCTGTCCACAGGTAGAATTTCTTCTTCTTTATGGAAGTGTCTTCTCTTACGGCCTTTGCCTAATTGAATCAGGTCCTCTCAGAGTATCCAGGATAAAGGATACTTTACTTAAAGTCAACTGATTATAAACACTAATTATATCTACAAATACCCTCATAGCAACGTCTAGATTAGTGTTGGATTGAATAATTAGGGGCTGTGCCCTAGCAAAGTTGGCACACGAAACTGACTGTCACATTCTCCAAATTCACTTCTTGGACCTATGGAGGAAGAAGAAACCAACTTAGTCTCTTTGCGCCTGTGTAAAGCAAGAAGCAAGAGTTAAAAGGGATCCCCATGGGTTGGAACCCATATCTCTGATCAAAAGGGAGGAGGTGACTACAGACTCCCCTCAATAGCTCAAGCAGAGACCACACTCCTGCAAAACCAGTGTGGACATCCTCAGTCTCCACAAGAACAAGTATCTCCTTCAGGTGATGGGAAAAGGTTAGATGGGGAAAAAATGAGAGAAAGCATCCATTTCCCGGGCACCAGGCACTGACAGAGAACAGATTCTAAAAAAGCCTCATCCCCAGAGCTTGTCTAGTGAGTGATACATCCTTCTAACGGTCACATGTGGGAGCTATCATGTCACCTTCATTCACTTTCTTCTCTCCACCCAACCATCCACCCACCTACCCAATCATCGACTTATGTATGTATCCATCCACCCATATAACCATTCATCTACTCACATATCTATCCATCCACCCACTTACCCATCTATCCATCCTCCACTCACTTACCTGTCCCATCTACCCACCCACCTCTTCATCCACTCCCCTACCCACCCCCATATCCATCCCCCCCCCATATCCATCAATCTACCCACTTACCCATCTATCCATCACTCTCTACATATCTGTCTGTCCATCCACCCACCCACTCATCCATCCACCTACATATCCATTTATCTACTCAGTATCTATCCATCCATCCACCCATATATCCATCCGTCTACTCACATATCTGCCCATCTACCCACTTACCCATATATCCATCCTCCACTCAACTTCCTATTCCATCTACCCACCTACTTCTTCATCTACCCACCTACCCATCCATTCACCCACAAATCTATCAATCCACCCACCTACCCATCTATCCATCACTCTCTACTTACCTATCTGTTCATCTACCCGCCCACCCATCCATCCCCCCCACATATTCATTCATCTACTCTCATATCTATCCATCCACCTCCCCACCCATCTATCCATCACTCTCCTCTTACCTATCTATCCATCCACTCACCCACCCATCCATCCACCCACATATTCATCCATCTACTCACATAGCTGTCCATCTACCCACTTACTCATCTATCCACCCTCAACTCACCTATCCCATCTACCCACCTACCTCTTCATCCACCCCCTACCCATCTATCCATCCCCATATCCATTCATCCACTCACCTACCCATCTATTCATCACTCTCACTTACCTATCTATCCATTCACCTACCTATCCATCCACTCACCTATCCAAAGAGTGATTCTTCACTCACCTATCCACCCTTGCAGTATTCATACATCCACACATCCACCTATCCATACATCCACATACCCACGTATCTGCCCTTTACCTATTTATCCATCCTCCATCTCTATATATCCATGCACTCACCTACTGATGCTGATGCATCTACACATTTGCCATTCATCTATCTATTCATCTACTCACCTACCTATTTATTCGTGTGCCCTCCTATCTGTCCATCTACCCATCTGTTCATCTATCCAGCAGATATTTACAGATATTTACTAAATGCCTACCATTATGCAGCCACCGTGCTTGGTGCTGCAAGTGCAATGACAAGAAAAACAGAAACAGTAAACAGAAACAGTTATTTCCCTGAGGGAGCTTACTATCTAGGAGGTAGACATTAACACAGACAGATGCCAAATTGCAATGGAGAAAATTGGTATTAAGGAGAGGTACACAGTGGCATGAAAACCTGTAATGGGAGATTGAACCTAGTCAGGGAGGCAAGGAAGATTTCTCAGCTGAGATCTAGAGGAAGAGGCATGGACTTGGTGAAAGCAGAGAGAGAGAAACAATAAATTCACAGAATGAATGGCAGCTGGCGTGGCTGGAGTGCTCTCCAGGGGAGATCGGCCCAGGGGGAGATGGGGAGGATGGTAATGGCCATCTGTTGGGAAATTTTACTGTTTTTCTTAAACCAATCAAATCATTTTAGAAAGGAAGTAAATGATCAAATCTGTGTTTTGAAAAGACAATTAGGGAGGAGGAGAACAGTGAGGTGGGAAGACAATATAGGAGGCTGGTATAGTTAGCTGTCCTATAGTGTTTTGTTACAAATTTGGTATTGAATTTTTGGGACAAATATTTTTTCTTATGCAAATATCAACCATGAATATTGTATTGAGAGATACTTGATGTTCTAGGAAGTTTGAGTATTAAACACGGAGGTGTTGAATAAGGGCATTTTCCCTGGGGAGAAGTTTTGCAGTGCTTGCTATGTCTGGTTTTCCATTTGCTCCTTGAGGCAGGGATTCATTCCCCATTCTCACCCTAGGCCCAGTATAGATACCTGATGACTAGCTAACCAAGAAATAAATGAAGGGTTTAGAAGACTGTATAGGTTCTGGGTCTGTTTGCTCTCAGATCTATCCCCTAGCTTTCTGTGCCTTGCTCTGTGTGGAAGGGGGCTGACTTCTGCAGGCAGCATTCCCAACCTTCAGTCAGCAGAAGCCAGTGGGAGGCTCTGGTGGAGGGTGGGGGTAGTGGGGAAAAGGGAGAAACCAAGATATTTCTCCTTCCTTGTCTGCTTTGGATGGAGTCTTCAGTAGCTGCTGTACCTCCTTTATAGATCCAGCTTCTTCAGGGTGATTCTGGGCCCCTCCTGGGCAAGCTTCCTTTCTCTGTCTTGTGGCCTGGGAGTGGTAGTAGCTTCCTGCTGTTGCTAACATTTGGTTGCCTCACTGTCATGCTGGGCTTCTGAGCTTTTTCATCAATCATGTAACCAATTCCTTGCATTCAAATCCCTCTGCCTTAAACAATTTGGTGTTTTCCTCTTTCCTGCTTGGATTCTGATTAATGCAAGACTGAGTTGTGGATGTGGCTTCTCTGTCCCAGGACCTCAGAGTTTCTGGGAAATTCCCCACCTACATAACAGCTGCCTTGAGAAACTCCTTTGAACACAAATGATGGGGGATGCCATTTGCAGTTAAAAGAAGATACTGCTGCCTTTCTAAGGAATAAAAGTATAAACAAGCACATTAAGGGAGGGAGTAAGATGAGGGAGTAAGTTTTGGGGGAAGAAGTAACGATTACAATAATAGCAACTTTCAATTATTAGATCTCTGATATGTGATGCCTTGCATACATTCTCACGAATCTTACAAAGAAGTCATATTGTTCTCATTTTGCAGATGAGCAAATTGAGGCTAGTAGATGGAAGAGCTAAGGCTTGAACCTCTGGTCCCACTCTCTCCAGAACCTGTGACCATTCTGTGGAGCACACCAAGAGAGAAGAACCCTCTCCAAGAAGTAGTGATATTTCTATTAGTTATATATGCATTTATATACATACGCAAACACACACTTAATATACTGAAATATATATTAATAAGCTGCAAAGAATCTTATTAAACCAGGTCTTGCTACTCAGTGTGGAAATGTCAAATCCTCAGTGTCCAAATCACTTTGATGATGTCTATGATGCCAAATACCCAGAGAAGGGTTGAGACATCAGTTAACATAACGAGCAGCCAGTGTGACATCCCCGGACACAAAGATACCACACCACTCTTACTTTAACAATGACATAAAACTGCATTTCCAGGGGGACCTGCAGCAATAAAATCCCAGGCTTGATTATCCAAGAGACTATATCTTCTGCACAGGTCACAGAGAAAACACTAAGAACCAAACAAATTACAAGAAGAAAGATGAGACATCAAAGGAGGAATGGGGTCCTTGCAGTGTGTATGGTATAAAAACCAGATAGCAGAGGCCGGGTGCAGTGGCTCACACCTGTAATCCCAGCACTTTGGGAGGCTGAGGCTGGTGGATCACGAAGTCCGGAAATTGAGACCATCCTGGCCAACGTGGTGAAACCCCGTCTCTACTAAAAATACAAAAATTATCTGGGCGTGGTGATGGGTGCCTGTAGTCCCAACTACTTGGGAGGCTGAGGCAGGAGAATGGCTTGAACCCGTGAGGCAAAGGTTTCAGTGAGCCAAGATCACGACACTGCACTCCAGCCTGGGCGACAGAGCTAGACTCCATTTCCAAAAACAAACCAACCAACTAAACAAACAAACAAAAAACATCAAAAACCATATAGCAGAAGACGAGGAAGTGAGACTTATTTAACCCTTCCTTCAGGGAACTCAGTACAGAAGTCTACCCATAGGCTTTAATTTTTTTTTTTTTTAAGGCTATTTGACAAATGTACAGGACAGAGCAGAGAACGCTTATCAAGAATGAATTGGGGCTGAACAGAGGCAGTCAGGAAGTTGCCATGGTCCTTTTAAAAAAACTGTTTTTATTTATTAGTTTTCACAGTTTTATTTCTCCAGGATCCTCCTTGGGTCGTAATGATGACGTGCACTTTGTATATGAAGGTAGCTATTTCTTTAGCAGTGGTGAGTGGGTTACTCAGCCCTTACTGTTTCATTTCCGATAATTCTTGCCCTCAATAAACCCTTGGTGGATTCATAGGTTAATCTTGGGCCAAGGAATAGTGAGTAAGACCTTGGATACTCATACACGGTCAGACTTGCCCCTGTGCTCAGTGGCCCCACATCATTGCCACCTGCAAGCCTTTGCCAGGCTGTTTCACCTACAAGGCAGGCTCCTCGGCTGCTCTCCAAGTCTGTGCTCACCACTTCCTTTCATTTCTTACTCTGGATTCAACTGTCCTAGGAAGGCTCTGTGGGCAACTGTGTGCAGTGTTCCTTCAAATCCCTAAGGACTGAGATGTAGGCCATCATATATATTTGGCCATCATTGATTTGCTCCCATTTTTCCCTTGTCTCCAAATTGTCCTACCCACTACTTCCAGATTTTTTTCCTAAAACATAGCTCAGACCCTATCATTATCAGATGCAAAGGCTCCAGTGACCACAAGGATCATGGGTTGATTATTTTTCCCTCCTTGAGATGCTTTTCCCTCTTGGTATTCAGGATACACACTCATCTATACATTATCTTATCTCACCAATGGATCTGTCTTAATCTCCTTTGTTGGCCGTTCTTCATCTCCCAGACTTTGAAATGTTGGGGTGCCCCAGGGCTCAGTCCTTGTTCCTATTTACTTCCCTGCCTATGCTCGTATTCTTGATGATCTCATCCTTCCTGGTGTCCTAAAACAACATATACTTATTGAGAACTCCCAGATTTCTGCTTCTCACTGAGGCCTCTTCCCTAATCCTGGGCTTATATATCCAATTTTCTTGGGGAAAGAAGTTAAACAAATCCAGTTTGTTGTATTGGTCTTTCCAAAGAACTAAATGTGGTAGATTGTGTTTTCCAAGAATAGTTACAACAATATCTTCCTTCTTTCATGATCTTCTTTTTTTTTTTTTTGAGACAGGGTCTTACTCTGTTGCCCAGGCTAGAGTGCAGTGGTGTGATCTCAGCTCACTGCAGCCTTGACTTCCCAGGCTCGAGCAATCTTCCCACCTCAGCCTCCAAAGTAGCTGCAACTATAGGAGTGCACCACTACATCAGGCTAATTTTCTTGATTTTTTTTTTTTTTTTTGAGAGACGGGGTCTTGCTCTGTTGCCCAGGCTGGTATAGAACTCCTGGGCTCAAGCAATCCTCCTGCCTTGGCCTCTCAAAGTGCTGGGATTATAGGAGTAAGCTACCAGGCTTGGCCTTTCATGACTGTCTTACAATGTGTCCTTGACATTCCTCCTGTGGGATCTATGTTATTTCCCCTTGAACCTGGGAAGACCTCTGTGACTGTTGTAACTGATAAGAGTATGGCTGAAGTGATGCTATGTCATTTCCAAGGCTCGATCATCAATATGCCATGCTGTCTGTCCTGATCCCTTGAGATACTCACTCTTGGAAGCTAGCCAGCATGCTATGAGGAGGCCCAAATAAGGCCACATGAAGACACCATATGGAGAGGCCACTTGTGAGTATTCTGGCCAACAGCCCAGCTGGGTTCCAGCTGACAGCCAACTTCAGCCTCTCGACATGGGAGTAAAGACACCTCCAGATGATCCTAGACCCTAGCCATTGAGTCACCCCCAACTGACATGTCAGACATTGAGAGAAGAGTCATATTGTCCCTGCTGTGCCCTGTCTAAACTCTTGACTCATAGAGTTCGTCAGCAGAGTAAAATAGTTGACACTAAGTTTCAGGGGTTGTTATGTAGCAGTAGATCTAGCAGGAGTACTAGGTCTGCCTTAGGCCTATGCCTACCCTCCAGTTTCAGACTCAGGGAGGCCTGCTCCTCCTCTACAGCTCCTTTTCTAGAGTTTACTTTAAGACATGATATTCCTAACTGTGTATTCTTTTTGTTTCGTTTTGTTTTGAGAGAAGGTCTCACTCTGTTGCCCAGGCTGGAGTGCAGTGGTGCTATCTCAGCTCACTGCAGCCCCTGCCTCCAAGGTTCAAGTGATTCTCTGCTTCAGCCTCCTAAGTAGCTGGGATTACAGGCGCCCACCACCACATCTGGCTAATTTTGTATTTTTAGTGGAGACAGGGTTTCTCCGTGTTGGTCAGGTTGGTCTTGAACTCCTGACCTCAGGTGATCCACCCGCCTCGGCCTCCCAAAGTGCTGGGATTACAGACATGAGCCTCTGCACCTGGCCTGTAGAAAGAATTTTATAATACTGGGCATGTAGCTGTGAACTCCCCAATGGTGAGGTTGACCCTTGTGCTCCCCACCTCTGTAACCCCAGTGCTTAGCATGGGGCCGGATGCCTGACAGGCTGAGGAGCCTGTTTGTTCAGTCAGTACCATGGTCTGCAGCCCTGGTCTCTGACATGAAGGTTCAGATGCTGCCCTCCACATTTTCCCCACAGTGTCAGCCCCAACTGTCTCTGAGCCCTGCCTCCTTCCTCATGATGTTGCCCCTCTCATCTTCTCCAGGCTATGCGGCTCCGAATCAGCTCTCCACACTCTTAAAATCTTCCCCTTCCTGGTCTCCCTGCCACACTCCTGTTAGGAGCCTGGGCTAGTCAAAAGCCCTTCTGTTTCTAGTGTATAAATCTACTCAGAGATGGGTGCCTCTCCAAGCCTGTTGTTTTAGTTGAAGCAGGACGCTTACAGCTGATTATCGCATTACCGCAGAGCTGATGTGCAGTGAGGATCCGCAAGTTAGATTGCCCAACACTGAGAAAATTAGTGCTTCAGAAGAAGTTGTCTGCAGTGTTATAGATGCTCCGTCATCAACAGTGTTCCAATATTCTTTCTGGAGGAGCTGACAACGCTGACAAAATACATGAAACTGCTGTTCTCATCCACACATTCAGATAAAAGGTAGTGTGTCTTGATGCAGAGCACATCATTTGGTGATGGCAAACATTATCTTTTCTTTATGAATAATAGAAGGCATTCGGCTTGTTCATAATCTTTTAAAAACTGTAGTCATAGTAACATGTGTGTTGCCCATTAATACAAGAATTTCTTCTCCCTCTTAAAGACAACAGCTTATTTTACAGTGTGTTCTTAGCCCCCTGACAGAGCAATATACATTTGATTTGCAACTTGACCAAAGTCAGATATAGAAAGGAAAGATTGTCTTTGCTACCTGCGAGATTCTTAGCTATTACTCCCGTGGTGTGATGATTCGTTTTGGTCAGAAATTGTAGTTTAGAACAAAAGAGCAAAGTCTCTGATGAAAAAAATCATCAGGGATCATGCACAAGTTGTGGGGAATGGTCTGCCTACCACATGCTCTTTTCCAAAGGAAAGAACTCAGGTTTCAGGAGAAGTGACCCAAATGGAAGAATAATTCCTAGTGTGTCCAAACCTAAGGGGTCCTTACCTCTAGCACCAAGGTGGCCCCGATAGGTGGTTGTGGTGGTGACATAAAGAGGTGTTACATAAACATGGGACATAAATATGTCCCATATCTCTTTTTGTAATTGATGCACTTCAACAGGGGCATAGGGGATTTTGTAAAAGCAAGCAGGAAGATGTGGATGTTCAATGTTTGCAGGTTGAAGAAAGTAAAGTTGATTAGATTGGAGAGGGCAGCAGATGGCTCTCAGGAGACACAGTGACCAATTTCAAATATCTGAGAGTCCATTGGGGGTGAAGGGATTTGACTTGTTTTGTGTGGACCTGAGGGAAAGAACTGATGGCTATGAATGGGTGGACACCATAGGGAAGCATATTTCAGATCGGTGTGAGGAAGTGCTTTCTCCTCATTGTTGCTGTCCAGATAAAGGATAGAAGGCATGAAGAACTATGGTGCCTTAGGTTGGGTTCCCTGGCACATAGCTCTGAGGTGAATCTCTGAATGCACAAAGTTTATCAGGAAGTGCCTCCATGATCAATATCTGGTAAAGGAAGCATGACTGGGCAGAGGAAGGAGTTGAGCTATGACAAAACGGCAGAAGAGCTGCAGCTGCTCCCGTGGGGAGCCTTGGAGTGGGGACAGCCCTTCTACATGGTCTTGAAATGAGGCTGGAGAGTCAGCCCTTTGGAACCTTTCACTGACCAGTCATCAGATGCAGCTGTCCCCCAGGGAAGTGCGAGGAAGGATCTTGGATGAGGCAGCTCTTCAGTGGAAGAAATTCCAGGAGAGCAACTCAGCTGGGAGTCATCAGCCACCAACATTTCTAGGAGCTGGAGGGATGAGTGCCTTGGGCCTAAAAGGGGATCTGGGCAGCATCACACAGCATCCATTAGAGATGGCTGCTTAATGTAGATGCTGTGACACCCCTGCCCCTTGTGTGACTTCTCATGATCCAGTGTTCACATTCTATAATGAAATACCATAAGGTCTAGAGAAGACCCAATTTATTGACTGTTTCCCCATGAGGCCTCCAGTATGGGGTCCTGGATGGAGTCAGAGGCACGGCTTACTTATCTTCTATCTTAAAGCTCTTGGCTCCTGGGAAGCATCCTACCAGTACTCTTCAGTTCCAGGAAGAGAGTTCATTCATTCAATTTCATTAGGTAATATTAATTGAGTGCCTTCTTTTAGGAGCTAGAAATACAACTATGAAGAAGATAAAATTATACCCCTGATGGGGCTTATATTCTCATGGGAGAGATAGAAAACCCTACACAAATAAAATAATCCTGGTAAGGAGAGGTAGAGTGATCATGTGTGTATATGATATTTGTATTGGGAATTCAGGGAAGGCCTCTCTGGGGAGTGACACTGCAGCAGATTTGAATGATATGAAGTAGCGATGTCTGAAGATCTGGGAAACAGGGTTACAGGCAAGAGGAACAGCAAGTGTGAAAGTCTTGAGGCAGGGACAGCCTTGATGTTTTCAAGCTTCTTTTAACTAAGTAGAGTATGGGAAGATTAACCTCAGTTTTAGGGAGAACCTGCTTCAGTAAAGAGGCAGCTTCATTTGGGGATGTAAAAGACATGTTTGGTGTTAGTAGCCAAAAAACATGCATGATTCTCAGGAGAGAGGACGCTCATTCTGTTGTTGAGTACTGGCATGAGACTGCCCTTGGCAGTGGAAACCCAGCTGAGTACGATTTGTTTTCTCATTTGGAAAATCAAGATTATATTAATATCCACTCTGAAGGGCTGTTGGGAGGATCAAATGCTGTGATGTGTGCAGGTGCTTAACTTAGTGCCTGGCTCATGATAAGTGCTTGATACATATTAGCTTTTATTTGTGTAGTATAACTGAGAGAGCTAAAGAGCTGGTGCTTGAATCTAGGATTTAAATTCTATCAAAGTCCTTGCTTTGTGTAGTGTTGCTGTTTCTCTTAGTCTTCGTCTGTTTCTCTCTCTCTTAGTCTCTGTATCTCTGTCTCTACATCTGTCTCTGTATCTATCTTGATGACTGCTGTACTCCATCTCCACTTGTCTATCTGTTTCTGTACTTCACTCCTCTATCTCCCTCTTCCTCTCCAGCTTTCACTCTATCTGTTCTTTCTTTCTCTGTTCCCTGTCTCTGCTTCCTTTCTTCTGGACTGAGAGCCCCACAGTCTTCTGTAGGCCCAGGAGCAAGCAACTCTCCATGGTGCTGACGAGGTCTGTAGGTCCAAGGCTTCCATCCCTCATTAGGAAATGGGAATGGATGTCAGTGACTTTCCTCGAGCAGCCAATCAGCAGGGACTTTCCATCTCCTGGTTCAGGTAGAGCAACTTCCCTTAATGGGACCAGTTTTCCTAGAGCATGTAGGACCTTTCTGGTCGTGAAGCCCCTGTCTTTCTGCCCCATTCCCACAAAAACACTTAATCCTGCATTGTATATGCCAGTATGGCCTCCACAGGTGCTGGAGAAGCAGGCTTTTCCTGGTCTCTGGACTGCAGCAAAGCAGATTGGAAGGGGATTTATTTCTCCTGCTCCAATGGCTTATAGCAGCTCCCCAGTGAGGGAGCTGGGGGCTGGCCCTTCTGGAGACACAGGCACTTTCTCCATGGAAACCCTTGTCAAGGAGAATGGTAGCAAAATGTGATGCCACTTTATCCTTCAAAGAAGCTTTCTTTAATATCACCCAAAGTGAATTAAATGATGAGGGCCTTGAGATTTCATCTCTCCTGATCCCTTTCAGCAGGCGATGGATGGCAGCAGGGAGGGCTCAGGGCTTGGGGAAAAGAGGAAGGTGGTCTGAGAAGGTAAAATGTGATCACAGAACTTAAAGCAGCCAGGCATAAGTTTCAGTCCTGGCCCCATCACTAACTCTGTGTCATCTTAGGCAAAGGATTGATCAGTTTCCTCATCTGAAGCCGAGGGCAAACATATCTGCTCCAGCTTCCTTGTAGAGTTGTTGTGAGGGTCAAACAGAAAATGGGATGAGAGAATTTGGAAACTAGGTGTAGTGCATGTTCCAATGGCTTACACATTTTGAGTGCTTTCTAAGGCCAGGCTCTGTGCTAGGCATTCTATGTGTATCATCTCATGGAATCCTTAATATCCTTATAAGGTAGACACTATTATTGTCTCACTTAAGGGATAGGAAAACTGAGACCTCAGAGGAGTGATGTGTCTTTAGCTAGTGTGTGTGTGTGCGTGTGTGTGTGTGTGTCTTTAGCTAGTGTGTGTGTGTGTGTGTGTCTTTAGCTAGTGTGTGTGTGTGGGGGGGGGAGAGAGAGAGAGAGAGCGAGCATGCTTGGAAATTAACTCTGGTCTGTTTGGCTCTGAAATTTTTCTCTCTTCCTTTGTGCCCTATGCCCATCTCTGTCTTGCAGGACAGGCTGTGACTGGCGTCCCTGCAACCCAATGGTCCTGATGGACTCACTGAGACACAGGCAGATAGCAGGTCTTGAGCTGTCAGATACATCCTGCGTTGTCTGAGAGGTTCACCTTGAACACACCAGCTGACACTTGGAGAAACAGGATTTTTGAGATTTTTATCTTAGAGAAGAGACCATCTGCTCTCTGCTCTTTAAGATCAATGACCTCCAGAATCTGTGACTTTCGGGCAGCAGAGATTCAGGAGACCAGGTGTCTGATGCTTTATTTATCCAGTGAGAGAAGAACTGTGTTTCTCAGGGTCCAGGAGGCCCCTCTAATTGGCAACAAGAGCCCAGCCTGAGGAATCTGCAAACAGCTGGAGCTCTCTCTCTCTCTGCCTTCTTGTATCTGCATCCTCAACTTTTAGCTCCAAGCCACATTCATGAACTGATGGCCCTTGTTTCTGTTTTGACGAAACCAAATCTGCTTTTAAAGTCCTGGGTTCAGAGCTCTAAGCACAGCCTCTCTGGGATACACCGATAAGTTGGATTTAGGGGAGAGGAATCAGGAAACAATTCTGAAGTGAGCTGAGTTTCTGCAACTAGACTATCCAGCTCCATTAAAAGGGAATTTGGTCACCTTTTATATTTTTGAATAAAAGTAGCCTAAGCCCCTTACTTTGCCATATTAAAAAAAAATCTCAGGAAATCTCCTGGGGCTTTTAGATGATTTTTTAAAAAATAAAAACCCCATTAATGTGCATTCAGTCCTAAACGGTCAGTCTGGTTTCCACATGCTTGTGCTAGTAAAACTGGGAAATATGACTGGTCCACCAGCAGACAGGCTGGGCTCAGCTGCCTTCAGTGCTGCTGCCGCCACATGGGATGGTTGTTGAAAACTGATCCAGCACAGTGTGGTGCTCTTCCATCCCTGGCTGTGAGGATGTGCTTGGTGGTTCACATCCTTGCACTGATCATGTTGCTATTCTTTAATCGATTAATTATTTATTTTTTGAGATGGAGTCTCTCTCTGTTGTCCAGGCTGGAATGCAGTGGCATTATCTCAGCTCACTGCAACATCTGCTTTCCAGGTTCAAGTGATTCTCCTGCCTCAGCCTTGCAAATAGCTGGGATCACAGGTGACTGCCACTGCGCCCAGCTAATTTTTGTATTTTTAGTAGAGATAGGGTTTTACTGTGTTGGCCAGCCTGGTCTCAACTACTGATCCCAGGTGATCCACATCCCAAAGTGCTGGGATTACAGGCGTGAGCCACTGCGCCCAGCCCAAGCTGCTATCAGAGGTCAGGGATCCTCTTTCCTCAGTGTTACCCTTGGCACAGGGTGCTGCGCACTGGGATTCCCAAACAAATAGCTCCCTGGTTCACAGGCACATTCCCAGCCAACCCCCGTCATGTGATGGAGCAGCCACAGGGGTTCTGCCAGCCTCAGCACACAGGGCCTCAAGACCAGCTCTCTCTGAGATTAGCCTTGGTCCCCTCTCCAGATTTCCCCTCCCATTAGGGTGAGTCTTACCCCCCACCCCCCAGAGATCTTTTCCTGCTGATGGTTTTCAGTTGGGTTCCTAATAGTGCCCCAGCAATTCCAATAGGTTTGAACTTGACAATTGCAGATGGCAACATTGTCATATTTTCTGAGAAGCTGCCGGAGGACCCAATGTCCTCCTCCTAACACCCCTTCTGCTTTCCAAGGAGTATCAGCAGGAGCAGCCAATATGTTGGCCAGGAAAATGTACAGTTGCAGCTCTCCCCTGCAAGGCACTGGGGAGCTGTTTGTCATTCTATGTAAGGACCAGGTGAGGTTTTCTAGAACAATCCATCTATGAAATAAATTAGCTGCAACATTTAGATGACAGCTTATAAATTCCCTATAAATGTTTAAATTCTGTCTAACCAGGTATCTCTTTGTATTTATAAGAAGCAAAGAAGAGGCTTTGGAGCTTCATTGTCTTGGAGGACGGCCATTAGAATACAAAGACCTTTCTGACAAACCCTGGTGCTTCTGTCTGACCAAGTTGACCTTCTCACTGGGGCCAGCAGGGGCTTATTCCTCATACAATGGTGGTGGCAAGTAGGGAGTGAATACCCTTTAAGAAGGGAAAGAACATTTTTTTCAATGTACAGCTGCTTTGGGCTACAACACTGTCTGCAATTTCCTTCCTTCACTCCTTCCTTCCTCTGTCATCTCTCCTCTTCTCCATGATGCAGTCATGGTGAGGTTGGGATACTATGAGATGGCATTACAGTCAGAGGAGTCAGGAGCTTCATTCTGTCCTTAAGGTTCCCAAGGCCATCAGGAGGCTCATTCGGTCATATGTCTGTGGTTGCTGCTGCGTATTGGTTGGGGTGTTCACTTTCTCCTCACGTAGTCTCTCTGTGTGGGATAGTTTGAGCTTCCTCTTAGCACACTGGTTGGCTTCTCCAGAGCAAGAGTCCCTAAAACAGTGTGACCCAGGTGGGAGGGTCATGCTTTCTATGACCTAGCCACAGAAGGTGCATAGCATCACTTCTGATGAGCTCTCCTGGTTGGGGTGATCCCAAGCCTGACGAGTTTCATGGAGAAGGAGCAGGGATGCCACTTCTCAGCTGGAGGAACGTTGAAGTCACATTGCACAAGAGGCATGTAGCATGAGGGATATTGCTGCATCGTGTAGGAAAATACCATCTGCCACAGAGGCAAAGTAATCATTAAAAAAGATAGTTGAGGTTTTGATGCCCAAACTTGATGTGGAATTCAAGTGAACTGGTTGCACCGTGTGAACAGCTTCTTTCTTCTACACTACTTAAGCCTGAATAGCTTTAGGCCCAAGGCCAGGAAGTTCACACTTTTTGCTTTCACCTTTTACTGCTCAAACCCAATTCTTAAATCTTATTGTTGCAATGCAAGGAAAAGCCAACATGAGGGGGAATGGATCTAGGGAGGAAGAGAAAGAGCATTTTCTCTAAGGCCTAGGGCATAATTGTCCCTGGCTGTCCTCCCTCGACCCTTCTAGACCTAGGCAGCATCCCTAGGCAGCTACTTGTATTTGTTGGGGTTCTTCAGAGAACGAGAGTCAAGATTTATGATAAGGAATTGGCTTTTGTGATTATGGATGCTGACTAGTCCCAAGGTCTTCAGGGTGAATTGGCAAGCTGGAAACCTGGGAGAGCTGGAGAAGTGGCTCCAGTCCAAGTTCGAAGACCTGAGCACCAAGAGAGAAGCAGGAGAGCCAATGGTGCAGCTCCAGTCTGAAGACTGGAAAGCTCAAGGCCCAGGAGGAGCTGATGTTTAAGTTTGTGTACAAAGGTAGAGAAAGCTCCAGTTGGAAGGCTGTCTGGTAGGACGAATCCTCTCTTAATTGGAGGAGGGTCATCCTTTTGTTTTATTCAGGCCCACCTGGTTGGATGAGCCCCACCCATTATAGGGAGGGCAATCTACTTTACTCAGTGTGTGGATTTAAATGATAATGTCACAAACAAAAATACCCAGAATAGTGTTTGATCAAATATCTAGGCACATACCATGGCTTAGCACATCTCAGTCAAATTGGCACATAAAATTAACTGTCACATTACAGTGTAGGAGACAGGGTTTAAAGAGCAGAAGCAAGCTAGCCACCATAAAAAAGGAGAAGCTTTTCCATCCACTGAAAATTTCTGCCCCCTACAAACATCAGTCCAATCAGTGAAGTCCAACTAACCAGACCATGCCTCTTTCGCCTTACAGAGTGAACATCCTTCTTCTTCACCCTGGATTCCAGTTCATCCTTGTGGGGAGAGAAGGATGAAGAAAGAGGAGCTTCAGGTCTTCTGGAAGCCAGGCTCCATTCATTCATTGAGTACTGAGCCAGGTCACATGCCGGGCACTGGGACCATGAGATGAATCTTACCAGTCCTTGTCTTCAAGGAGTTCACAACCTATAGAGGAAGAGAGGTGAGGCTGGGAACGAGGAGGAGATAGTGGCCTCCAGGCTCCTCCATCCAGACAGGTGATGTTATCCTACCATACTGCTCCAGAGACAGCAGCGGCTCCCCACAACATGCCCAGCTCCTTTGCACAGAGATTAAGTTTCTCACTTTGGCTCCTAGCCTCCTAACTGCTCATAGGTGTCCTTCCACCTGTCCTGTGTTCCCCTGCTCTGCTCTGTCCCCCAAGGCCTGAGATGCTGATGTGTACCCCCAGCCTAGCACATCCCTTCAGCTCTTCTCCCTACTGAATTTCTCTCATTCTTCCAGCTCCCCTTCCAGAGCGACTTCTGGCATGAGACCTCACGTTCATGGCAAAGCAATCACCCTCTTTGTGGTTCACTTCCACGTCCTACGGCGTGTAGCTTTCTTTAATATTGTCAGTGACATGCGTGTTGATGGACATGTGCAGAGAACAAAGCATGTGTCAGGCACTATGCCAAGCTCCTTACGGGCATCACTTTCATTCGATCCTTTCACAAGCCCTGGGAGCAGGTGTTTCCATGGTCTTTCCACAGATGGGAAATGGAAGCTCAGAAAGATTCACCATGATGTTCCCAGGGGCACACAGCTAGTATGTGGCAGAGCCGGAATTAAAAATTTTTTTAATGGGTACATAATGATACATATTTATAGGGTCCATGTGATATTTTGATTCATGCATACTATTTTTAATGATCAAATCAGTGTATTTGGGCTATGCATTAACTTAAACATGTATTATTTCTTTGTGTTGGGAACATTCCAAATCCACTCCTCTAGCTATTTTGAAATATAAATAAGTGATTGTTAACGATAGTGACTCTAGGTAGTGTTGAACACTAGATCTTATGCTCTTATCTAGCTGTGTTTTTGTACCATTACCCGACCCCTCTTTATCCACCATCCCCACGCCTCTTCTGAGCTTCTGGTTACTATCATTCTACTCTCTACCTCCATGGGATCAATTTTTTTAATCTGTCACATATGAGTGAGATTTGAATTCGAGCTAGGGCTGCTCTTAACAACTATGATCCATGGCCCACCTGTTTGGCATAAGGCAGGGAGCATAAATGCAGGTTCCCTGGGCCAAGGCCTGAGAGGAAATAGGTGAGCTGGGGAGTCTACGGGGCTGTGTGCAGGTGGTTGTTTTTCAGAGGGTGGTAGGATGGTAGCTGTCTGGACTGAAGGGTCCCCAGAGAGGGCTGGGTCCTGCTGGGGCACAATGAACCAGAAGGCCATCCAGCTGAACAGTAAACAAGGCCTGCCCCAGCTGTGGAAAGAAATCAGGCCCTGCATTGGGGTGAAAATGGCTCCCGGGCACAACTCTGCCTCCCACCTCCTCAAACTCAGGCAGGAAGACTGTCAGCCTTGCTTGTCACGTCTGACTGAATGACAGCAATGACATATGTGTAGGAGGCACAAAAGCAGGGGATCCCTTAATATATCGGGTGCTTCTCAGCCCTGAGGCTTGATATCCACTTTTTCAGGGGACAGCGTCAGTGCATAAGAATTGATGAATCCCTGCAGGGCCAGGATTGGGGTGAGGCAAGTGAGGCACCCACAAAATTCAAAGGGGCACCGAAAAACTCAGTAATCAAGATAAGCAATATTGTAATGATATTTGAAAATCCCAATTAATACAAAATATTCATGATGAAGTAATATCAACATTTTAAATCAAGGCAGGATCAGTAGGACAGAAAGGCTTTTCCTGAATTCTGAGGCACAGCTATGTGGTCTAATGAATGGGTGAGCTGGCTTCCCAAAACTCTGAGCCTCCAGGGAACTATGACATTCTGCTGTGTTTGTCCTTGACCCCATGGAACCAAATTGTATTTTATTCATTTATTAATTCATTCAGTCACTCAGTCACTCACTCAATTCCTGAGCATCTATTACGTATTTCTAAAGAGGATAAGCATATCATTTGAAAAGAATGACAAATTTGTATTTAATAATATCATTTGAAAAGAATGACCGGTTTGTATTTAATAGCTTTCCAGTTCTTTTTAAAGTGAAAATTTTAATTAATTAATTTTTATAAAACCCAGATCCTGTACAATCTTTCCAGTCCTTACTCTCTAGCACAGTAGCTAGACTTCCAGTATAATTTTAAATAGTACTGCCAATAGCAGACACTTTTGTCTTTTTCCTGATTTGATTGGGAAGCAGCCTAAATTTTTATTATTAACTATAATGTTTACTGGACATTTTGGGTATGTATGCTTTATCAGATTGTGGAAATGACAGTCTACTTGTATTTTGCTAAGAGTTTTCTTCCTTCTTTTAAAAAAATCATGAATGTGGTAAATGTTATTGGGTGCTTTTGGCATGTCTGTTGATATGATTCTATAATGTTTTTCCTTAATCTGTAAATATGTTGCATTATGTCAACATATTTCCTAATTTTGACCTACCTTTGCATTTCTGGAGTAAGCTCTATTGGATATAATTATATTTTCTATGCTGCTGGAGAGGATTTGCCACTCTTCTTAAGATTTCTGTATCTCTATTAATAAACTTAAAAGTATGATTTTACTGTTTTATACTGTCCTTGTCCAGTTTGGCAGCAAGATCATAATAGCCTTATAAAATGAGAAGGGTTATTCACCCTATACCTCCCAATTCTCTGAATAAGCTTTCGTAAAATAAGAATTACATGTCTTTTGAGGGTTTGGTAAAACTTGCTTCTGTAACTGTCTGGGCTTGATGTCTTTGGAAAGGGAGATCCTTGACTACCCATTAGATTTTCTTTCTTTCTTTCTTCCCTCCCTCCCTCCCTCTTTCTTTCCTTTCCTTTCCTTTCCTTTCCTTTCCTTTCCTTTCCTTTCCCTTCCCTTCCTTTCCTTTTCTTTTCTTTTCCTTTCTTTTTCTTTTTCTTTTTTTTCTGACAGTCTCGCTCTATTGTCCAGGGTGGAGTGCAATCTCAGCTCACTGCAACCTCTGCCTCCTGAGGTTCAAGCGATTCTCCTGCCTCAGCCTCCTGAGTAGCTGGGATTACAGGCACGCGCCACCATGCCCAGCTAATTTTTGTATTTTTAGTAGAGATGGGATTTTGCCATGTTGGCAAGGCTGGTCTCGAACTCCCAACCTCAAGCGATCCACTCGCCTCAGCCTCCCAAAGTGCTGGAATTACAGGTGTGAGCCACCGTGCCTGGCCCCATTACATTTTCTTAATGTTATTGGCATATTCTTTTATTTATCTTTCAGTTAGTTTTTAGGATTTATTTTGTTACAGAAAATTATTCATATCTCATTGATTTGAAGTTCATATTTTTCTTGTATGGTTTCAAGTGTTTATTGTATCTTTTTTCCTTGTTTGAGGTTTGTCTATACTGTGAATCTTTTAAAGAGTCAGTTTTTGGCTAGTCTTCTCTAATTCTTTCTCCCTTTCATTAATTTCTGCTGTCATCTTTACTATTTCCTTTATTCTGCCCTGATTTTCTTTTCCTAGCTTCTTCAGTTGAACAAGGAACTCATTTATTTTTAATCTTTCTTCGTTTTTAATAAATACACTGAAGGCTAAATTTTTCCTCTAGGCAGAGCTTTAATCATGTCCCACAGATTTTATATCAAGTATAGTCATTGTCAGTTAGTTCTAAATATTTCATAAGTTTTCATTGTGAATTTCTTTTTAACTTATGTTATTTGGGAGCACAGCTTTTCTTCTCCAAATGCATTTTAAACTACTTTCATCGTTAAATTGTAATAAAAACGAATTGGTTGGAGAACATAGTCAGTGTGACATGGATTCTTTCAAATTTGTTGGTACTGTCTTTGTGACCCAATGCATTGTCAATGTTTATAATGTGCTTTGCGTGCCTGAAAAGAATTAATATTCTATGCTTATTGGGAGCAAGATTCCAGATTTATCTATTATATCAAGACTTTTAATTATGTGGTTCAAGTAATCAATACCCTTACTGCTTGATATATTTGTTTCAGGGGGGATACACTAAACTCTTCCTCTGTGCTTGGGTATTTGTCAATGTTTCCTTGGAACTCTACCAGTTTTTGCTTTATATATTTAAGACAGGGTATTTAGACTCACAGGCGTTTATGATTGTTATGTCTCTGGTGGAGTGTGTTCCTTTTTATCATTATGTTTAATAATGTCTCTTTATTTCTCTTGCAGCTTTTTGCCTCCGATTCTGGCTCACATTAGCATTGTTTAAATATTTGCTAAGGATGGGTTTTTTTCTGTCCCTTTATTTCAAAGTTTCTCTGTCACATGTAAGTAACATATAGTTTAAAAGAAATTCAGTCCTATCAGTATTCTTTACCAGATTATTTTGATCTATTCACATTTTTTGGTTCTCATTAGTATATCATGACTACCATTTTATTTCGTGTTTTCTTCTATTTTTCTGCTTCATTTTTAAGCTGCTATTAGATAGATAAAGTTTTATTTTTTCCATTTCTCCTGCTGACTCAGAAGCTATACATTATATTAGTCTTCTTTTAGCAAGGAGATTTATATTTTTAGCATTTCTATTTTGCTATTAAGTTTTCTTATAAAGTCAAAGGTTGTTCATTCTTTATATTCTCCCGCAGATAAGACTTTAGTGTACTTTACCCACAGAACATGTGAATCTTTCATGTACAATAAAACCTTGAATCTTTCTCATTATTGTTGCCTAGACTTTTGTTCTAGACATTATTATTGTTTAGTAATTATATAGTAATAAAAGAGCACTACTTAGAAATTTATTAAATTTATTAACATTTTACCAGTTTGAGTTTACCTTTGTTTCCTGCATGACAGTTTTCCTCTGGTTTCACTTTTCTTTCTACTAAAGGAAAAAGTCTTTGCCAATTATTTCAGTTAGTGTCTCTGGGTGGTAAACAGTTTTAGATCTGAAAATGTTTTATTTTCACTTTCAGTGTTGAATGATAGTTTAGTTGGGGATATTATTCTAGGTTTCCAGTTACTTTAATTAATCAATTACTATGTTTTTAAAAGACAGGGTCTGGTTCTTTCACCCGGGCTGGAGTGCAGTGGCACAAACATGGTTCCCTGCAGCCTCGACCTCTTGGGTTCCAGCAATTCTCCTGCCTCAGCCTCTGCGTAGCTGGGACTGCATGTGCATGCCACCACACCTACGTGTTTTTGTATTTTTGTTAGAGATGGGGTTTCACTGTGTTGCCCAGGCTGATCTTGAACTCCTGAGTTCAAGAAATCCTGCCTCGGCCTCCTAAAGTGCTGGGATTACAGGCATAAGCCACTGCGCCCCGCCAGCTTCCTGTTATTTTTGCTCAGCCCTTTGGATATAACTTCGTTGCCTTCTGTCCTGTTTTGTAGTGATGAGAAACTTATAGTTAGATAGTTTTATTTTGCAGATAATCTGTCTGCTTTTTCTTTATCTGATAGTTCTTTTTTAAATAACTGTTTCTTTACCCCAGATGTTCTATAGATTTACTATGTTATATACTTAGGTGTAGTTTTAAGATATTTATTCCATTTAGTATACATCTTTAAGGATGCACATTTTTCTTCAATTCTGGAAAATCCTCAGCGCTTATCCCTTTGGAAATTCCTTCCTCATAGTCTCCTCTATTATCTTTTGGAGCTATTACTTCAACACATATTTGAGCCAAAGAGTTTTTTTAATAGCTCTTTCCTATTTTCTTTATTTCTCTAAGCTGTGTTTTAGTGATTAAATTAGCACCATTATCCAATGTAGTCATTCTCTCTTTGACTTTATTCTCTAGCACTGATTTCTTCTATTGAAAAGCATTGTAAACAAAATGTCTATTTTGTTATCAGCACTTACATCTGGTTCTTTTTCTAAATGTTCACCTGATCTTGTTATATTTTAGCTTGCTTTTGTTTCACAATTTCTTATTGTTATTATTCATTTTATTTCTTCCTTCATCCATTGTGGGTCCTAAATAATAAAAAATGTTTTCTGATTGCTTTATTATTCTACTTGCCCAGAGTGTGTTAACCTTCTGGGTGTGGTTTTGTTGGCTGTTTTTCTTAGCATCAGATTTCCTCATATTCTTCAGAACTTAGCTTTGCAGGAAATCATACATAATTATGTATGATTATTAGGGGATTCTACTCAATTCCCTCAACCCCAAATTCAACTTTCATGGTCATCTCCAACCCAGTCATGAGACTTTTGTCCAAAGACTGGTCTCACGTTGGTGGTTGGGGGCTCTGATTCTTTACGGAGACAGAGGAAGGTGCAGATCCCAGGACTTGGCTGGTTTGCCTATAGGTCCTGGCTGGAAGGCTGCACATCCCCATTCCTAGCTTCATCATCACTGAGCTACATATAAACCACAGCCCTGGGCCAGATTCATTGCAGTTGGTTTCAAACACCTTCTCTGACCAGGGAAATCCTATCCCAGGCCCAGGAAGTCTGGCTCAATATCCCTACATTTTTAGTTCCTTGTACACCACAAGATAGAGCTCCAGCCACCGCTTCCTGCATCTTGGCCTCAGTCCAGCAGACCTGCAATTCGGTCAGCCTCTTTTTCTTTGTTCTTTTCTACCATTTCTACCACAGAAAGATATTTATCTTGCTTTTGAAGGTGGCTGTCTTCTTAGCTCTCATTTTTATATTTTATCTATGAGTGCTATGTGTTGGGATCAGAGGGACAGCTTGAAGCATGAACTTACGGTATAATCTGGGCTGGGAGCCTCCATTATTGTTTAAATCATTTTTAGTTAAAAATAATATTGTTACAGCTGGGGGCGGTGGCTCACGCCTCTAACTGCAGCACTTTGGTAGGCTGAGGCTGATGGATCACCTGAAGTCAAGAGTTCGAGATCAACCTGGCCAACATGGTGAAACCTCCTCTCTACTAAAAATAAAAAATTAACCAGGTGTGGTGATGCATGCTTGTAATCTCAGCTACTTGGGAGGCTGAGGCAGGAGAATCACTTGAATCTGGGAGGCGGAGGTTGCAGTGAGCTGAGATCATGCCACTGCAGTCCAGCCTGGATGACAGAGTGAGACTCTAACTAAAAAAAAAAAATCTTACGAGCACACCAATAAGTATAAATTCACAAATGATGGTAGCTGTGATTATGAAAAAGCTCTAGAAGCTATTCACAGCTTCACAGGAAGACATGCATGAGATCAGGGACTCAGGGCAGGCCTCTCTGAGAGATGACATTTAAGCTCATCCTTGAATGATGAGAAGCATAAGCCACACAGAACTTGGTTGTCAGAACAGGCAGGTACATTTCTTTGAATCCTGATGTGTTTCCTACAAACCAGGCAAGACTTTTGCTACATTACTTCAGGTAGGAGCTTTCTCCTGCCTCAGATTCAGCAATATCTACAAGATGCCCCACTGTCTTGGGTTAGAATTTCAGGTGAAATGTATCTGAGCACATGGGATTCCTTCTAACAGTTGTTGAATGAAGAACATTGGCTCTGGGTTGATGGACACAGGGAACCCCCCAGTCCGCAGCATCTCTCATGAGTCTCTGCTGAAATTTGGGTCTTGTTTGGTTGAAGGAGAAAACTGTGCTTTGAGTAGCTGTGGAATAAGGGAAAATCATCTTGGGCCTGAAGGCAGAGAGGTCTGGGCTGGATCTCAGCTCCACCATGGACTAATCTGATAGTCAGCTTGGGCAAATGGCCTTCCTCTTTGAATAAGCTTCCCAGCTTGTGAAATGGAGGTCATAATGCCTATCTCATGCAGAAGTTGTGCAGGTTCAGAGAGGTGATAGGTCCTCCACTTCTGTTATATCCAAGACATTTAAACACTATTCAAGTAATTATAATAGTATACTATGATGTGACACTATTCAAATAATTATTAACCCCATGTAAGTTCAATTTTTATGATGTGGCAAGATGCATTGCCCCCTCCATTATAATGAGTAGGGGTGTGTGTATGTGTGTGTGTGTGTGTGTGTGTGTGTGTGTGTGAGAGAGAGAGAGAGAGAGAGAGAGAGAGGGAGAGAGGGAGAGGGAGATTTGAAACAAACATGCCAGTCAGAGTGGTGCCATGCTCTCAGAGAAGGTGTCATTCACAGTGGAAATGGAGAGCCAAATGTTTCTTAGCACAACAACGTGCTGGAATTGTTTCTCTCAAAGGACAAGGTCAGCGTGATCTTAACAGGAGGAATAACCTTTTCTCATGTGGGTAACATGATTACTTGCTCTGATGTGCTATGTTTGGGCCTTACATAAACTCTGAATGTGGAGTCACACTTTTTTCTCGCTCCTGGGACCAGAGTCTGCACCCTACTCTTTGGTTGGTTATTTTATCTTAAAGTAAAGTTTTAGTTTAGATAGTTTAGAGTTCCCGTGTACCCCACACCCAATTTCTCTTATACACACCTTCTACTTTGTGACTCAGCAAGGATGGAGCAGGGGACAGCCTGTGTTAGCACCCAGCCGGAGCATCTTAACAAAACAGAGGGACCCAATGGAGTCACCAATAGAAGGAATAGAAGCTGGAAAGAAGCAAGGGTGGAGGAGAAGGGGTAGAGAAGATCCCAACTCCTGGTGCAGGGGGCAGCAACAGGTGCTGAATCTCCTGAATTTTTAGCAAAATTCCCTCCCTCAGCCCCTACCACAAGCAATTAAAAACACATTTGAAACAGAACAGAGGGACTTTGCAACACCTGGAGTAGATTTCTTATTGTTTCCAGAGCAGGTGGCATAGGAAGTACCTATTGCCAAATAAGAGATGCGACAGACAGATAAGGTCAAAGTGCATAAGAAAAAGAACCATTTTAAATGCTGACATCTCAGAGGAAGTGAATATGCATGTTAGATTTGTAACTCACTTTTCATGGTCCTGATTTGGGGTGTGGATCTGCCATAAGGGCCTGCCAGTCTTTAGGTGGGCAAGCTCTGCCATCTTGGGCTGTTTCTTCTTAGACTCTCAGGACAAATATGTAGATGTGATGTTATTACTTAAGATTACACATATTTTCCATATATTAGTGTATGGACATAACTTTAGGGTTCCTCTCCCAAACCACAGCAGACCCTGGAGAGAGAGTGGGGGGATCTCCAATATGGCTGAGGATGGGGGATTGGGCAGGTGGGTTGGTGGCTTTAGAGAGAAAACTTGTTGCCTGAGTGACGTGGGGCAGATGGCCCAATGGTGGATGGAGGAGCAAGGTGATTGATGGCTGCCATCTCTTGAATGATCCTGGCTCGAGCTCCTCCTGTTCCTCCCAGGATTGCTATGGAAACCCAGACTGAGTTGTTCTCTCTGTGTCAGGCCTTTCCTGGGTGTTTTTCCTCCTGGCTTCAAAGCTTACAAATCATTCTTTCCTGTGTGCAGATCAGGTGATTCTCCCAGGTCCTGTCTGGGCAGGGTGACTGACAAGTCAATTTGGTCAGACAATTGCTTGGGATGAATTTTTTCCATTGTACTGAGCCCCTTGTTTTGGCTCCTGGTAAACTGCGTTTGATCTGGGGATGGGAGGTGGAGGCTGGGGGTCAGGAAGGCACGGAGGGGATTCCATGGGAGCCTTCTCTTTTTTAAGAGGGGCTGAGAGGGAATGGTGAGAATCCAGAGCCCCCAGGTCTGAGGCAGGGAGATGGAGGTATGTCGAGATTGGGGGTAGGGGTATCATTTCCACTTTAAAGATGAAGACATTGAGTTCAGGGAGCTGAGCTGCTTTACCCAAAGCCATGTGACTTACATGGTGGAACCTGGACTCCACTTGAAGGCATGGTGGTGAGCACAGTGCCCTTTTCACTGCTTAAGTGGAGGGAGAACTGAAAGAAGCCTTTGCCTGATTTTTTGTGTCTCCTTCTTGTGATGGGGAAGACACTTCTTTTTTTTTAAAACCTACTGTTTTTAGGTCTGTGGTTCGTGTTGCCCAAAAAACTGATGACAAATCTGCCCATGATTTGACCTTGGACTTTGGGCAATCCTCCAGATGCCACTTCCTGCTAAAGACCCTCCTCACTTTCAGCTGCCCATATGATGGATGGGAAACTTATCCCTAGAAAGGCATGGCTGAAGCAGGGAACAGAAAGTGTGATCCTTGAGGCCAGAGAACTGGATGTTTATTTCACTTCTGGTACTTACTAGCTGTATGACATTGTGTAAGTCACCTGCCCTCTCTGAGCTTTAGCTCTTGGGCTAAGCAATGCATTGGATAATTATTGCTTGGCCTACTTACCAGAGTTGCCGTGAATATTTAATAAGATTGGAAGCATGGAAGCTCTTTATAAGCCCATATGGTCAAGCCAAGTCTCCATACAAGAGCTACGTGGCTTTGATATTCTTGAGGCCCAGTAGGCAAGGCTGCCCTTCTGAGGCCATGGGTTTGGAGCTGGGAAGGGCGGAGCTGGCTCAGAGTTTGCAGCCATTCAGTGGCCATGTTGGTGATTTTTTTCCTTTTAGGAGGCTTCTGGTCTAGGGGGCCAGCTAGGGATTAGAGAAGAGGATACATGCTGGTCCATACTTGTCTTGGTGATGCCTCACTACACCTGCCCTCTTTTGTCCCTCACATGTTGGGTGGCAGAAAGATGGGCCATTGGGTGCAGAGTGGACACACTAGAGTGTGGCTGTGAAGAGAGGGAGGGGCAGTGCACTCAAAGGCTGGGACTAAAAGGCAGCTTGACTTCTTCCACTGGCCATGGCCAAGGTTGTCCATTCGCAGAGTCAGGTTGTGCTTTATGTAATAGCTGCTCAGGGAGAAGGGCTCAGAGATAATAAATGTAGCCAAGTTTGGAAGCAATCACATCCCCATTCATCACGGACAGAAGTGGGAGGCAGGGATGTATCCCCACCCCTAGGTAGCCCTTTCTTCCTCATAGCAATACTGTGAGACACCCCTCTTTCTGCAGCTGGCAGTGGGGGTGGTGGTGGGGGGTATCAGGCCCAGAAGTAGGCTTGGCTGGAGCCCAGGTGCCAGGATCAAGCCTCACTAGACGTTGGAGATGTTGACGAGTTCTAGTCTACCCTTCTGGGCTCAGCATTGGGTCCTGTTGACAGCCTCTCAGCCCCTGATTCTAGGGTCAGTTATGCTAACGAGGTCTTGGCCTCCACCTAGAGCCCCCGCCCCTCCTCTCCTCCCCCTAACTGCTGGGGGTTCCATTTCTTTCTTTTTTTTTTTTTTTTGAGACANCCTACTTCATTCTTTTAAACAGCTGCATACTATTTATTCCATTTTAGCAAATGGCTGTCCTACTGAAGGATGTTTAGATGGTCTTTTTTGCTTTTTTTGAAACAGAGTTTCTCTCTTGTCTCCCAGGTTGGAGTGTAATGGTACAATCTCGGCTCACTGCAAACTCCGCCTCCTGGGTTCAAGTGATTCTTCCACTTCAGCTTTTCAAGTAGCTGGGATTACAGGTGGCTGCCACCACACCCAGTTAATTTTTATATTTTTAGTAGAGGTGGGGTTTCACCATGTTGGTCAGGCTGATCCACTTGCCTTGGCCTCAGGTGATGCCTCCCAAAGTACTGGAATTACAGGCATGAGCCACTGTACCTGGCAAGGGGTTCCCATTTCCAACAGCTGGGGCAATTCCCGGCTCTACTTCTTTCAGTCGATATAAGGCCCTATTTCCCCACTTGTCCTTGCTGACTGCACCTTCTCAGGGATAGTGGCCCATCCTTGGACCCCAGCCCAACATTGGTGCCTCTAAGCTTAGGATAGGAAGCAAAGTTTTGTGTGTTGAGAACCTTTTTTTTGCTCCTGGCCCTTTAAACCTAAGACTAGATCAAAGAAGTGGATTCTAATTATTCACATTTTACAGACGAGGAAACTGAGGCTCAGAAAGGCTAAGCAACGTTCCTAAGGTAACATGAATGGTAGAAACAAGATTCCAATCCACATTTACAGGGATTCAAAGTTTGCGCTGGGTCTTGGTGCACTCACCCACCTGCCTGATGCCCCTACGGGTCTGGTTCCCAGAAGGGGTTGTATTTCCTGTCCTGGGAATCTCCCGTTTATGCTGTCTCGCTGAGATCCAGACATTCAGTGCACGCCAGGATCAGCCACATGACTCCACTTCAGGCTGGTTCTTTGACAAAGTTTTAGATGTTCCTTATGGAAACTTAACCTTGAATCTGTTTCTCTGCCCTGCTCGGTAGCTCTGTGTATTACTTAATGTGAAAGTAAGGCTCAGAGACAATAGCATTTAGAAAAAAAAGAAAGAGCTTACTCATAAAGAAGCTCAAGAGAGTCAGACTTCATAAAGACTCTGGTTTATCAAATAAAACACAACAGGAATTTAAGGAAAAAAGCACGGGGCAAACCTACCAAGGTCATGGGCTTTATTGTGAGTCTATTCATGGTGGAAAATAGCAATTTCCTCACATATTATAACTCCATAAAGGTCGTGACAAATTTTTAGATATCAGCATTGCCCAAGTCAAAGTTTGTTTTTTTATGAAGTTAGCCAACTAAGGGAAAGGCTCAAGATTTCATTTGTTTCGGGGAACCAGAGCTAGACAGTGTGATCCACAATCCTCTTATTTTTGGTTTATTTTTTCCTAGTTGGGAGACATGGTGTGTTCACTTATTCTTTATTTTGTTTAATTGTTTTGAGATGGGGTCTTGCTATGTTACCCAAGCTGGTCTCAAACTCCTGGGCTCAGGTGATCCTCTTGCCTAGCCTCCCAAAGTGCCGGGATTACTGGTAAGAGATGCCATGCCTGGTTGCAGGCTTCTGTTTTGAGTCAGAGTCTCACTCTGTTACCCAGGGTTGAGTGCAGTGGCGTGATCTCGGCTCACTGCAACCTCTGTCTCCAGGGTTGAAGCGATTCTCTTGCCTCAGCCTCCTGAGTAGCTGGGATTACAAGCCTGTGCCACCACACCGTGCTAATTTTTGTATTTTTAGTAGAGAGAAGGTTTTGCCAAGACTGGTTTCAAACTCCTGACTTTAGGTGATTTGTCCACCTCAACCTCCCAAAGTGTTGGGATTACAGGTATGAGCCACCTTGCCTGGCCCCTGCTTATCCTTAATGGCAACAGAAACAAGGGTCAGTGTTGTCTCCAGGCTGATAAACACCTCCGCTGCTGATAAAATCCAGAAGGCAGATTCTATTTTTTGCAACTGACTGAAAGTGCCCAAGGGTCACCGAGTGCAAGTCCTACTTTTTACAGATGAGGAAGCAGCCGCCCAGAGGGGAGAATGTTGCTTATCCAAGGCCCCTGGGATTTCCCTGCTTCTCTTGTCCAAGTGAGGACACTCTGTCTCACTCACGCCTGACCAGAAGGCCTGGGACTGAGCTGCAGTGTTCTAGTCCCTGAGATGGAAGGAGAGAGAGAGGCTCTGCAGGTGTTCTTGGTCTCCTGTCCTGGTTAACAATGACGTTCATTCTGCCGTGGGAGTGAAATGCTAAATGCGCAGCTTGACTTAGCACGCCACAGGCAGAGCCTTCTGAACCCCACTTCGGGCTCAGGTTTGGTCCCAGCTCAGGTGCTAGGACCCTCCCACACCCAGGCAGGAAGGGTAGAGGCACTTCTTGTGTTGCTCTGAGGATTCTGTGGCAAGTTTTCCAGGTTGCTAGTCTGGCCCTGCCCTCGTAGTCTAATATCATAAATACTACTGCTTACTGATGATCGGTCCAAGCATCATGCTAACGACTTTGTACGTAATATAACATTCATTTCTCTAACAACTATGAGCAGCTGGTTTTGTCTCCATTTTGCAGAGGGGTAAACAGAGGAACAGAACAGCTAGGTGATTTGCCTGAATTTCTAGAACTAGTGAGTATTTACGGAGGCAGGAGCTGAGCCCAGTTTTGTCTGAATACCAAGTTTGTTGTCCCAGCCACATGCATGCTGCCTGACTTGGTGAGCTCAGTTCACACCACTGGGCTGCAGCGCTGTTTCTCCCTGGCCAGTATAGTACCACTTTGGGCTCCTAGCTGGGTGTGGGAAGGTTCAGGAAGGAACCTAAGGACCTGTCACCTGTTGATGTCACTTGTCATGTTTTCTCTCAGTCTCAACTTCCAAGTGTCTCCTGACTCTTGGTTCCCTGGAGTCAGGACCCAGGCTGTCTGTTTCCATTCTTCTGACAAGCGGTGCTGCCTGCTCAAATCCTTGCCTCTCTCTGGGCTGAATGAATTCTCAGTTTCTTGTCAGCACTGATGTTCTGGTTCTAAGGAGCAGGTCCCCCACCTAACTGAGACAGATTACCCAGAAGGCTTGCAGGAGTGGTGTCTTTGCATGTTAGCGCACATAAGAATGATACCTTCCCAGAAAGGAAAACATCTCTTGTTTTCTTCCAGTAAATCGAGGTGGGGTGGTGCACTTGTTTAATGGGTTCTGTCCACAGCTAATCTAATTTGGTAAGTGATTTGGGGGTGGGGAAAATGCTGACCCAACACTTCGGAGAATGGATTCAGAGCAAGGGGTGTAGGCAGTGATACACAGTGGGACTGTGAGCAGGAGAAAGGGCTGGAGAACCTACCTGTGGGTCAGGGTTTCCCGTCCCTTCCCTGTGTGACATGCACTCACACACCTGCACACTTGCACAAGCACTCACAGTTGCATGTATGTGGGTACTGTCTTTCCTTTCCGGCTCTTAGATATCAGCATTGCCAAAGTCAGAAATAAAGCTTATTTTGTTACAAAGTCAACCAATGACAGAGAAGGCTCAATATTTCATTTGTTTGCCAGGGGCAGAGGGTGCAGAACTAGATAGGGTGATCCTCTTAGTGGTTTTTTTTTTTTTTTTTTTTTTTTTTTTTTTTTTTTTGAGACGGAGTCTCTGTCTGTCATCCAGGCTGGAGTACAGTGGCATGATCTCAGCTCATTGCAACCTCCGCCTCCCGGGTTCAAGTGATTCTCTGCCTTAGCCTTTCGAGTAGTTGGGACTATAGGTGTGCGTTACCACGCCTGGCTAATTTTTTGTATTTTTAGTAGAGATAGGGTTTTGCCGTGTTAGCCAGGATAGTTTCAATCTCCTGACCTCATGATCTGCCTGCCTCAGCATCCCAAAGTGTTGGGATTGCAGGCGTGAGCCACTGCGCCTGGCCCGATCCTCTTAGTTTTGGTGTATTTTTTCCTAGTTGGGAAATGTGGTGTACACTTATTCTATTTATTTATTTATTTATTTTTCCTCACTCATGGACTCACATGTGTTTGCTTTTTCATTATGGCAACAAGAACAAGGGTCAGTGTTGTCTCCATGCTAATAAACACCTCCTCTGCTGAAATGTTTGTCCACGTGTCTGCCTGCCTGTCTGCCTGTTAGAACCACAGCTCACCAGGATCTAGAGAGTAGACTCATCCACCATAGCAGATGAGTCATAGATATTTTGGGAAGGGCAAGCATTCAGATTGAAGGATGAGGAATATGCTAGACAGAATAATGGCCCCCAAAGATGTCCACATTCTCACCCTCAGAACCAAAAGAGACTTTCTGGATACGACTAAGTTAAGGACCTCAGGACGAAAGGGTCCTGGCTTATCCAGGTGGACCTAATGTAATCATAAGGGTCCCTGTAAGAGGGAGGCAAAGATTCAGTATCAGAGAGGAGATGTGATGATGGAGGCAGAGGCTCCAGTGATGAGCTTTGAAGGTGGAGGCAGGGGCCAAGAGCCAAGGAATGCTGGTGGTGTCTATAAGGCAGAAGAAGCAAGAAAACGAATTCTCCCCTAGAACCATCAGAAGGAGTGCCACTCTGCTGACACTTTGATTTTAGCCTGTAAGATCTGCTTTGGATTTCTGACCTCCAGAACTATAATCTATTTGTGTTGTTTTAAACCACTAAGTTATAGCAGCAATAAGGAACTAATGCAAGAAGTCAGGAAGGCTCAGGCATGGGGTGGGTGGATGCCTGGGCTCTTCGGGCATACTGAGAGACTCATGCAGCAGGGAGAATGTGGAGACAGATCTGGGAGGTGGAGAGGGCCTCAGAAGTGGGCTGGGATCAGAACAAGGATAGAGGTCTCTGGAGGATGTAGCTCAACACCGTTTCTATCCTAGGCACAAGGATAGGGGCTCAGGTATTAGGGACCAAGACTTGAGGACGGGGTACGGGGTGTGGCTGTGAAGAACAAAGGAAGGACCTAATTTTGATAAGCTCAGTTTGGTGCTGAGCTGTGTGCTCTCAGATTTGCTCTCTTTACCTGCAAAACGGAGGTCCTGGCTAGCTCAGAGGTCACAGACTGGAGGCTGTAGGCTTGATCCAGCTCACAGACATGTTTGTCCCGTACTGGGTTTTTAAAACCATTTGGATGGGTGAGGCATGGTGGCTTCCGCTTGTACTCCCCGCACTTTGGGATGCTGAGGTGGGAGGATCACTTGAGGCCATGGGTTTGAGACCAGCCTGGTCAACACAGCAAGCCCCTGTCTCTATCAAAAACAAAAACAAGGCCAGGCGTGGTGGCTTATGCCTGTAATCCCAGCACTTTGGGAGGCCGAGGTTGGCAGATAACCTGAGGTCAGGGGTTCTAGACGTGCCTGACCAACATGGTGAAACCCTGTCTCTACTGAATACACAAAAATTAGCCAGGAGTGGAGTGGTGGTGCACACCTGTAATCCCAGCTAGACGGGAAGCTGAGGCAAGAGAATCACTTGAACCTGGGAGGCAGAGGTTGCAATGAACCGAGATAGCGCCACTGGACTCCAGCCTGGGCAAGAGTGAGCCTCTGTCTCAAAAAACAACAACAGCAACAAACACACATACAACACAATGTAACACAGCAAAAGACATTTAGACCAATATTTTAAAATCATTAGATTTCACATATAAATCCAATGTTCTGACTTTTATCTTAAAATATGGCAACAATACACTCCTGCCTATTTCTGAGCCTCCCAGGCAATTCCAGTTGGAGGTGGATCGTTCCCAGGGGAGGTGGGCCCTGCAGCTGTGGGAGTGGGGCCACTGTCACCAAAAAGCATGAGCATTGGCTTTTTAGACTGAGATTTGAGAGACCCCACCCAAGGGAAGTGTCTAAACCATGCAGGCTCCTCGTAGTCTTGAGCTCAGATTCAACTTGACAAGTGCTGAGTACAGCAGGACTCTTAGCCACATTGATCTGGACACTAAACTCCTATTAATGTAGTCAGAGAAGGCAATTGCTTTCTTGGCAGCCACATGCGGCTGGCAGCTCACACAGACCTTGCAGTCAGATGAAGACACCAGGACCGCCCCTCAGGAGCAGCTGTGAGCCTAAGACTTCGTGCCTGGCTGTCCAGTTTCAGCGTGGGCTTCACGCTCTGGCCCCATCAGTGCAGGCTGTCACTTCAACTACCAGCCTCTCTCATGAGTGGCATCCTCAGCTGCCTCTTGCACTGGCCTCTTGACGTTTTCTGAACCCCTACACAAAAGGGCAGCGGTATCTTGGCTAGGGGGCTGAGAGCAATGCTCCCGCTGCCCAATTTGGCCTTCCCTGCTAGGGTCTCCTTCCCTGGTGTTTTGGCCCTTTTTGGCTTCTTCCCTCAGCACATGCAGGCACCTCAATGCTCTGTTTTGGATGTGTCTTCCTGGTTCTCCCTCCTCAGGCTCACTCCAATGGATGTGATTTTGCTTCTGACCTCTGGACCTATGCACTTTAGCTGGGCCTAACAACTTCTCCCCTGCTCTTGCAACATGCTCTTTCCAACAGCAGCCAGAGAGTTCCCTTCAGAAAACAAACCTGACCATGGCAACTCTGCCCAGAATCCTTCAATGGATCACTCCAGATTTCAAGATAAAGCCTGAGTTCCAGGCACTTCCAGACTTGGCTCCCGCTCTGTCCTCCAGCCTCATGGCTCACAGCATCCATCTCCCTGGTCCATGTTCTAGCCATATTGGTCCATTTGCCAGACGCTTGCTTCCTCTGAAACTTGGACTTTTGCACACGTTATTCTTTTTAGCAGGAACCTGCTCTTACTCCACCCCCTTCCTCTGGCTAATTCACCTTTCACAGGGTGGCTTCCCTGCCACCCCACCACCCCCAGGATAGGCTTCCAGCTCTTGCTCTTATGAGACAAACCTCCAGCCATGGCACTGGCCAACTGGCCTCCCTCAGTGATTGCTGCTTACTGGGTTGTCTGTCTTTTCCACCAGGCTATAAGCTCCTTCAAGGCAGCAACTCTGTCTGTTTTGCACCCCATTTTACCCCCACCTCCTGGTGGAAGGCTGGGAGTAGCAAGTGCTTCATGAATACATATTGAATGAATAAATCATAGTGATGATGAAGCCAAGAGCAGAGAAAGCCCATCCAGGTGGAGACCTTTCTCCAGGCTGATCCAGAGTCATCTTTTTTTTTTTTTTTTTGGAGACGGAGTTTCTTGTCCAGGCTGGAGTGCAATGGTGTGATCTTGGCTCATTGCAACCTCCACCTCCTGGGTTCAAGTGATTCTCCTGCCTCAGCCTCCTGAGTAGCTGGGCTCCCACCACCACACCCAGCTAATTTTTCTATTTTTGGTAGAGATGGGGCTTCGCCATGTTGGCCAGGATGGTCTCAAACTTTTGACCTCACGTGATCCACCTGCCTTGGCCTCCCAAAGTGCTGGGATTACAGGCATGAGCCACTATGCTTGGCCCAGAGTCATCTTTAATTGCCTGTCTCTGGCCACACCCCATGGAAAGAGAGTTAGCCGAGTGAGCAGGAGTCGACTGTAGGAATCTTCCCAACTCTAGCAATTCCTAGTCCCCATGTCTCCACCTTGTCCATGAGGATGATGTGGGAGATGTTGCCAACCGCCTCACTGAATCAAGTGACATTCATTCCTCCAGAACAGGAAGTGAGCTTAATTTGGCATAACAATTGTCAGGCAACACAGTTTGTCTGATTCCAGAGCTCAGCTTTCTTAACCACTGTGCCATTCTACCTGAATAGAACAGCTGGGAATCCACCTGGAGCCCACTTCCCACCGGATGGACTGAAGAGTGGTGGCCAAATAGGCAAAGGTCTGAACTCTAGTCCCTGTTCTGCCTTAGGGAGCTGTGTGACTTGGGGCCAATCTCTAACATTCTCTGGGCTTTCATTTCATGTGACCTAATACACGGGGCTGCTGTAAGGACTCATCTTTCATTACTTTAGGGCTTATAAAGGGCAGGGACCAAGTTTCTCTATGTGGACTTCCCCATTGCTCAGCACAGGGCCTCACCCATCAATAGCCCTGAAAACATGATTATTGAATTGAAAAGCTCTTTGCAGACCACTTTCTAAAATTCTTCATCAGTCAAGCGCTTCAGCTAGGCAGTGAAACCCACTCCATCCTCACTAACTGGACAATTGCCTCATGTCACTGATGTGTGTTATTATGTCCTCTGCTATAATGCATGTCTTTTTAAAAGAAAATTAGAATCTGTCAAGCACCATTACACAATGAACCCAGCAAAGGGGCAGCCAAGCTCCCAGCCAGGCAGAGGCAGTGAGTGGTATGGGGAGCGGTTGTCTGGTGCTGGTCATTGCCGAGGCGGTACTCCACGTGGAGGGTTCCCTGCTCTGGGGAGTCTCCTTATCCTCCCAGGTCCCTACCTCAGAGAGGAGAGTGGGGAGGGTTTGATACACTTTTCTGGCCTGAGAATCAAAGTCCACTTCTGAAGGTACTCAGGATTCCATGCCTTCCCATGCAGAGGAGACTTGTGCCAATGAGAAAGACTGCAAGGAAGGCTGGAGTTGGGCACCCCAGTAGGGACGGCTTCCCCTAGTGTTCCGGTGCTTTGCACCTGGTGATGTTTGGTACCAGCCCTCTACTCCTAAGAGGGAGGTCCTTTTTCTAGATGAGGAAACTGAAACTTGGAAAGAGTCCAGCCCAGAACTAGGTGAGTGTGACCCCAAAGCCCCAAAAATGTGTCTTCCCGAAGAAAGAGAAAAGGAAAGAGGAAGAGAGTAGGAGGAAGAGTGTCCATGGGAAGACACATTTTTTATTTCTCACTGTGTTGGTTGGTTGCTGTCAGGAACCACCTTTTGCTTGACCAGCTCAGATGTGGCAGACAGTCCTGTGGTGTGGGCTAAAGGATGGCACTTTAGATGCCTCATCCTCAGTGGCCTCCTAAGCAGCTGAGAAGTCCTCACCCATCCATGCTACTTCCAGGGCTGGGCCCGCCCTACTCTTTGCTCTTCCTTCTTTTTTTCTCCTAGTCTTCTCCTTCCTCCTCCCCCTCCTCCCATTCCTCCTCCTTTTTCTCCTCCTCTTATTCCTTCTCCTCTTTCTCCTTCTCTTATTCTTCCTTCTCCTCTTCTCCTCTTTCTTCTCCTCTTCCTCCTACTCCTCTTCCTCTTTCCTTGCCCTCTTCTGCCTTCTCCTTCATCCTCTTCTTTCCTTCCTCTCCTCCCCCTTTCCCTTTTTCCTTTCTCCTCCTCCTTCTCCTTCCCTCCTCCTTCCTTCTTTCTCCTTTTCCTTCTTCTCCCTTTCTCTTCTTCCTCTCCTCTCTTGTCCATCTTTCCTGTTTCCCCTCCCCACTTTCTCCTTCCTCCCCTGCCTCCTCCTCCTCTTCTTCCCTCCTCTTCCCTCAGACAGTGCTCACAGCTTCTCACCAGCCAGCACATGAAACTGGGAGAAACCAAAGCCAGCCTCACATGTGGGGGAATAAATGCTGAGCTGTGACAATCCTGCCTGCCTCAGAAAGAGAGGTTTTATGTAGTTTTTGGCATTTACAAATCCTTTGTGAAAAGGTCACCCTGTTCTTGGAATCTTTTATTAATGCTGAAGACTAGCCCCGGAAATGTCATGTCTTTTTACCATGATATTTACTCAAAAAAGGATGACTAAGCATCTGAAATTCTACCAGCACCTCAACCCAGGCCAGGCTGGGGGACCCTGCAGGGGACAAATGAATGCTGGGCTCGCTGGAGCTGTTGGGCTGCACCTTCCCCTGAGCCCTGAGTGAACGGAAGGAGGGGCATGCCAGGGTCATGTACCGGGGTATCATCTGTACTGCACTACTCGCTGCTGTCCCACTTCCTCAGAGGCTCCAGAGCACAGACCAGTACTTCAAGCTGGAAGGGACCTTGTGTGTACAAGATTCCAACTCACCATTTTACAGATGTGGAGACAGACTCATAGAGGGGAAGACACCTGCAGAGTCACCCAGCAAGTCAGGGACAAAGCAGAGACTGGAGACCAGTTGTCCTGATGTCCTTATGTCCCAGTCAGTGGTCAGTCCTGACTCTCACCCCTGCGCTGAGCCGAGAAGAGGATAGGGGCTAGGCGCGGTGGCTCACGCCTGTAATCCCAGCACTTTGGGAGGCTGAGGCAGGCGGATCACCTAAGGTCAGGAGTTCGAGACCAGCCTGGTCAACATGGCAAAATCCTGTCTCTACTTAAAATTACAAAAATTAGCTGGGTATAGTGGCGCGCACCTGTAATCCCAGCTACTTAGGAGGCTGAGGCAGGAGAATCGCTTGAACCAAGGAGGCGGAAGTTGCAGTGGGCCGAGATTGCGCCACTGCACTCCAGCCTAGGCCACAGAGTGAGACTCCATCTCAAAGATTAAAAAAAAAAAAGAGGATGGGAAGTCCTCCCTGTATCCAAAGTTCTGGTTCCCGCATCCAGAGTCCAGGGCAGTAGGATGTGGAGTAAGACATGGGCGTATCCCTCACCTACTTGCCTTCCATCAGCCTGGAATTTCCTTTATGTCATCCTGCTCCAGATTCCATAGTGCAGAAGCCTTTTCTCTAAGCCCTGTTGCCTTTCTAGACAGTCCAGGAGGGGCTTGGGGCAGGAAGATGTGAGCCCACCCTATTGTCTTAGTCAGCTCAGGCTGCCCCAACAAAATGCCATAGATTGAATGGCTTAAACAATAGACACTTATTTTCTCACAGTTCTGGAGTCTGGAAGTCTGGACAGCAGAGAGTAGCGCAGTGCAGATGGTGCCCAGGTACATGACCCTGGCATGCCCCTCCTTCCCTTCACTCAGAGATCAAGATGCCAGCACGGCTGGGTTCTGGTGAGGGCTCTCTTGCAGGCTTGTAGATGGCTGCCTTTTGCGTCCTCACATGGCCTTTTCGTTGTGTGCATGCAGGGTGAAGGCGAGAGTGAGTAAGCTCTCTCTTCTTAAAAGGACACCAATCCCATCATGAGAGGGCCACCTGCATGACCTCATTTAACCCTAATCACTTTCCAAAGGCCCCACCACCAAATGCCACCCCATTGGGGGTTAGGGCTCCAACATATGAATTTTAGGGGGACACAAGCCTTTAGCTTATAGCACCTACAATTTCACAGGGATCATTTGGAGAGGGTGAGACAATGGGTGTGAAATTAATGTGTAAACTGTAGCTTGTGCATTTGTATACATTATTATTATTATTTTTGGGGGGAGGAAACCAGAGAATAAAGAAGACCACAATGCAGCCTGCTCAGCTTCTCAGAGGGGCTTGTTTGCATCTTGGAGAAGAGAGTGAGCCTCAGGCAAGGAGACCCTGGGCAGGGGGAATGGAGAAGACATTTGCTGTTGCTCTCCCACACCCATACTCCCTTCCTTGGCCACATCCTTCCTCCAGCCTCATTTCAAGGGTCTGAATGGATCATGAGACCAGGGCCCGAGCCAGTTACCACATCCCATTTCCCTGGCCACAGTGATTGCTTCAGGAGTGGGAGCTTGACCCTTATATGTCTAATCAGTGTCTTAAGGACTTTCGTTGGGACTCACTCTTGTGGTAGATTTGAAATGGAAGGACTATCTTCTCAAGAGCTGTTGCTACAGCCACTTGTGGCCGTGAGGGGGCATCTGGCTGTGCCCACCTGAAGACATGGGGTGAGAATGCACATTCTTATGCAGCCTCAGTCTTCGTGAGGGCAGGAGTTTTGTTTGTATGCCAAATACAGTGCCTGGAGCACAGAAATATTGATAAATATTTGTTGAATAATATGTGTTTGAGACCCTGGATCCAGCCATGCCCGGAGCTAGCTCTTTCTGAACTCTTTCTTTTACTTAAGCCAGCTTAATCACTTGCCCCTAAAGAGTCTCAAGTCCCCAGTGTGTAGTGCTGCCCTCCCTGAGTCCATGTGTTCTCATTGTTCAACAGCCGCCTATGAGTGAGAACATGCGGTGTTTGATCTTCTGCTCTTCTGTCAGTTTGCTGAGAATGATGGTTTCCAGGTTCATCCATGTCCATTGGTGTCAGTTGGGGGGAAATAGGGGAGGGACGGTGGTGGGTGGGGAGCTGGGGAGAGATAGCAAGGGGAGTGATGCCAGATGTAGGTGATGGGGAGGAAGGCAGCAAATCACACTGCCACGTGTGTACCTATGCAACAATCTTGCATGTTCTTCACATGTACCCCAAAACCTAAAATGCAATAAAATAAATAAATGGGGAAAAAAATACTGGAAGGAACTCAAAAAAAAAAGAGTCTCAAGTCAAACAGCTAAAGGCAAGAGCCTGGGGAGGTTAGGGCGGGATAGGGGGCTGCTCCAAGGCTGTGCAAAGCCCAGGGTAAGGGGCTGCGGGGGACTGGTCTAGCTGTGTAGACGCAGCCTGAAATTCAGCATGGGGGTCTCTGTGCGTGAGGACTCCTGGTCATGCACTGAGCACAAGGAGATCTTTTTGCCCTTTGAAGGATACAAGGCCCCAGTGCCCCCTACCTGAGGTGGTCCTGCTCTGGTGGCTACAGAATAATCACTGGCCTGCCATGGCTTAGGCCTCAGACTGCCATGAAGAAAACCCCTTGGCTATTACGGTGCTGGTGAGAGAGTGGTTGTTCAGCTCATCCTCTCTCCATTGCCGGACACAGCTCAGGATGCAGTTCAGGCTGTTTTAAGGGTGAGGTTCCCTTCTTGTAACTTTCACTTGGGTACCCTCCAATCCTAGGGCTGCTGCAAATAGTAAAATAAAAATAAAAACCTTATTTCAATGTTTGAAGTGAGTAGGTACTATGAGCTATTGATCGCGAAGTAAGTATTAGTATTCCTATCAAACAAATGAGGAAGTGGAGATCCAGAGAGGTAAAGTAGCCTCCCAGAGGCTCAAATAGGAATGGCAGGACTGGGATTTGATCACGGGTCAAAAGAGTCTGGCACCTTGGCTCCTAACGTTGTGTTATTTGCTGTTTGAAAGAGCTAGTATTATTGGGAGCCTCATGGTGGGGGGGTCCGTGGGGGAATGTCAGAGCTGCCATCTGACAAGGTTATATCTGGGGAACCCACTCAATCTGCCTGTGTCCAAACTCTGGTTTTCCTGGGAGGTGCCCCTGCTGGTGGTCACTGGAGAGCCCGTTGGTGACAAAACATTTGGTGGGTTCCTTAAGGGCCCATGGGATTGCCTGACTGTTGATCAGGGTCCAGACGAGCAGCCTGCAGGCTGGAAGGAGGGCCCGACCTCAATGCTCCTCACACGAGTGATGCTGCTGCCCACACAGGTGGCATCGGCACATGGCCAGGGCTTCCCCTCCTCCACTGATGAGGGGTCAGCTCCACCTGGGGCTTGTGGATGGTTACCGGGGGTCTGAGGAGGCCCCTGCAGTGTGCACAGTTGGCAGCTATGTGACGGAGCAGGAATTCCGTGAGCTGTGCCTGCCAGAGGGGCTGTATGTTGGGTGGAAGCCTCCTCCTCCCAGAGGCACTGGAGCCCGAGCTATGCTGTCATGGTGTGGGAAGAATGAGCAGAAATTCGGGGCCATGAATCTAGGCATTTCTCGTGCTGTGGATTACCTAAGGAAAACTCAGGGAGATAGAACCCAGCACCCTCCTGGGGTCCTCGTTTCTGCTCACCGAGCTTCTCCTGGTGACAGGGGCAGTCCAACAAGGTTCAGCCCCAGTGGGTGCTGATGGGGGCCGGAATGAAGCTTGGCCTCCATCCCTGAAGCAGTGAGGTCGAGTGGTCTTAACATCCCTGTTGCTGGCTCTTCCTGGTCCTGCTCCTTATACTGTGAGCGACCCATTGATGGGATGCACTGCCCCCTTTCTCCACCAGTGGAGAAATGGGGAGCCAGGGCCATCCTGGGTGACTCAGAGGCACTTTCAGTTAAGTACTGGCCCTTGGTGTGAAAATAGGACCATGGAGTCAGCAGATGCTGCTCTGATGTAATAAGGGCAGGCCATTATTTCACAAGGCGTAGAATCAGTCATATGACCAGGAAGAACTCACACACTTCTCTTGTAAACTAAAATATGATGTCTCCAGGAGAAACTTGATTCTTTGGTTGAAAGGTGAGTTTGTTCTTAAATCATCAGAAGAAAACACTGGCCATGGCTGTGGTTGGTGGGGAGAGCCTGTTGTGGAATGGAAGCCTGGTCCACCCCAGTCCATGGGTCCCAGTCATTCTGGGACAGGGCAGGGGAAGTCCCATGATATCAGGTTGAAGATGAAGGGGGCAGAGTGCAGGACAAGCAGCAAGATTCCAATACTGTTTAGAAAGGTGTCAAGTCTCCAGGGAAGGGTAGGGGGCATCCAGGTGGGGGCCGGGGGGCTGCAGGTGGAAGAGGCAGAGGGGCTGTGAGCTGGAGGGTGGGAAGGAAGGGGGGTCCCCAGTGAGACCTAGTTCCTCTTTCTCCACCCTGTGACATGTGAGAATGAGGTGCCAGAGCGGCGGTCCTCACACATCAGCACACATCAGAATCACCGGGAGGGCTTGGGAAAACAAGGGCTGCTGGGCCCCACCCCAGAGCTTCTAATTCGGTAGGTCTGGGATTGGACCTGATAACTGGCATTTCTAAGAGGCTCCGAGCATCACTCATCCTGCCAGTCAGAGGACACACTTTGAGAGCCACTGGCCTGGATGTGGTCGGCTGCTGTTGTTCAAGTTTTTGGAGCTTACTTGAATTCCTCAGCCAGGCAGCTCACTACACCTCCCTCAGGTTCAGTGTGTGTTTGGTCTGAGAAAATGAAGAGTGCTGGTGGGGGGCGGGGTGGGGTGGAATCCCCTAGATCATGGGGCTGGGCACTGCTTTTTCCTTCCCTGGGGATAAAAGACTAGAGGCCACTCTCCAGCCTGAGGCCATACGGCCAATTCCTCTGATTCACCCACTCCCCCAGGTGACAAAAGACACCCCTTTCTAGGATGGAAAGAAGGGACCCGGCTATGATAGTTACTCAAGAATGCCTTATACCAGGGTTTGCAGAAGCGAAAGTGGGTTGGAATGGGGAGCAGCCCAGTGACAGGACCTTCTTGTTCCTTGTGTTGACCTCAAAGCTCAAGCTCACCTTCCTCTGCTGTGACCCTGGGGGAACTTAACATTTTGAGCACTGATTTTCTCATCTGTAAAATGGGAACAATGATAATGTCGGTCCTACTGCTCACTGGGATTCTTTTGGGAGGATGAGGCAGTGGATGTGAAATTAACATGTGAACTATAAATTGTGTGCATATATGAATTCTAACACTGTTTTAAGTTTGCAAGGAAACCAGAGGAGAGTGGAGAAATGGAGCAGTCATGAAGAGAGTCACTACTTTCCATCGGGATTTGGGGATTCATTTCCTCTCTTTTTCTCCTTATGTTCAGAAAACTCAGAGGAAAAATTAATGAGACAAAAGTCCACACTTCATACCAACTTTAGCCAGGACTCCCACTCACATGACAGATGGGGGTTAGTTGATTATTTGGGTTTGGAAATGGTCAATTGTATTTTGGAAATGTTGACATTTGCTGCTTGGGGCCATCACCATGTTGCCCACATTCCTGCTTCTGAGGCCGAACGTTAATTAACAGGTTCTAATGAATGTTGATATGCCATAGAGTTGGTCTTTGTCAATATCGCCCCAATACAAAGACAATTAATAAGCATAATCCAATTATATCTTATTGCACACCTACTATAGAATGGAAGCTTTATGGGCATGATTTCAACTTTGAAAGTAGGTATTATTGTTTCCACTATAGAGATGAGAAAACTTAGGCCCAAAGATCTTACGTTACTTGACTAGGGTCACAGTTTATTAAGTGTCAAAGTTCTTGCCCTTTGAGTGGACTCCTTTGCTTCTCATAAGGCACATGAAAACACTTTGTAAACTGTGCAGTGTTGAACAACTGTAAGGAGTTGTTATTAGCGCTCAAAATAATTTTCTTGGGTTTTAAGTTTCCCTAGTTGAAGAAATATCCAGCTACTTATGCATGTGGACACTAGCAGCATCGCCTCCGTAGCCTCTGCAGCATCCTGTAGCCTTGATAACAGATCCTCAGCTCCAAGTGACCACGGCTCCTCAGGGTCAAAGGAAAGGACATTTTATAAGCCTTCACAATTTTTTTTTTGCATTAGTGTATTGCCTGGGAATAGCTTGTCCCCTCCTCCCCACCCCCAACTCAAAGCCACTTTGTTGCACTGGCATAATTTCTTACAATAACATTAACATATCATTGGAGCTCATTACCTTTGGTGTAATAGTTCCCTATTGAACTGTGTCAGACTAATTATGTCAGTTCCTTTTCATTCCAGTTTAGTGCTTCTCCAGAGAGTCGCAGTGCAGCACCGGTAATAATGATTAAACTGCTGTCTAATGCTCCACTGGATGGCCAAACCAAACAGGGGAAAATTCCTTGCTGAAGATGAGACTCTCAGCAGCTCTTGTACTTGATGCAATTTGGCGTTTTAAAAGCCATTACCTGGCGGTCATTTCCACATAATGACGGAGGGCTGGTAGTGTTTCTTGGGGATGGCAGACAAAAAAAACATATCAGGAAGGCAAGAAGTAGCAGAGAGGCAACCCAGGTATTTTCCATTCGTGTGGTGAGCCCTCAAGTTCTGATGGGGACCATCTGGAGCCATGCTTTACAACTTAGCCGGCGGAGGTGGGTGTGCAGGAAGAGGCCAGGGTAATGAATCAGGACAAGCCAATATCAAATGCTTAAAGCTCTGCTGCCAGTGTCAGAGGAAAGAGCCCAGGGAAGATGAATGAAAATGAAGTCATTTTCACCTTCCTGTAGTCTCATATGGAGCTCTTTGCTTGATCCTAAATCGAACATGCTTTTGTCTTTTTGCATAAATGGAAGGAAGAAAATTTCGTGCTTCAATAAGAGCTTTGACAGAAGTTGATGCTCTTCATTGCCTAAAGGGAGGCTGCCCTGTTCTAAGCACCTGTTCTTGATGAGGATTAATGAGCCTAATAACAACAACTGCTATTATTAGGCGTCAGTTAAGTGATGACTTTGTGCCAGGCATTGTGTTAAGGGTTCCACATCTGCTGGCTAATATAATCCATGAAAGGACTCTATGGGTAAAAGCTGTCTTGTTCCCATTTTAAAGATGAGAAACTGGGGCATAGGGAGATTAAATAACTTGCTCAAGGTCACTTCCCAGAACCACCATATCTAACTCTGAAGCCTGTATACAGAGTTATACTCCCTCTTCGTTCATTCATTCAGTCAATATGATTAGGGCCTTTCTGTCCTTTAGCTTTGAGCTGTGTCCTTCAGACATTTTTTAGACATTAAAGATGCAGTCTTGAGCTTCCTGGGGCTGAGAGCTCAACAGTAAATTTCAGTACAGGGTGAGCCATTCTATGAGTGGAGAAAGGCAGAGAGCTGTGAGAATACCTTCATTCATTCACTCACAGGTATTTATTTGAGTGTCTACTATGTGCCAGGCTTTGCTGGGAAACTGGGGTCAGCTGAATACCCACAGACTTTGCTTTAATGGAGTTTTTAGTTCGTATTATAGAAGCCCATACAGACTGAGACAGGAAACTGGTACAGAGAAGTGGGGGGTACTGCTGTATCAAATACCTAAAATGTGAAAGCAGCTTTGGAACAGGGTAATGTGGAGAGGCTAGAAGTTTTGAGGTGCATGCTAGAGAAAGCCTACATTGATGTGAACAGACTATTCAGAGTGATTCTGGTAAGAGCTTAGAAAAGAGGGGAGCTGTGGGGAAAGTCTCATCTTCTTAGAGAATACCTAAGCAATCAAGAATGCTGGTAGAAATATGGATGGTGTCTTAGCCCATTTTGTGCTGCTACAATAAAATGCCAGAGTAACTTATAAAGAAAAGAGAATTTCTCACAGTTCTGGAAACTAGGAAGTTCAATATCAAGGTGCTGCCATCTTTCAAGGGCCTTCTTGCTGTGTCATCCCATGATGAAAGATGAGAGAGAGAGGAGAGAAAATGAGAGAGAAAGAGAGAGAGAGAGAGAGAGAGAGAGAGTGAGAGAGAAGGGCCAAACTCATCCTTTTATGGGGAACTCACTTCCAGGATAACAAAAGTCCTCCAATCCATCCAATCCATTCATAAGGGCAGTGGTCCCATAGCCCAAACACTTCCCATCAGGCCCCACTTCCCAGCACTACTGCATTAAATATAACATTTTCAACACACGAACTTTGGGGAACACTTTCAAACCATAGCAGACGGTAAAGGCCATTCTGATGAGGCATCAGATGGAAATGAGGAAGATGTTATTGAACAATGGAGGAGAGGTCATCCTTGTTACAAAGTGCAAAGAAGTTAGTTGAATTGTGTTTGTGTCTTAGTACTTTGTGGAAGGTAGAACTTGTGAGTAATGGAATTGGATATTTGGCTGAGGAAATACCTAAGTAAAGTGTTAAAAGAGCAGGTTGGCTTCCCTTGACTTCTTATAGTAAAATGAAAAAAAGAGAGACATAACTTAAAGATGAAATTGTTAACCAGAAAGAAAGCCAAACTTAAAGATTTGGAAACTTCTCAGCCTTTCCATATTGTAAAAAATGAAAAAATCTGTTCCTAAAGAACTTTATGGGTGTGGCCCAATGGCCACATCTTACATGGAGATTTGTCAGCCATCTGAACAGAAGCCAGGAGCTATTGTTCAAGACAATGGAAGAATGACCTCTTTCCATAGCAAGGTGCTCCAGAGATCATCAGAACAACTTCATAGGAGGGGCTGCCGGTGCCTGCTGGACCCCTTCACACTTTGTGCAGCATCCCTCATATCCCAGGCTCCATTCCACTGCATCCGGGGCTTTGCTCCTTGGCTGCCTATCCAGAAGGCACAGGCAGGAGACTTTGGCTGTGTCTGTGTAGTGCTCAGTGTGCACGAGCTGTGGGGGCGAGGCTATCTTCACCTAGATTTCTAAGAATGGAGCTACCTGAAGCCATGGGTGTACCACCCAGGCAAGAACTATAGAGGGCCGCTGGTAGGGCAGTGTCTAGTGGTACCAAGGTGGAACAGTCACCCCCAGACCCCAAAACAGTAGAGCCATTGGTGTGTGATTCCAGGCCTGGAAAGACACAGGCAGCAAGTCCAACCTGTGAGAGCTGTGGCAGGGGTTATACCCAGCAAAGCTGTGGGACAGGGCCACCTGGAACGTTGGGTACCTAACTTCTACCCTACAAGCCTTTGGGGATGAGACTTCCACTACAGTGGGCCTGGAGGGTAGAGCATTGAGCCAGAGAAGATTATTCTCAAGGCTTAAGGTTTTGGACTTGCTTGGGACCTGTCACTTTTTCCTTCTTCCCTATTTCTCCCTTTTGGAATGGGAAAGTTTGTCCTGTGCCCAAACCACCACTGTATTTTGTAAGCATTTAACTTTGATTTTACAGACTCGGAGAAGGAGGCAAATTTGCCTCAGGATGAATTGTACCTTGAGTTTCACCTATATCTAATTTAGATGATATTCAAATGAAACTTTGGACTTTAGGTTTTTAAGTTGATGTTGGTATGAGTTCAGACTTTTAGGGTTATTGGGATGGAATGAATGTATTTTGCATGTAAGAAGGACATGAATTTTGGGGGTCCAGAGGCATAATGCAATGGCCTGAATGTTTTTACCCCCTCAAAAATTAATATGCTGAAATTATAACCCCCCCAAGGTGATGGTATTAGGAAGTGGTGTCTTTGAGAGGTGATTAAGTCAGAACCTTCATGAATGGGGTTAGTGCTCTTATAAAGGAAATCCAGGAGAGCTTGTTAACCCCTTCCACCATGTGAGGACAAAGAGATAAGATGGCCATCTCTGAACCAAGAAATGGGCCCTGACCAGACACTGAATGTGCTGACACCTTGATCTTGAACTTTTTAGCTTCCAGACTGTGAGAAATATCTGTTTTTATAAGCCATCCAGTACATGGTAGTTTGTTATAGCAGTTAAAATGAACTAAGACAGCCCAGGTGGGAAAATGTAATCTTTATTTAGCATTTATTAAGCATTCACTATGTGCCAAGATCTATGATAAGTGCTAGCCCGCACCATAGCTCTCTATCATTTATACAGATGAGAAAATGAAGCCTTGGAGAGTTACACAATTAGCCCAAGGTTACTTCTCTGTTCAACTACAGGTAGACTTGACCTATTTTTGGGAATCAGTATAATGGGGCATATTCCATTTTTCTCTTGAAGGCCCCTTATTCCAAGAACAGCCTATTGAGACTCTCAAGCCTGGCTTTGCACTCCTCTCATGGAGCCCATCATCCTGATGCCATTTGGGAACCTTATATCTATATGGGCTCTGCTGCCATATTGGTTGAGGATGGAGCAAAGAGGAAGAAGCCTTGGCTTAGCCATGATGAGAGGACAACAGAGAAACATGTAATGCCTGGCCTATTCCTTTGGTTCAAGGAAGGGCATACATCTACCAAGACTCTATGGTGTTCATTGAGCATCTGTTATGGGCTGACTTATGTCCCCATCAAATCCATATATTGAAAATCTAACTCTAATGTGATGATATTTGGTGGTGGGAGTCTTAGGGAGGTAATTAGGTTTACATGAGGTAATCAAGGTGGGGCCCCCATGATGGGATTAGTGTCCTTTTAGAGAAAAAGAAGCAACTTCAGAACTATCTCTTTCTCTGTCCTTTGAGGACACGGTGAAAATATGGCCATCTGCAAGCCAGAGAGTGGGTCCTCCCCAGACAGGGAATCTGCCAGCACCTTAAGCCTGGACTTCCCAGTCTCCAGAAATGTCAAACTATATGTCTGTAGTTTAAGCCATGCTATTTCACCATGGCAACCCAAAGTGAGTAAGATAACATCTTAAATGTGATGATGATGGGATTGTGTCTTGTAAAGTAACGGGCAAATGGTAATCATCAGAGATTCCATGAGTCATACATGCTCTGATGCACTCTGCCTCTGTATCAAAATTACCTGGTAAGGGTAGATAATGTGATAAACTGCAGATTTCCTGGGCTCCACTAGCCTTACACAGTGCTAACATGACTCAGCCCACAGCAGTTTTTCCTAAGATGAGTTCCTAGCAACACTATTGGATATTTATAGAGATTACTTGAGAATAGGGATTTTGTCAAGCAATAAATTTAGGTAATGCTGGGTAAATTAGGATTTTTTTTTTGTTAGTGAGGCTTCTCACGGCCTTTAAAATGCCTTGTAATCTACTAGAGAGGAAATAATACTATTTCCCAAAATGCACTTAACCTTGGAATATCTTTTCCCCAAAGCATCTTCTGGGAATCAGGTTTTTTTGTGGAATATAAATTATTTGGTGGAATGTAAAAGGGAATGTGAAACCAGGACTTACAAAGTCAGATGTCCTCAGTAGCCAGGCAGGTAGTGCTGCTGATGAAAGCAAATGGAGTCAGCAATAGGGAGTCATGAGGACTGGGGAAAATTGTGGTCTATGTCCTTTTGTTTGAACTGGGCATCCGAATGCAAATTGAAAAAATTGATTCATGGCTGCTGAGACCTTTGGAAGCAGCACTTTCTCAGAAGCAAAAGAGAGGAACCCTGGGAGAAACCTGGACAAGGGAGACATGAAGAAGGACCTGGGAAGTGCCTGCATGCAGGTGTGGGGTGTGGTTGCTCAATAGGTGAGCTTCCCCTGGAAGTTGTGCCCATGTGGTAGTGAGGATACCAGGAGAGGGCTGGAGATGCTATTGTGGGCATTAACTCTTGGGGCTGTGTTTCTCCAACTTTTGTGAGCATGCAGATTATCTGGGGATCTTGTCAAACTACGGATTCCTACTTAGCAGGTGTGGAGTGAAGCCGAGATGAGGCATTTCTATCCAGTTCCCTGGTGATGCAAAGCCACACTGAAGACAAGACTCAGGGCCTTGGGACTTAGGCCACCTGGCCAGAGGGAGGCTCCGTCCAGGCCGTATATCCTCGTAATTAGAGTTTGTTCTCGTTGTAAGGAAGAATCTGTTTTTCTCATAGGAGGGGGGTGAAATATGTATTCAAAACCTCTCTGAGCTTGAGAAAATAGGCAGTAATAGAACCCCACACATTATTAGTTACGGGGATTACATGAGTTACTCCCTGTAAGGCATTTAGAATAGTGCCTTACAAACTTTCTTTATATCTCATTCTGATTGACTCAGTGTGAGAGCACTTATGCTGTAGCTATCAGGCTGTGGAAATAAAAGCAGAGTGGTTAACAACAGCTTTGATTTCAGACAGACCTGAGTTGAAACCCAGCTCTGTTACCTATTAGCTCTGTTACCTTGGGCAAGTCACTGAACCTCTCAGAGCCCCAGTTTCCTCATCTATAAAAAGGGGTTGATCATATTAGAAATGAGGATTAACTAAGTCCATGTAAAAGCACTTTGTCAACCGTAAAGTGCTGAACAAATGCAAAGTGTTCATGCACAGGTATTTTTTGCCAGATCAGGCAGAGCTGCTTTCGGGAGTGATGGAGGTGTTCTGAAATGAGATGGAGTGATGGCTGCACAACTCTAAAATAAACTCACTATCACTGAACTTAACCCTTAGAAAGGTGAATTTTACGGTGGGTAAATTGTACCTCCATCAAGCTTTTAAAATGAAAAAGAAAAACACCTTGATGCCTCTGGTCAAGAAGAGCTGAAGGGCCTTTCCTGTTCTTACCTATTGAGGCTGCCCAGGAACCAGCCCCTCTCCTCCTGTCCCTCTGGCCAGTGCTCTTTCCACAAAGAGAAGCCCCAGACCCTGAGCCGACCTATTTTCTTTTTCTAACCTGATTTGAGTGAGCATTTTGTAAAGCTTCAATCTCTGGGGGCAAAAGTCCAACTTCTTATTCACTGTCAAAGGCATAGAATCTGGGTCAGTAGGAAATAGTTTTTTTTTTTTTTTTTTTCCCCGAGGAGTGGGGTCAAGGAACAGATGTCAGTCTGACAAATTAGAAGGAGGTCGGGGAGAGGCCGAGACACACCATCTGCCTTCTGGCTTGGGACGGAGAAGGTGCTCCCATTCACAAACCTGTTCTAGCAAACCACTCTGTCCAGGCCCAGCAGGTCAGGCAGGTGAGAACTGATTGGGAACAGGCGAGAGGGCTGCGCTCCTGAAAGTGGGAGATTTGCATTGTGAGGCCGTGGAGGGCAGGGGGTGGGCGGTTGCAGGAAACCAAGCAAAGATCAGAACTAGGCTGCCTGAGGTTTGGGGCTAGACAGAGCAGAAGCCTGGGTGGAGCTGTCAGAAGGCAGAAGTGGGGAGAGCCATGAATTTTACCCAGGTGGACTGAGGAATCTTTCAAAGTAAGACACATCCCCCCCCAAGAAGGTATTACTCTCTTCCCACCACCTGCTCCCTGAAACATTTTAATTCCAGTATAACTTGCAGAAAGTTCTGCATAAATCCTTAGTGTATAGTGCCATGCATTTTCACAGAGTTTACGCAAGTTTAACCAGGTTCTAGATCAAGAGATGGCACACTGGCTGGACGTGGTGGCTCACACCTATAATCCCAGCACTTTGGGAGGCTGAGGCGGGCGGATCACCTGTAGTCAGGAGTTTGAGACCAGCCTGGCCAACATGGTGAAACCCCATCTCTACTAAAAATACAAAAGTCAGCCAGGTGCGGTGGCATGTGCCTGTAATCTCAGCTATTTAGGAGGTTGAGGCGGGAGAATCACTTGAACTGGGAGGTGGAATTTGCAGTGAGCTGAGATCACGCCACTGCATTCCAGCCTGGGCAACAGAGCAAGACTCTATCTCAAAGAAAAAAATAAAAAAGAGATGGAGCATTTCCAGCACTCCAGAAGGCTCCTTGTACTCCTATCCACTCCCACCCCACAAGGGTAAACACTGCCTGGATTTCAACACCATGCACTCCTTAGTTTTAACTGTTTAACTTTATATAGATGGAATCAAAAGCATTTGCTCTTCTGTGTGCTGATTATCTTTTTCTTTCTTTCTTTCTTTCTTTCTTTCTTTCTTTCTTTCTTTCTTTCTTTCTTTCTTTTCTTCTTTCTTTTCTCTTTCTTTCTTTTCTTTCTTTCTTTCTTTTTCTTTCTTTCTTTCCTTCTTTCTTTCTTTTTTCTTTCTCTCTCTCTCCTTCTCTTCTACTTTCTTTCTCTCTTTTCTTTCTTTCTTCTTTCTTTCTTTCTTTCTTTCTTTCTTTCTTTCTTTCTTTCTTTCTTTCT
>NW_016107538.1:1174830-1183176 GCF_001604975.1 Cebus imitator | reverse complement strand
TTTTCTTTCTTTCTTTCTTTCTTTCTTTTTGACAGAGTTTCACTCTTGTTGCCCAGGCTGGAGTGCAAAGGCATGATCTTGGCTACGTGCAACCTCTGCCTCTCAGGTTCAAGTGATTCTCCTGCCTCAGCCTCCTGAGTAGTTGGGATTACAGGTGCCACCACCACGCCTGGCTAACTTTGTATTTTTAGTAGAGACGGGGTTTCTCCATGTTGGTCAGGCTGGTCTCAAACTCCTGACCTCAGGTGATCCACCCACCTTAGCCTCCCAAAGTGCTGGGATTACAGGCATGAGCCGCTGTGCCTGGCCAGCTTCTTTTGCCCAACCTTTTGCTTGTGAGATTCACCTGGGTTGTTGTGGTCTCTTCATTCTCCCTACAGGGTGGAGTATTCCATTGTGTGATGATACCACACATTAGTTTTCCATTTAACAGTTTCTGGGTGTTTGGGTGGTTTCCAGTTTAGAGCTATTATGGATAGGGCTGCAATGAACGTTCAGGTGGCTGTCTTTGGGTGAACGCATGGATGCATTTCTGGTGGGGGTGGAGTTGCCGGGGCATAAGGTATGTGCATGTGAACCTTAAGTAGATATTGCACAGCAGCACCCCAAAATGGGTGGACAGAGCAGGTGGGCAATTCCACTGACTGTGTGTATGGGAGATATAGAGATAGAGAGAGAGTGCTTCTCTAGTCCTCCATCTAAGAGCTAAAAAGCACTGAATACTTTATGAAATGAACTGTGTCTCCCCTAAATATTGATACATTGAAGCCCTCACTGCCAGTACCTCAGAATGTGACTGCATTTGGAGAGAGGGCTTTCTAAGAGTTAAATAAGTTAAAATGAGGCCATGAAGGTTGTCTCTAATCCAATCCAACTGGTGTCTGTATAAGACGAGGAGAGTCCTGTAATCCTAGCACTTTGAGAGGCTGAGGCAGGTGGATCACCTGATGTCGGGATTTCAAAAGCAGCCTGGCCAACATGGTGAAACCCTGTCTCTACTAAAAATACAAAAATTAGCTGGGCATGGTGGTGGGAGCCTGTAATCCCAGCTACTTAGGAGGTTGAGGCAGGAGAATCACTTGAACCTGGGAGGTGGAGGTTGCAGTGAGCCGAGATCATGCCACTGTACTCCAGTCTGGGTAACAGACTGAGACTCCATCTCACAAAAAAGAATAGGAAGGAGAAGAAGAAGAAGAAGAAGAAGAAGAAGGAGGAGGAGGAGGAGGAGGAGGGGGAGATTAGAACACATGGAGAGACAGCAGGGGTGAACTTGCATAGGGGAAAGATCCTGTGAGAACACAGTGAAGAGGAGGCCGGAGGGCAGTCATCTGGAAGGCAAGGAGAGAGGCCTTCAGAAGAAACAACCCTGCTGACACCGTGACCTTGGACTTGCAGCCTCCAGAACTGTGAAAAATAAACTTCTGTTGCTTCAGCCACTGTGCCTGTAGTATTCTGTTGTGGCAGCCCTAGCAGAGCTTGGCTCATGCTTTATCTCACTGAATCCCCACATCAACCCTGCAGGGTAGGAACAATTGCGACCTCCGTGTTGCAGGTGGAGGACTGAGCTTGGAAGTAAATGACTTGCCCAGGGCCAGAACACAGGCAGGGGCCTGAACCTGGACTGGAACTCAGGACTGCCTGTCTAGAGCCCTGAAACTGAGCCCTTCCTCATGCCAGCGTCACATATTTGTTAGGTCATTCATGGCCGACTCCCAGCCCAGGGTTATTTGAATAATGGCTGTATTAGGTTTTGCAGTTTAGTGTAAAGAAGGGAGAATGTGCTTGAGAGGCAGAAGATCTGGCCTTGAATCCTGGGTTCTAAGGTTCCCGCTGAGTAAATGTGGGCCCCACTGCTTAGATTTTGTATGCTTCTATCTCCTCATCTACAAGGCCTTCCTCACGGGCTGATTGTGCATACCCAATGTGACAATGTACGGGAGGTGCACTGTAAACTGTAAAGTGCTGGGCAGATGGGAATTGCTTCAGAGATTTCATGAGTCGTGGTATGCATTTAATATGGGCTGAATTGTATCCTCCTGCCCCCAATTTGTATGTCAGCAATCTAACCCCTAATGTGACCGCATTTGGAGATGGGAACTTTGGGAGATAATTAGGGTTAGATGAGGTCATGGGAGTGAAGATCTGCTCTGATAGGACTGATGTCCTTATAAGAAGAGGCACCAGAGAGCTGGCTCTCTCTTGCCTTGGGGCGGATACCACGAGAAGATGGATGTCCGCAAGCCAGGAAGAGAGCCCTCACCGGGACAGAATTGGCTGCCACTGTGAGTTTGGACTTTCCAGCCTCTAGAATTGTGTAAGATAAATGTCTGTTGTTTAAGCCACCTAGCTTTTGCTATTTTGCTAGGGCAGGTTGAGCTGACAAAGACAGCATGCCTCCCCTCTTTCTCTTTGCAGAGCTTCATAGACACACATGGGTTATACACTCAAAATATTCAGATTCCTAAAGCGCTGACTCTTTGGCAGGCATCAGTTCTAGGGCTAGACCAGGTGATGGGCTCCTCCAGTGGAAAACATGCAGTAGCAGTGTGTCTGCTCTGGGGCTGGTGTTTGGTGAAGGCAGCCAATGTTTCTTTTTCTTGTTTGTCTCATGCCCCAGGACTGTGAACCGCTCTTGTTCTGGAGACTCCAGAGTAGAAAGGAGATGGTGGGATAGGGACCCATGTACAGGAAAGGGATGGCAGAAGTGCTTTTCATTTTGTGCAGTTGCTCAGACAGGCAGGTTTTGCTGTTATCCCTTTTACAGCTTGGGGGACTCAAGCTCAGAGGCTTAGTCAACAATGCTTTACTAATATGTCATAGGACCCAGGACCGAAGCTGAAGGCCTCTGGATTTGGGGTCTCTTGATTGCATGGTATCAGTCTGGATAGGCTAGATCAAGCTGCAGAAACAGCAATGACAAAACCCAGATCTTCTGTTGTCTTACAGAGACACAGCTTGTTCTCACCTGTGTCACGTCCATCCTAGTGGCTGGCGCTTCACTCTGAGTCCTGACCAGCAGAGTAGCCACCAACTCCAATACGGATGGCTCTCTGGAGGGTCTCACACTGGCAATTCAATGCCCCAACTCAGAAGTGCCATTCATCATTTCCACTCAAATTCATTGGCCGGAGTTAGTCACTGGCCAGAGTTGGTCTAGTTATTCTAGATCCCCAGCCAAATGCACAGGGGCCTAGAATACTCAGCCTAGGTGTGCCCAGCGACAGAGGAGGCAAGTATGGGGGCAGCATTAATGTCCATCTCAGAATGAATGCATGCATGCATGAATGAATACAATTAGAATCTCCATCTGAGTTTGGTGGTTGTTGATGGACCCAGGAAAAGGCAATGTAGACTTGTAACTGTCCAACAAAACGACACTGGAACTCTTTGGCTCCTGATAAAAGGTTTAAGCATCTTGAAAATGTATGTATGTTCTTTTCCTTTCCATCGTTCTTAGCTCCCGTGCCTACATGTTCTCTCTTTCACCAAATCTGTTTGCCATTGACTGTGATGACAGAGTCACCCCACCCACACAGGCCCCAGTCTGAGGGTGATTGATAACACTTGGACAAACACAGATAGACGCACAGAGAAATTTCTACTCCTTCCACACGCCTCGGGCAGCCATGGAGATGGTGATTCTTCAAGTGAGTGTTAGCTCAGAGTCTTTCTCAGGCTCCGGAGCATAACTAAACCCAGACAGACTCTGGGAGATGAAAAATAAACTGTTGCTTTTATGATGCCATGAAAAAGCCTTCTTTTTCCTCGTAAAAAAGAAACTTGTTTATTTCCATGCATATATGGGTTTGCAGTAAGTGTGGAAGGATTAAGCCTTTGAAACTGTCGATTTATATCCATGAGTAATGTGAAGTCTTTGTCCTGGAAAGCAGCAAGTTTTCCAAATAGGAAAATCAGGCCCCTTTGCTAATTCACTTAGTGGCTCATTCACTAAATATTTACTGAGCACCTCTTGCCTTCCAGGTCTGGATTCAGGAGCTGGGGTTGCAGAGCCGGTGTCAGAGGGCACCATCTCTGCCCTCGAGGAGTTTGCAATCTCCAGGGAAAATGGCAGAGGCCTATACAAAGGGTATGGGGTACTGACCAGGAAGGGGGAGCTTTGTCAAGGAGCATGGAGAAACTTAACCTGGAAGGACAAAGGAGGAACCAGCCAGGTGAGGAGAACAAAGAGGGAAGACTCTGACAGAAGGAACGGCATCGCCTGATGGGGAGGGGTGGGCGAGGGTGCAGTGTAGCTGGGCTTCACCAGGTAGGTTGTGTAGTAGAGAAGGTAAGCATCTGGGCTCTGGGTTCAAATCCCAGCCTTGCCTCTTCCTTGCTATGTGACCATCTGTAAAATGGGGAAAGAAGCTGTAACTCCCTCACGGGGTATCATGAAGAGTTGATGGGTTGAAATGCATAAGAAGCCCAGAGCAGTGCCTGGTGTGCAGAAAATGCTAGTAGCAATGACCTGTCCTCGTTTTGCTGAGACTTGAGTAGAACAGAAGAGGAAGGACAAGGTGAGCAAGGACCTGAATGTCAGGGTGAGGGGCTGATGCTCTGATCCATGCTTGTAGCATTCAGGGATGCAAAGGATGTGTGGATTTCGTGGGCCTGGTCTGATCCTGGGGAGGAAACCGGATAGGGTGGTCCTGAGAAAGGACCTACCCTAAGGGTAGAGCTGTGCCCTAGAAGCCCAAGGGCTGAGGGGAGAACCCATGGGGTCGGTCAGAGGAGGTGTGGCCCAAGTCATGGGGTCTGCAGGTGAAAGACCCTTAGACAAGAGGATAGGTGGTTCTGAAGGTCCCACAACAGAACCTCCCTGCTGGGTGCTCGTGGAGGGTGAAGAGTGCAGAGAAGTGGGCAGCTGGGCCTCTGCTGCGGAGGCTGCATGGCATGAGTTGGGAGCCCCTCGTGGCTCTGGAGTAAGACGAGCTTGAACCCAAAGCCCAGGCTGAGCCTGATAAGCTGAACCTTTTATAATGGGGGCAATGTCACCCATCATTCAGGGGTGTTTTGTGAGTTAAATGTCTCTCTCTGTCCTTATGGAGCTTAGAACATGGGAGATGCAGTGCAGGAAAAGAGAGGATTAAATAAGGACTGACACATGGTCTATGGGAATACAGAGGAGGGGTGGCTGCTTGGCAGTCAATCAGGCAGACTTCCTGGAAGAAGGGGCCTTCTGAGAAGCTGAGATTCACAAGATGACTAGAAGTTGGTAGCCAGGTGAAGAGGAGCAGGGAGAATGCCCTAGGTGAGGAGATGGCGTGGGTAAGGTCTAGAGGTGAGTGAAGTGTCATAGGATTGAGAGACTGCAGGGTGTTCAGTGTGGCCAGAGCAAGGAGCAGAGAGATGAGAGCGTTTGGAACCAGGGAAGGGTGAGTGATTCTGGCAGAGACTCAAGTGGCTTTGGGTTGTTCAGAGAAGGCTAACTGGGAAAGGTGAGCCCTGGAATCAGAAGACCTGGCTTCAAGGCTGCACTGGGTCACTTCCTGGCTGTGGGCCCTAGACACTTTGCTTTACCTTTCCAACTTCATTTCCTTCCCGATAAGTGAGGTTTCATGTGAGGACAGAGAGAGAATGTATTAATTCATTCAAGTGGATACTTATTAGTGGTTTCTATAGGCCAGGTGCTGTTCTAAGCACTTGGGATTATTCAGAATATGGGGAAGATCAAGTCCCTTCCCTCACGGGGCTTACACTTTAGCAGGGGACACCTCATAAGTGCCATGAAGAAAAGTCAAACAGGGTAGGGGACAGAGGGTGGCAGGGTATGGTGGAGTTGGGGGTTGGATGGGATGGTCAGGGAAGTCTTCTCAGAGGAGGAGACATTCGAACAAATGACAAGAGGGAGTGAGCTGTGTGGGATTCATGGGAAATAAACATTACTTAGTATATCAGCAGACATACCAAGTACAGGAAGTGCTCTAAAACCTTTATCTGGATTAACTCATTCCAGCCTCAGAACACCCTGAGAGCCAAGCTCTATTATCACTATGCCCCATTACAGATGGCAAAATGGAGGCAAGGAGTTAGGCTTGGCCAGGTTTTGGGATTTGAACCTTATGGCGTGGCCTGCACAGCCACCATCCTAATCACCCCACCACGGTAAACCTGGCTTGGGACTCAGCTTGTTCGGGGTGTTTCAAGACGGGTTTACTGTGGGTGACGGTGTGTGCAGACTGCAGAGTGCAAGTCAAATGTGAAATGTTGTCACTGATATTTTCTTTGGAATGTGAAGGAAACATCTCAAACCAGTCATACTGTCCACTTCTGCCAATATTCTTTCTTCTTTCTTTTTCTGGGATAGGGTCTTGCTCTGCTGCCCAGGCTGGAGTGCAGTGGTGCAGTCATTCCAGCCTGTACTTCCTGGGCGCAAGAGATCTTTCTACCTCAGCCTCCAGAGTAGCTGGGATCACAGGCACGTGCCACCATGCCTGGCTAATTTTTTAAAAAAGCTTTTTGTAGAGACAGGGTTTCACTATGTTGCCCAGGTTAGTCTTGAACTCCTGGGCTTAAGCAATCCTCCCACCTCAGCCTCCCAAAGTGTTGGGATTCCAGGTATGAGCCACTGCACCTGGCCCTCTTTTGCTGATATCCTTAAAAACTAAGGCCTGTGGGCCTCAAGTTTCTTGCATGATTCTTGGCAGACTACAAGAAAAGAAAACATGCTTAGGGCGGGAAAAATGCTGAAAAGCAAAAGGAACATCTGTGTTTGTTCTTTGTAAAAGTAATATATCCACATACTGAAAATATGAAAAATAGAGAAAAGAAGAGAAATTTCTCAGATAGTTACCATTTAAATATGAGCACTGTGAGTATTTTGGTATGTTTTCATTTACTCTTTTTCAAAAGGAGAGGATGTTTTAGTTGTGTGCAGCAGAAACTAAGGAATTCAGAGGTTTTGGAATATATAGACAATTATATAATGTTATTATGTGACAAGAAAATATAGGCTAGGCCATGCATGGCGGCTCATGCCTGTAATTCCAGCCCTTTGGGAGGCTGAGGTGGGAGGATCGCTTGAGCCAAGGAGTTCGAGATCAGCCTGAGCAATGCAAGGAGACCCTGTTACTACAAAAAGTAAAAAAATTAGCTCGGCGTGGTGGTATGTGCCTGTAGTTCCAGCTACTCAGAAAGCTGAGATGGGAGGATCTTTTGAGTCCAGGAGGTGAAGGTTGCAATGAGCTGAGATCGCACCACTGCATTCCAGCCTGGATGACAGGGCAAGACCCTGTCCACCACCCTCCCCCGACAAAAAAAAGAAAAAGAAAATTTAGGATAATGCAATACCTGTTTTACTTTTCTATTCTCCAAAATATTAGCTTTTGCAAACAGCTCAGGGCGGCAGGTCAAGCTCTGTGCAGATCACTAGAGACTGGGTTTCAGACTGGTCAGTTCTCTCTGAGATTACCTGTTTGCCAGCTTGATGGTCTCCCAACTCGACTGTCCCCTGGTTCCATGGTCACCAAGCATTTCAGCTGTTCTCCCATCTTTGTATGAGAGAATGCTCATAATTTTTAAACCTCTCATCTTAAGATAGGCACATTTATTTATAAATCATACTATTATCAATCTGTAGAATATTAATACATTCTTAAACTATATGTTAATATTTAACACATAATTTCTTCTTATTATAGAAAAATACAAATGTTCTAATATTTTCCTCCTGCACTATTTACTGGTTTGCTCACACCCCATTGATTTAATCCATTTTGCCCCAGTCCAGAGACTGTTTTGTAGACAGACATGATATCTTGTGAGAAAGGGTGAAAAAATGTGTTATTTCACTCCAAATCCCACTGTAGGAACCTCTGATGGGGTTGGCACAGCCTATCTCAGTGGGAAAATAAATCCTGATCTTCCACTTACAGAGACAGGTCAGGGAGGGAGAAGGAGAAGAATGAAATTTCAAGGCTAGGCTCTGTGTTGATGGAGGATGCCTGCAGAGTCCATAGTCATGCCATTTTTTTGCCTCTTTGGCCTGGAAGGGAAAGGGGTGGATCCTGATGGGGCTAGGGCTGAATGCTTGGCATAATAAAGTGAGAAGACATGTACTGAATGGAGGGTGAATAATATTCCATTAGCATTCATTAAGTAATTAATTCCATTCAGTAATATCCAATTGTATGTGTAAACAACATTTTCTTTATTTGTTCATTGGATAAGGATGGACATTTGAATTCTTTCTACCTTTTTCCTTTTTTTTTGAGACAGAGTCTTGCTCTGTTGCCCAGGCTAGAGTGCAGTGGTGCAAACTCAGCTCACTGCAACCTCTGCCTCCCAGGTTCAAGTGATTCTCATGCCTCAGCCTCCTGAGTAGCTGGGACTACAGGCGCCCACCAC
>NW_016107538.1:1139606-1174745 GCF_001604975.1 Cebus imitator | reverse complement strand
CTTGGCCTCCCAAAGTGCTGGGATTACAGGTGTGAGCCACCACACCGGCCAACACCAGAGCTTTTTGCAGTAGGTGTTAATCATGTCCCCATCTTACTGGTGAGATTGCTGAGTCTTGGAGCATCTCCCATCTCTGAGTAAGTGTTGGAGCCAGGTCTGTCTGACCTTGAAGTTGAACTTCTACTCGCTACTCCGAGAAGAAGCGTGCTTAGGGAGGCGCTGCTTGTAGAAAAGGATCCTGGAGAACTGTTCTTTTGCCATCGCTCAGGCCAAAAGAGCAACAGAAGAAATGATCAATTAAAAACCTTCCAAAATGTATCATTGGCTTGGGTTTATCCTGTTTTAAATGATAATCTAAGCAGCCTGAAATGGTATTTCCCAAAAATGGGAGTGATATTCTGGTTATTCAGGGAAGAAGCCAAGGACTGGGGGTTTGCAGGAGCAGTTTCCAGACTCCCAAGAGCACAGGTAATCTCCGAAGAGGTGGAGGGGAGGGAGGGAAGAGCAGGGGAGGAGGAGGGATTGGAGCCCACTGAGAGAGGGAGGGGCCTGTCCAAGCCCACACCACACTGGGCACAGCTCTTCTCCTGGGGCCAACGACAGGCTCTTATCATCAGCCTTGTCCCAAGATGCCCCGCGGCACAGTTAAGTGCTTTAAGTGGCAGCTCTGAAAAAGGCCATTTCCCGCCAAGACTATAAAGTGGAAAAATGGAGATGCTGCATTCACAGCAAAGAATCGAATGAGCAGAGTCTTAACACGGAATTTATAAATCAGTTACTAGGGGCATTAAAATGCCTCTTGCTGCACTTAATCTCCGGCTTCCTTTCTTTTCTTCTTCCAGATACCTAACACATCACTCTTTTTTACTGGCTCTGGTGGACTTTCAATGAAGTCTGTTCCTTTTTCAGAATAAATATATGTGTATTCTCTTCTCTGACTCAACTCAACTGTAAAACAAATAATGATACATGCTTACTCTGGTTCTTCAGATAAATATGAGAGAAGGCAGTTTTGTTTTTCTTTGGGCTGAGACCTCCGTGGGAGCAGGAAGCACGGCTGTGGCAAGCACAGTTTCTGTAGCTGCATCCCCATGCGATCCTGTAAGTAGGAACACTCAGAATATAATACCAGCAAAGTGTGGTCTAGATATAGTCAAGCTTGGCCCAATAAAAACAGGAGAACCAAATTGCACTCCAAGGCATCCCCAAGACTCTTATATAACAAGAACAGCCAGCGCTACATGAGCCTACCTTAGGCCAGCTGCTGTCCTAAGCACATTACATTTATTGACTCTGTTTAATCCTCACAATAACCCTAGTATTGTTATGGTCTCCATACTATAGATGAGGAAACAGAATCACAGAGAAATTAACTTTCCTACTTTCATACAATCAGTGACAGGTAAAATTGACTTGTGGACTCAGGCAGTCTGACCCAGCAACAGGACCCATACATTTTATGCTATGGCTGTAATAAGCAGGCTAATTTCACCATTTACCCTATGATATGGTCCCCACCCATATCTCATCTTAAACTATAATCCCCACAATTCCCATAATTCCCATAATCCCTGTGTGTCAAGGGAGAGACCAGGTGGAGGTAATTGGATCATGGGAATGGTTTCCCCTGTGCTGTTTTCATGATAGTGGATTCTCAAGACATCTGATGGTTTTATAAGGGGCTCTTCCCGCTCTGCTCAGCATTTCTCCTTCCTGATGCCTTGTGAAGAAGGTGCCTTGCTTCCCCTTCACCTTCTGCCATGATTATTATAAGTTTTCTGAGGTCTCCCCAGCCATGCTGAGCTGTGAGTCAATTAAACCTCTTTCCTTTATCAATCACCCAGTCTAGGGCAGTTCTTTACAGCAGCATAAAAATGGATGAGTACACCCTCGTTCTGGTAGGATTAAGGGGCACAGGCTGCAATGAGAGGGCAGAGCTGCTGGGAGCCACCGATTTCGTTATTCCCAGGACGTCTGTTTGCTGGGCTGGTATGTTATGGGTTGTTTTTGCAACGTCCATCTTAAAGCACATTTGGTCAGGTCTTACAAGAGGCTTCTGCTGGAGCTGTTCAAGTGGTGGTAGCTGAGGCAGGCCCCTGTTACTCAGGGAAGGCGGCCCTGCAAAGGACGCCTGGTTCTAGAGATCTGCAAGAAAGAGGCTTTCTTCTGGAGAACTTCAGGGAAGCGTGGCTCAGTAAAGAGGAGGCAAGGGGGCCTGAACATAGACGCTGGGCTGAGGTACGTCTGTAAGATACCTCTGTGTGACTAGGAAGTGCTTCTGAGCCTGGATACTTGGTCATATTTCAGCTGGTGAATGTAGCATCCCAGCCTGAATTTCAGCATTTGGGGTCTCCTTGAAAGGTTCTGAGAATTTCCTTGCCAATATCTGTTTCTGGTTCTTGGAGATATCCAGACACTGCTGGACTTAGTCACTCATGCTATAGACCAGCCCTCTCTTTCATGCCTTTCTGATATTGGTCCAAATGGGGTCCCGATGGCTCCCTTCTGGCCAAATCCCACCCCCATGCACCTGTCCAGGCTTCTGGAATATCAAGGCTCAGCCTGAGCCCAGTGTCCTGGAGTTCCCTTGTCTGGAGGGGGCAGTGGGCAGTCCTGGTCTATCATCCTTAGTGTGGATTCCTGGCCTTTTCAAGCTTAGTTGGAATTGGCAGCCTGGCCTTTCCTCATTTTCCACAGGTGTGGTCGTGAGGCTACACTGGCACCAGGTCAAACTTCACCAGGACAATCATGCCCACCATGATGGAGCAGAAGGAATTCTGTGTGGCCAGTGAGGGAGGTGTATTGTAGAGGTCCATGGTGAAATCCAGATGATTTCACATGTAGAGCCTCCTCCCACCCTGAAATTCCATAATGTAAAATGGAAATCTAAAGGAAGATTGCAGATGAAAGACTATAGCTAGTGAGTTAGATGAAAACCTCCAGCTCAACAGGTGAGTTGTGAGCAATAAAAAAAGAAAATAGTGAAGCCAGGGAGCCAATGTGGGTTCACTAGGAACAAATCATACCCAAGAATTTCTCTGAGGTGGTTATTAGTGCATTCTAGCATGAAAACACTGTAAAACAATCTCCCAGTTTTTCCTTTACTATGATTTTTCCCCTTCCTTCATAACAGTCCTGGGAAATAGGCAGGGAAGAATAACATGCCCATTTTACAGACAAGGGAACAGAGAGAAATTGGGATTTACCCAGGGTCACCTACTAAGTTATGGAATATAGACTCAAACTGAACTGTTTGGCACCCTTTGGGAAAAACTGAACTCTGCTTTGGGACCCTTTCTGTAACTCTGCATGCTGTGTTTTGATTTTTGCAAAGCACGTGACACTGTGCCTGTGACACTGATCTCTTCGAGGACCAGAGGCAGAAGCGTCCCCAGTGTGATAAATACGCTTGGTGGTGGGGGGGGGTTGAACATTGAGGCCCATCTGATGGCTATGAGCCTATCTGATGGCTGAATGCAGAGATTTCTGGTGCACACCTGCCACAGCCCTTTTGTCCAGGACAACTTCCATGAGACACCACAGTGTTTATCAGACTACCTGATGACACAGTGCTGGAAGGGACAGCTAATCCACTGGTTGGGAGATCCCAATAGAAAACAATTGAGACTGATGTATTGGAGAGGGCATGGGCTGTGGAATCAGACCAGCTGTGGAACCTTGGGCAAATTACTTAATGAGAGCAGATGCTCATTTAATGCTCCTACCCCCTCCTTTCTTCCTTCAGGCAAAGAAGAGGCAGGATTGCTATCTTCAAATGTTTGAAGCTCCATCTTAATAAAGCAGGTGCTGCCTGAGTCAATACCCTGGTGACTACCAGCTCAGCCCCTGGAAACTGACTGCCTTGGTTCCTTTCCTGGTTCCATTACACACTAGCTGTGAGATCTTGGACAAGCTACATCCTCTTTCAGTGCCTGTCCTGTAGAACGGAGACAACGACAGCACTCATCTCACAGATGATCCCTAGAAAGCACTCACAATAGTAGCCAGCACTGAGCACATACTATGACAAACTTCCATTGTTCTTTCTCATCCTGTGGCCCCTGAAGGTAAAATGGACCTGACGCTGTAACTTAGTGGGGGTTTTATTTGTGTAGGGGAGCACTTTTTTGCCTCATTCCCCCGCTGAACACTTTTCAATTGCACATCATTACCCTTAGGAGAAAGGCAGAAATCTTTAATGTGACCTCCATGGTCATGTGGTCCGTGACTTGTAACAGTGAAACCGCCTTTGCAAAATTATAACTGAGACAAGAGATCTAACTTAACTGACTCCATTTGGCTTCTAATCTCCAAGCTGTCCTTGTTCATTCCTGGACATAGGCTGAACTAATTTTGGGAGAAACTTAGTTTATAGTTTAAACGAAGACAGTAATGGCCCTTTCCCAAAGCAGACTTCCTTCCTGCCTTTGTAGGACTAACATTAGTCACGAGATTAGAAATGATGGTTTAGGAGTCATGCAGCTGGAGGCTACAAGATTCTGACCCTCCCTAAACTGCTCCCAAGATCAGTGCTTGGGATATCGTGCAGACACTGCGCTTGATGGATCAGCTGGCACTACCCAGATCAGTAAACTGGCCCATCTGATCCTGTGACCCCCACCCAGGAACTGATTCAGTTCGAGAAGACAGCTTTGACTTCCTATGATTTCACCTCTGACCAGTCAACACTCCTGGCTCACTGGTTTTCCCCCACCCACCAAACTATCCTTAAAAACTCTGCTCCCTGAATGCTCGGGAGGCTGATTTGAGTAAAATAAAACTCTGGTCTCCCGCACAGCTGGCTCTGTGGCTCTGTGTGAATTATTCTTTCTCTATTGCAATTCCCATGTCTTGATGAATTGGCTCTGTCTAGGCAGTGGGCAAGGTGAGCCCCTTGGGTGGTTACAACTTATCTTGCACCCCTTGGTCCCTCGTTTACTATGTTCCATCTGTCATTCTTTAAAATTTCTTGTATGCACAATGCCCTCTGCCTTTGCACATGCAGTTTCTTCTGCCCAGAACACTCTTCTGTCTTCCTTCTCCCAATCTCTGCCAATCCTTCAATTTTCAACTTAGGTATCATTTTTTTAGGGAAACCTTTCCTGATCTTCTAAGTGAGGTTAGTCCTCCCTCTTATAAACGCTCATAGTATCCTGTTTTCTGTAATTGTTACCACAGTCATAACTTTTTCATATAATTATTTAATTTAACGTCTACTTCTAACAATAGCAGAATAATTTAAATTATTTAACATCTACTTCTAACAATAGCAGAAACAATCCTTGCCTTACTCACTGCTGTACCCTTAGCCCCTAGCATAGTGCCTGGCACTGATAGTTGGCAGAAAACATTTGGGGGTTTAATGAACACATTTTCTCACCACCTTTGCTGGGCAGGGCTGCATTTAGGAGCCATGAGATCCATCCCTGGAGTTGTGTAACCAAAGCTGGGGACATGGTGAGCTGAAGAAGCACTAAAGTCAAATGAGGCCTCTCTGCTTCCTCCAGGGAGAATTTGCTGCCACTAACCTTCAAGCTCTGAGGCTGCAAAATTTGCAAGATACCAGCTGAGACTGATGGGGGCTCAGATTGAATTATTTCTTCAGGGAGGGTTATCACCTCTTGGGGGAAAAGGGAAGTGGGTGGACACCCTCAGGTGGGATGGGGGAAAGATATAGCTGCAAGAAAGGAAGGGGGAGGGGCCCTGGAGGACTAGCACAAAGGCCGGATTTAGCAGCTGTGCAGGCCAACATCCCTGAGCCTATACCGGTAGGAGCCCCATCCCTCTCCTCCTTTCCAATGGCTCCTGCACTCTATGCTCACAAAGCATCAGAACAATCACCCAACCCATGCGGTAAAATATTCATAGGGGTGAGAAGCAAGGCAAGAAACTGAGGCAGCTTCAGAGGAGGGGGTGGGGTTTCCTTGCCAAGAGGTCCTGGGTGCCTCCTCTTTGGGCAGTGAGGCACAGTGTTCTCTCCTTGGGAGCTGCGTGCGGGTCACAGCTTGGGCACCGCTAAACTCCTGAGGTTAGCACGAACATCTTTAACATTCCACCAACGTGCAGCTTCTGGAGACTCCTGCGTTATTTATTTATTTTCATACTAATGGCCTGAAACGTCTGCAGAGCAGCTCTAGGATAGCATGGTGACTAGAAACCCAGACCCCATGGCTCCCCGTCTTCTGTGATGTGGGCAGAGTTCACAGTCTTGAGTCGCGCTGACTATCCCTGGGTGTGGAATCACAGACAGCATTGGGGTGATTTTCTTCCTCGTCAAGACACAAATCCCTCTGAGGAGCGCCTGGTTATTTTTGAGTCTTCTGCGCTCAATCTTATCCCTCATTTCCAGGAATTGCATTGGCACTCGAGGCTCTTGCAAGTGGCAATTTAGTAGAACAAAACAAAATCCCTAGTCATATTCAAAAGCAATGAAATACATAGAATTGCATTTTTCACTCGGCGTCAAGAGGGTGGAGACACTCCCAGGTACAACTTGAAAGCACCTTGTTTGCCTCCTTTTAAAGAAAGGCCGCTGATCAATCAGCTGCTTTCATTTAAACTCAGGGACACAGGGGAAAAGACAGAGAGCAAAAGACCCTTTTCTCCTTTCTAGAGTCTGAAACTAACTGTTCCTATTTCTTAAATCTGTGTATCTCCCCTCGCATCCTCTGAACCTTCTCCCTACTTTTTCTCAGGATATATTCCACAGGAATTGAACATCTGGCAACACAGGTTTCCATGGAAAAGACAGCAGGCTGGGCTTTGTTCTCATCCAAAGCTGATGGAGATATGCCTTTCAGATGGCAGCAGGGAGCCACTGTTAGCCACAGCAGGCTGGAGCTCAGAGCCCAGCAGGTCATGGCAACTCTGGGAGCTGCCTCTGCCTTCTAGCTCTTTCCTTTTTTGCTGCACTCTTCCACATGCTGACTTTTCCCCAGACCTGGCTTTATCCTGCCACGATATAGAGAATGGTCTTGGAGCTTCCCTGATTGTTTCCAGTGTCTCCAGTCTCTGCTCCAACTCTGTGTGGTACTGCCTACCTCTAGATGACCAGGAATATCATTTCAACTCTGTTCATTGATGGCTTTAGGGCGGTGGCCAGGCTCTGGCCATCAGTAGGACCAAAGTGGCCATTTTCTCATCTGGGACCCAGAGAGATGGGAGTGGGGTGCGTTGGAGGTGGTAGAGTCCAGCTGAAGACCCTCAGGCCCAGAAAGACTCAATAGCTGACCCAAGGTCACACAGCAAGTTAGACACTGAACCTCCCTGTACTCACTCAGGTATTCTGTCCACTGCCCCATAAAGCCCGAGATTTGAGTTGGCCCTTCTGAACCATGTCCTTGGCAGGAGAGGTGGGATGAGATATCTGGCAGAGCTGAGCTCTGTGGCAGAATGACAAACGGGCCCCTTATATTGCTAGGAAGTGGGTTCTGCAAACAAGGGCAGCCAACAGAGCCATTTATCCACCTCCCGAGTCACTGACTCGACCAGCAGTGGAGAAGTCAGAGAGAACAGGGGGTGTAAAGGCTATGGGTTCTCCAACTCATTACTGGCAGGCACTGCCATCCAGTGCTGACCAGCAGTTCAAACATGAGTCCTGTTGTCCTAAAGGCCAGGACCAGGTAAAGAACATCCTTTTAATATAAACTGCACTTAAAATCAGTGCTTCTCAATTTATGCGAATTGTAAATCGAAGTCTTGCAATTTCACATATGTATACATATACATATATTTAATATTTTAAAACAGCATAGTATACAGGATGTGGTAAGACAGTTTTCAAACATAGGTGATAGATGAAAGGTTTTTTAGGGGGCATTTGGCAAGAATTATCAAAACTTTAAAATATTTATACTCTTTGTCTTAGGAATACCATTTATAGAAATATAGCCTAGGAAAATAATCAGAGATAGAGACAATAATGTTTGCTGCAGCATTAAATTAGATCTAATCTTAATATCCCACCATTAAGACAATGGTAGATTATAGCACATCCATTTGGTAAATTATTATGAATCATTCAAAAACAATGTAAAGAATTCTAATGAAATAAGAAAATGCTTATGATATAATATCAAACAAAAAAGTAGGGTATACAACTGCATATACATATGTTTTAACAGTTTAATCTATATGTTTATTTCTCTTTCCATCTCTTTCTGTAATCTCCACATAATCTTAGAAAAAAGGGCAAGAAAAAACCATGGGAAATGTGTATATTGTTCTCCCTCTCGAAGGAGGTGACTGCGGTGATTTTTAAACACCTTCCTCAATTTCTTTATACTGTGTGTGTGTGTGTGTGTGTGTGTGTGTGTGTGTGTTTGTGTGTGTGTATGATAGTACAGACACAGCAGAGGTTTAACTGGGTTGAAGCTGAGATTTGGATATCTCTGGTGGGTGGAGGTGACAACCTCTCTCTCTCAGGTATAAGTTTACTTCCATTGATCTCTAGGGGCCTGCAGACTGTCCTTGACTGGTGCTATGCTTTGAATGTGTCCCCCAGATTTCATGTGTTGCAAACTGAATCCCCAAATTCATATGTTGATTAGCAGTGGGAGCTTTGGGAGGTAACTGGGATTAGATAAGGCCATCAGAATGAGGCCCCTGGGATGGGACTGGAGGCTTTATAAGAAAAGGAACAAAGACCTGAGCTGGCATCCTCTTGCCCCTTGGCCATGTGATAACCTCAGCCCTGTTATGACACAGCATGAGGGTCCCTATGAGATGCTGGTGCCATGCACTTGGACTTCCCAGCCTCCAGAACTGTGAGCTAAATGAACTTCTTCTTTTTATTTTATTTTTTTTAAATCACCAAGTCTGTGGTATTCTGTCACAGCAATACCAACAAAAAATTGACTAAGATAATGGGGACACAGGCATTTACAGATGTGCTTAGCAAGCCTGTGTTGGGGTCCCAAATCCTTCTATCCCTGTAAATGGCAAGGGGCCCAGGACAAATGGAGCAGAGCAAACAATGCTCAGCATGGGGGCCTGGGAGTCAGAGGAGGGCTTGTTCTGAGAAACAATGTAATGGCTGCTGCTTGAAAGTCCTCCCTCCCTACCTGTTGACCCAATCACCATGGCAACTTGTGTTTACTCTGGGAAGAGATGCTACTGTCAAAAAGAGAGCTATAACTCCCAAGGGCCCAAGCAACCCTTGGAGAAGCCCATCTAGGTAAATTCATACGAAGTTAGTGGCAAGGGAGCGTGTCTGTAGCCAGTCTGCAGTGGCGATGATGAAGCAAGAACAGGGGAGCATCCCAGGGGATCTGCACCTGGGGCAGGGGAGAAGTGGGCAGCAGACATGGCTCAGTAGCAACAGCAGAAAGTGTGGGAAGAACAGGGTGTTGTGCTGGAGACCAGGATCCCAGTGGAAATCAAGACTGAGAGAGGAAGATAGAGGGGGAGAACTACGGGAAACAGTCTTGGAGCTTGACGCTGTGACCTCATATGTATCATTTGGGTTACAAATACAAATATGAGGTGGGAGGGGGGTGGTCTAGCTGGCCTTAACCTATCCTTAAAACAGTCATGCCGTTCTGCATAGTGAAAAAATCAGAATGGAGCAGGAGTTTAGAAGTTCAACTTCATCTTGCAGACATATTTCATGGTGGTCAAAAATTAAGTACCTTTAGGCAGGTCCTACCTTCTAAATGCTGTGCACCCCACCCCTTCCTACTCTCTCACACCTGGCCCAGTTCACTTATTGCTATCATTTGCCTAAGCCCTGGAGGCATGTGAGTTTGCAGCCTCTGGGTGGATCCCTCTGAGGGCCTTTCCAGCTATCATGTTACAAAGTGCCCTTGCAGCCCTTGTCTCACTTGGCATCCCTCATCCCACCCCCCTCATATCCAGAGCTCCCCTATGGACCACTCACTCTTCTCCAGCACATCTGCCTCGTACCTGCCTTGTTCAGGCTGCCCTACCTGCCTGCAAGCCTTTCCACTCTGGAGACCTCCAACTTGTCTTCCAAGTCCCCTCTCAGGATTCTCCAGCTTTGTGATATCTTTTCCTGGTCCCCTCTGATGTGGTCTGAGCACTCCTGTCTGTAAGGTGTTTTAAGCTGACCATGGCATGGATGGCATGGTAGCCTCTGTGACCTGCATGTATACTCCAGATGAGTTCCTAGAACTAGAAAGTCTGAAGTAACTGGAAAACCACAAAAGGAGAAGAAATGATTATCTCCTGCAGCGCCTAAATAACTTTAAGACATTCTTCTATTGTTCCTTATTCCCACCCCAACTGATAAAGCAACTGGACTTTGTAACCGACCTTGATCAACCATATGACTCCAGACTCTATGACCCCCTCCCAGCTTGCAAAACCCACCCTGAACTGTAACTTCTGTAACTTTCCACTGCCTACCACAAACTATAAAACCAACTCCTATTCCTCCACCCTCCACTGACTCTCTTTTTGGACTGTCTGCTCACACCTGGGTGAATAAACAGCCATGTTGCTCACACAAAGCCTGTTTGAAGGGTTTCTTCATTCAGAGCACACGTCCTTCATTCACAGGACACACTGTCTTTGTGTCCTTACTTTGGCCAGCCACCGTGATGGCTTTTGTCCTTGTTGCTCTTGGTTGCTAGCCTTGGAGCAGCATGTGGCCTATGTTCTACTCATCTCCCAGTTTTTGGTGCCTAGCATGGTGCTATAGGAGGGAACGTATCATATCTCCACACACTGGTGAGTAATCAGTCACAGGCTCAGAGAGGTTCACGATGTTGTCCAGGGTGACACAGCTAATGAGATAAGCAGAGTTAGTACCAGAATTCAGGTCTTCTTTCTTCAAGTGTCCACTGGGCTTTCTCTGCACCGGGTATCGCAACCTGTGAGGAAAACCCAGGATACTTTAATCATTTGAAATGGACCAGGCAATAGATTAGTGATGACAAATAATGGAAATGGCTTATCTATCTATCTATCTTATATATATATATGAGATATATATCAGTATATATACTACCACAGAGATGACCAAGTGGGTGCTATTCAGAAAACATATCTGACTTAATCCTTTTCCCAGAATGTTGACTTCCTCTCTTGGGCATCCTCTTCTGGAATGAGGAAGGCCCTGTTGGGTAAGGACTCCCAAAGCATCAGTTGAGTACACTGGCACTGTTCCATGTCTGAGTGGAGAGGGAAAAATGCCTGTTTAGTCATGTGGGCTCTGCAGCTACAGTTCAAATCCTAGCTCTGCTACTTACAAGTTGTGTGATCCCGGGTAAATGAGCTAAACTTTCTGTGCCTCAGTTTCCTTATTCATAACGAGCTCATGATGATAGTTCCTAGCCTCTTGGGGCATTGAGAAGATTAAATGAGTTGATCCACGTAAAGCACACAGTGAGCCCTAACTTGAGTGCCTCTGCCATTAATATTGCCAGTTTGTCCGTGAGTGGGCAAGAGGGCCTGGCACTAGAAATCAGGGGACGTGTCTCTGGTTTGGCTCTGCATTTGGCTGTCCTTCCCCAACTCTCCTGGTGGGGGGATGGGATGAGTGGGCTCCATGTTCTTGGGGATTTTTGCAGTTCGTTTGCCCTGTGGCACTCTTCTCTGTTGCTTCTGCACCTGCTTTGGGACAAAGCCTCTTGAGTAGATAAAAGGGAGTGGAAAGTTGAGAGTGCCCCACCCCCTACCACCTCCTGTATCTTCTTAATGAGCTGCCACTATCTCTGCAGGGGGTGGGGTGGCACTGGGTCCCATCTGGAGGGAGGCCGGTTCCAACCTGGCTCTCCAGGTGCCAGCTCACCTCCAGGGAGCTAGTTTCCCAAGTGCTGACTCCAGGCCAGGCCCTGCACTCAAAGTCACTTTACACATGGACACAGGGAGGGGAGCATCACACACTGGGGTCTGTTGGGGGAGGGGGAGATAGGGGAGGGACAGTGGGGGGTGGGGACTTGGGGAGAGATAGCATGGGGAGAAATGCCAGATATAGGTGATGGGGAGGAAGGCAGCAAATCACACGCCATGTGTATACCTATGCAACAATCTTGCATGTTCTTCACGTGTACCCTAAAACCTAAAATGCAATAAAAAAAAAAACAAAGTCATTTTACACTTCAGGCCACCAGTGCCATGGAGGCCAAGCCCAGGGGATTGGGTGACCCTGGCCGGGAGGGGAGGGGCTCAGGGAGAGGGTGGGAGGAGGTGACCCTGGAATGCCAAAGGCCCAGTAGGAGGCAAATAGAGAGTTAAAGGTGAGCATTCCAGCAAGACAATGGCCTGGGCTGAGGCCACAGAGGAACAACTTAGCAATATTCAGTTTTTCAGTGGGCTGGGGTGTAAAGTGGCTGGATTACAACATCCTAGGCTGGGAGGATGACTCCTGGGAGGGAGAACCTAGGCCCTAGCCAGGACCTTTGCGGTCAAGTTGGGCTGAGGAAGGTGGGATGCCAAGCCCACTGTTTCTCTGTTTTTGTTTTTTCTTTCTTTCTTTCTCTCTTTTTTCTTTTTGAGGCTGAGTCTCCCTCTGTCACCCAGGCCGAGTGCAGTGGCATGATGTTGGCTCACTGCAACCTCCACCACCTGGGTTCAGATGATTCTCCTGCCTCAGCCTCCTGAGTAGCTGGGGTTACAGGCATGCACCACCACACCCAGCTAATTTCTGTATTTTTAGTAGAGATGGGGGGGGGTCTCACCATATTGGTCAGGCTGGTCTCGAACTCCTGACCTTGTGATCTGCCCGTCTCCGCCTCCCAAAGTGCTGGGATTACAGGTGTGAGCCACCACACCTGGCCACTTCTCTGGTTTTAAGCCCTTTTTCGGTCTATATTGGAAAAGAAAACACACCTGTGTTCTCTGCTCCTTCTTCCTGGGGGTAGGGGGTGGGCTTAAAAGTGGCATTAAGCACCTTATTCCCAAAACCCTGGGATGCCCCTGAAGGGCTGCTGGGTGTTGTTCACCTCCATGCCAGCCTCCCAGCCTTCCCGTTGTATGAAGGAAGCTCCAGAAGCCCAGCTTTGGCCAGCTGCAAAGCCAGTGGGGGCCCAGTGCTGGGAGGCCAGATGGGGAACTGTGCAGAGGGGTACCTGGGGACTTTAGGGACTTCAAGCTGGTTCCCTGAGCTAAGCAAGGGGAAGGGAGGCAGGTCTGGGCCTTCAGACTTCCCACCATCTGCTTAGTCGTGCCCTCTGTTTAAATTCTCCACTTGTCTCGCCTTCCACAAAATAATTAGCATCTATTTGTTCCTAGAGCTGGCTTGGTGACATTAGTCATTGTAGGAGCTTTCAGCGCAGCTCGCAGAAATTTCCATTTGATGCAAAGTTGAACATGGCTTAAGTGGGACTCCATGGGCCCCGCTTACTGCACCAGCATCTGGTGCCTTGGTTTGTTTCCTCCCACCCGCTTCTTTGCGGCCTTCTGAGCGAGTGTGAGGCCTGATGATAAGGGGAGGGGAGGGCACTCAGACAGGAGGGGATCCTGTCCTCCTGGGACACTGTGGGGAAGGAGACTCACAAGGAAAACCCATCTGGGGCAGAAGGAGGAAGAGAAGGTTCTTAGCGCTGCAGCCACCTAGGCCCTTCCCGCAGGGACAGAGCTTTTGTAAGGGAGTGATTTATGTGTTGAGCTGCAAAGGAGCTCACATAAACCCAATCCCAGCTCAGGCATGAAATCCGCTGCAGAACTATTCTCTGACATGTTTGCTGTACAAAACTAACATGCACGATTGCAGAGCAACCTGTTCTCTGCATAAGTGGCCCTTTGGCTTCTCTTGAAAGCAGTTGCTTTGGCTCTCTGAGAACCCAATACTCTAGCATGGGTCAGTTTACACATTCCCGAGCCAGAGAAAGGGAGAAGGTGCTGCCTCTTGGCTCTCCTGTGGGGAATGAACGTGGGGCAAGCAAGTTCCTGAAATCATGCCTCCCGCTCCCTGGGCTGCAAAATGCTTTCTCGTACGTGGTGTTCGTTGATCCCCCAAACAACCCTCTCAGGTGGGTGTTAAGGTCTTATCTGAGCCAATGGGGAGGTGATCGTTCAGGGAGAGGAAGGGCCATGCTTTGTGATTCTGGCCTTTCTTTGCCTGTCTGTAAAATGACCTGGTTGCTTATAATCCCAGCATTTTGGGAGGCCGAGGAGGGCAGATCACCTGAGGTTGGGAGTTTGAGACCAGCCTGGCTAACATGGTGAAACCCTATCTCTACTAAAAAATACAAAAATTAGCTGGGCTTGGTGGTGGGCGCCTGTAGTCCCAGCCACTAGGGATGCTGAGGCAGGAGGATCATTTCAACCTGGGAGTTGGAGGTTGCAGTGAGCCAAGATCGTGCCTCTGTACTTCAGCCTGTGCAACAGAGCGAGATCCTGTCTCTCACACACACGCATACACACACACACACACACACACACACACACACACACACACACTGACTAGGTTGAACAAGGTAATCTCTGAGGACTGTCCACATTTAGTCTCTCCCTTGTGGTATGCACTGGGACTGAGGGGTTTTAGCCCTATGGCTGCGGTCCACAGGGGAGGCCCCACCAGGCAAGCTGCATGGTGCTGTGGGACGCTTTGAGTCTGCAGTGTAAGAGAGATCTGGTTCCAAGCCCTGGCCTGGCCCTGTTTTAGCTGTCTGGACTAGGGCAAGTTGCCTTCCCTGGCTGGATCTTGGTTTTCTTCTCATCCACGAAGTGGGGTCAGCTCCCTCTTCTGCCTACCTTATGCTTCACTCCAGTGTGAGCAACAAAGAAAGGAACTGATATGGAAATGCTGTATGGATGAAAAGGTGGTGTTTGTTTTTCTTTTGCAAAAAATGATATATGCAATTTATACCAAAATTCAAATGTCGCAAAAATATGGTGAAAGATAAGTCCCTTCCCACCTGTCTCACTTCTTCTCTCTAGATCCAACTCATTGTTAACTCCTTGTGTGTGCTTCCCTAGTGACTTTCCATATGTCCAATATATATGCACAAAAAGCCACGTCTCAAATATTTATACATCCATCTGTGTATCTCACAGGTGATTTTTAGAACTTTTAGAAATATTCGTTTAGCAAATATCCACTTTCCTTCTCTTCCTCCCGGGAATATGCTTCCTGGCCCCATTGATGTTGGGCTTGGCCATGACTTACTCTGGGTAACGGGATATGAACAGGTTTAAGATGAACAAAAATTTGAAATATAGTTGGTGGAAATCTCCTCTTGTGTTCTGCCATGACCATGAGAGAAACAAGCCGTAGCTAGCTGGCTGATCCCAGAAGAATGAGAGTTATAGATCGGAGTCTCCCCAGTATATCTGTGGGAGCGTAAAAGAAAAAGAAACTGTCCCAACTGACTGCACACCTTTGAGACTGAAAATAATGCTTATTGTTTTATGTCATTGAGTTTTGGGGATGTTTGTCATGCAACAATCACTAACATACATACAATATTGTGCACCTTGCTTTCTTCACATGATGTGTGTTGGAAATTGCTCTATATTGGTACATGTACATGTCTCTCAATTTTAATGGCTGTATAATATTCTATCGTATAGTATGTTCCTTATTGATGGACAGTTAGGTTGCTTCTGTTTTTTCCTATTATAGGTTGAATATCCCTTATCTGATGCTTGGGATCAGAAATGTTTTGGAGTTCAGGTTTTTCCTATTATAGGTTATAGCCCTTATCTGATGCTTGGGATCAGAAATGTTTTGGAGTTCAGGTGTTTTTGGATTTTTGAATATTTGTATTATATACTTATTAGTTGAGCATCCCAAATCCAGAAATCTGAAATCTGAAATATTTCAATGAGCATTTCCCTTTGAACATCATGTTGATTTAAAAAAGTTTTGAATTTTGAAGCATTTAATGATTTTGGATTTGGGATGCTCAACCCCTACAACAATACCCTAAAGACACAATAATGTCTCTAGAACAAATACCTGGAAGGATAAATTACTGGGTCAAAGAGTATGTTCAAAAATGTTGAACTGATTTACACTCTCATCATCAGTATATGACAACTGCTATTTCCCCTACCAGGGATATTACTGTGACGATGACTCTTTACTGTAGCAGAAGTTCTGATTCTTGTTCTACAGCCCCAGAGTCTTCAAATCTCACCATGAGGTTTCAAAAAGCAGTGTTTTCCCAGAGTGGTATGTGATTTGAGTTGGTACAAGAGATGATTTTTAAAAGGTACGCAGACAAGATACTAACGAACAATGAATCACATAGTGAGAAAATGATTCACTTTCCAAATCTCTTTTCTCTTCTGATTCCATTAGGGAGAAAGTCCCAGTTGGATGCTGATGTATTTTAACACTTCTCTAGTAGTTGCTAATTTCCCTTTGAGCTCAGCGCCTTCAGTGGGCAATAGTACTTAGCTTTCATTAGATTCATTTAAAACTTAATTTGTTTTTAATGGACAGATAAAAACTAAATACATTTATCATGTACAGTGTGATGTTTTGAAATGTATACATGTGGAGTGACTAAATTGAGTTATTTAACGTATGCATTACTTCAGATACTTACCTTTTTTATGGTAAGAACACTTAAAATCTACTCTCTTAGCATAATTTTCAAGAATACAATACATCCTTATAGTCATTATGTTGTACAATAGATCTCTTGAACTTATTCCTCCTATTTAACTAAAATTTTGTATCCTTTGACCAATCCTCATTTCCCGGAAATCACTGTATTTATTTTTTACCAGTTAACATTTTATAGCTAATGCTCCTGATTTTTCTTTTTTTGGGAGTGATAGTTTTCTTTGAAAATAAATTTGTTTCATTACAAAAAAGTTTTGTGCTCAGATTTATTTACTTGTTTTTTTTGGAAATAATGTTAGACATACAGAGGAGTGTCAAAAATGGTACAGGACTTCCTATATTCCCTTCACTCAGCTTCCACTAATGCTAACGTCTTACACAACCACAGAACAATTACTGAAACCAGAAAATTCACATCAGTTTGATACTCTTAACTAATCTACAGACCTTATTTGAATTTTGCCAGTTTTCCCACTAGTGTCCTTTTTCTGGTCCAGATCTAATCTGAGTTCCCACATTGCCTTTAGTAGTTGATATGGTTTGAAGCTGCATCTATGCTCAAATCTCATGTTGAGTTGCAATCTCCAAAGTTGGAAGTGGGCCTGGTGGGAGGTGATTGGATCACAGGGTGGATTTCTCCCTTTGTGGGTGGAAAGTCTCATAAGTGCCAAGGCAGGAGACTGAAGCCTCAGCCAGTTCCTGATTACTAAATAGAATATAGAAAGAAGACTCTAGTTAGCAATAAGTGTCATGAGTGATGAGAAATTAGTCTTACTGAATATTAAGCCTTGATTAAAGCTTTCTTGTACTTTATGCATAATTATCCAGGAACTTCGGGTTGCTGTGGTCAGGGACTGATAAGGGACACTATGAAATGTGGCCACGAGGCAAGAGCATTATACCTGTGGAGCATCGACTGGTGGTGATCAGCAGGGACAACCTGTTGAATGCCGAAACCAAGCCCTCTGTCGCACCCCCATAAGGGTTGCTGGAGGGCATCTAAAATCTCTGTGTGGTAGCGCCAGTGCTTGGGGAAGCACCCACTACTCAGCAGACCTTGGATGGGAACATTCCCTGTGCTTGGGCAAGTCAGAGAACACTCCACTCCCCCGCGCTCTTGTGGAAGGACTGATATCAGTCAGCCCAACGTGTAGCTCCCCGGGGGCTTGTCTCTATGTGGTGCTGTGCTATATTGGTTGCAGTCTGTGTCTCCTTTCACTTACTGCTTCTGCATCTGGTTCCTCTTTTGAAGATGGCAAGAAGTAACATAATTTTTGAAGCCTTTGCTCTTACTTGGCAAGTATAACATAAAGTGCTGACGCATCTTCCTGCTCCCTGCTTCGGCTACTTGAAAGTCCTGGGCTCCTTGCTCTTTAGATATGTGATCTGTTTGAAGAGTCATCCTGCTTACCCTGTCCCCCTGTTTTATACCTAATAAAGAGTGTCCAGGTACTCGGGGCCAGTACCCGTCTCTTCGAGAACTGGTAGTAGTGGACCCCAAACTCTTTTTCTCTTGATCTCGGTGTATTGCGTCTTTATTTCTATAGTCTCTCATCTCCGCACCTGTAGAGAATACCCTCTACACCCAGGAGGGCTGGAAGCTACACCCTTTGGTGCTGTTCTTGTGACAGAGTTCTCACGAGATCTGGTTGTTTGAAACTGTGCAGCACCTCCTCCTCCTCCTCTCTCTTCCTCCTCCACATCTGAGGATGTGCCCGCTTCCTTTCACCTTCCACAATGATTGCAAGTTTCTTGAGACCCGCCAGCCATGCTTCCTGTATAGCCTGCAGAACCATGAGCCAATTAAATCTCTTTTCTTTCTAAATCACTCAGTCTCAGGTATTTCTGTGTGGCAGTATGAAATGGACTAATACAGTCTTCCTAGCTCTTTAATTTCCTCCACACTGACAATTCTTACATCTTTATCTTTTATGATCTTGATAAGTTTGAAGAGAACTGGCCAGTTATTTTGCAGATTGTCACTTAGCTTGGGTTTCTCTGATATTTTCTCATGCATACCACAGAAGTCATGTTTTGCCATTCTCAGTGCATATCATAAAGAGGTACATGATGTCATATGGCTTAGGTGACCCATGCTTGGCAGAGGTTTGGGAAACCCTTCCATAGTTGGAGACAGTTTTTGGTTGACCTCTGATAACTTTTGTGATGTGGATCTGTGTCTGGGCAATAGTCCTCCCCATCCTGGCCTTCCGTGAGGAGGCTGACCACCCTCTGCCCACGTCAAAACTCGTGGTGCAGCTCTGAAGTGTCCATGATGGAAACCAGCACTCTCATCCCCATCACCCTGCTTCCTAAGGTTGTTCCTGAATGGTGACTGAGCTAAGACTCTATTGAGCTTTTATTTCCTTGCCTTCTGAGACACGTTCATGCTGGTTCAGATGAAAGGTCCAAAGAGACAGATCTTTGGATTTGATCTTCCCTCAGATGAAACATTTTAGGCTGGAAAATGAAGACGTCCCAGGCAGGTGGGAGTTGGTGACACCCTCGATAGAGGCATCTCTGCAGTTTTTCCTTTCAACCCCAAAAGAGATTTTCCCAACTGATGTTGCTCACCATCTGTTGCCAAGCTATTGCTTTGTTTGACTTTCTTTCCCTTCATATTCAGGAAAACGTTCTGTGAAATCACAACCTCTCTTCCCTCTGTGATATGAAGAAACACTCTCTTTTGGCTTCTTTCCCGCCTACCTCTGGAATGACGCTGGGGTCTTGGAGCGGCTGCAGGCTCCTGGGCAGCTGGTGCTGGTTTAGGTCTCGGATAATATTGCCCTGAGGAAAAAAGCCAATTATCATAAGCTAAGACTAATTAACTACCACAGAGGGTGGGATTTCTGAAGAAAATGCCTGACTCTCCCTAGAGTCTGTTTAATGAGCCGATGGCTCTGCAGGGATGCCTTTGATAATCCTAAGGCTTGAAATGGATCCCACCACACAACTCACAACTGAATCTGGATCCCAACATCACTTCTCCCTAATTTCTGACTCATATACTGACTGGTTTCCATGTACTGTCAAAGCTGATGGATGAAGACGAAAAATGATTTTTAAATTTTACTTGTCAATATGAGTTAATTCCTCCTTTTTCTTCTTCTGTGTGCAAAGTCCTTGTTTAGGTATCAAACATACATGAGAGACTTTGAAGAATTTCTATCAAGTAGAGAAGTCAGGGAAGTAAACAGGTAGGTACAATAGAGTATCCTTGAATGCCCTAATAGTGTGAGTCATTAACTCAACAACTGCTTATTGAGTACTTATTATGTGCTAGGCACTGTTATTGCTGCTGGGAAGACCTCAGTGAACGGGCTTGCCCTCTTGGAGCTTGGAATTTAGTAGAAATCCCAGGTCGCTTAACAAAAAAGAGGGACGAGGTTTAGGAAAAGGTGCTATGGGGTGGGGTGGGGGGGGGCGGAGCTGAAGAAGAGGAGACCTAATCTTCCTCTTTGGGGTTGTGGAGCTAATTTCAAGCTGAGGCTTGAACAATGGGCAGGAATTATGCAGCCAGAGGAGCCAGAGGTGGGTGGGAAGGTGTGTCTCAGGCAGAGGCACCACATGTGACACAGAGATGAGAATAGCACAGTGAAGTTGAGAAACTGCTGGAAGTCAAATTGGAAACCAGAGTTCAAAGAGAAGAGTGGAGAGAGCTGACCAGGAGGAAGGTTGGCAAGGAAGGCCTTGTAAGCTCAAGGGTTTGACTCCACTTCTAAGAACCAACTATTATATATGAGACGGAGAGCTCAGATTTCCATTTTAGTTGACTTGGCTGCTGTGTTAGTCCCTTTGCATTGCTGTAAAGGAATACTCGAGACTGGACAATTTATAAAGAAATGGTGAAACCCCACTAAAAATATAAAAAAATTAGCTGAATGTGGTGGTGGGCACCCATAGTCCCAGCTACTCGGGAGTCTGAGGCAGGAGAATGGCTTGAGTCCAGGAGGAGGAGGTTGCAGTGAGCTGAGATCGTGCTGTTGCACTCCAGCCTGGTCAACAAGAGCAAAACTCCATCCTAAAAAAAATTGATAAAGAAAAGAGGTTTATTTGGTTCATAGGTCTGCAGGCTGTACATGAAGCATAGTGCTGGCAAATGTTCCTGGTGAGGGCCTCAGGAGGCTTACAGTCATGGTGGAAGGTGAAGGGGAGCCAGTATGTCTCATGCTGAGAGAGGGAGCAAGAGAGAGGGAAGGGGCATTGGGTTCTTTTCAACAATCAGATTTAATGTGAATTCATAGAGTGAGAACTCACTCATGAGTGTAAGAGCAGCACGAAACCATTCATGAAGGATCTGCCCCCATGATCTGAACACCCACTGTGTCCACCTCCAACACTGGAGGTCACATTAAACATGAGATGTGGAGAGAAGAAAACATTCAAACGATATCAGCTGCATTGGAAAAGAGAAGGCTGGAGTCGGGGTAGGGAAAACAATGGGCAGATGCTGTGCAGTTCAGGATTGAGCTAAAAACATCCCACTCAACCCTCCAGGCTTCCAGAATGGTGTTTTTTTTAAAGACAGCTGGAGCTTGAATCCGTGAGTCCCCACTTGGAGGAGGGTCCTTGGGGACAATGTCTTATCTTGTTTCAAGTTGTGATACGAACAAGAAAGCACTCTGTGTGAAGTAATTGAAATGCCGAGGTTGGTAATTACAGACACTGGACATTCTTTTTTTTTTTATTGCATTTTAGGTTTTGGGGTACATGTGAAGAACATGCAAGATTGTTGCATAGGTACACACGTGGCAGTGTGATTTGCTGCCTGCCTTCCTCCCCCTCACCTATATCTGGCATTTCTCCCAATGCCATCCCCCCTAACTCCCCACCCCCTGCCGTCTCCCCCCATTTCCCCGCAACAGACCCCAGTGTGTAGTGCTCCCCTCCCTGTGTCCATGTGTTCTCATTGTTCAACACCCGCCTATGAGTGAGAACATGCGGTGTTTGATTTTCTGCTCCTGTGTCAGTTTGCTGAGAATGATGGCTTCCAGGTTCATCCATGTCCCTACAAAGGACATGAACTCATCATTTTTGATGGCTGTGTAATATTCCATGGTGTATATGTGCCACATTTTTCCTGTCCAGTCTATCATCGATGGGCATTTGGGTTGGTTCCAGGTCTTTGCTATTGTAAACTGTGCCAAGACACTGGCATTTCTTACCAGGCCTACCACAAACCAGTTGGGCTCATATTTTTCTTTGCTCTTTTATGGCACTTTGGTGGTTTCTCTGTTCATTCAGAGAAGAGGAATTGTTGAGTGTGGAGAAGGAAGGAAAGGCAGTAATACAGAAACAGATATATATATATACACACGGATACATGGGGCCCCTCAACCAAGATACTCATACAGGCCCAGAAAAATCACTCAGTAATAATGATAAAGACAATAAAACTGAAATTCCTTGAGTGTCATGGTCTGTGCTAATAGTTAATTAAATCCCACAACAACCCTACAAAGTAGATATTATTATAATTCTCTCTCCCTCTCTCTCTTTTTTTTTTTCTTTTTAATTTTGAGACAGGACCTTGCTCTGTTGCTCAGGCTGTAGTGCAGTGGTGCAATCACAGCTCACTGCAGCCTTGAATTCCTGGGCTCAAGTCATCCTCCTACCTCTGCCTCCTGACTAGCTGGGACAATTGATGCATGCCACCATGGCTGGCTAATTTTTTAATTTTATTTTTGTAGAGATGGGGTCTTTCTATGTTGCCAGGGCTTACTTCTGTTTCTCTCTCTCTCCTCTCTCTCTCTCTTTTTAACAGATGGAAAAACTGAGCTCAAGAGAGGATGAGTAACTTTCCCGAGGCTACATGGGACTTGGACCCAGGCATCCTGACTCAGGAGTGTGTCCTGTTAGCCACAACTCATAGACAAGGGCATGGTGACAGAGGGTTGGGGATGGACACATGCACACACACACACACACACACACACGCACACACACACAGACTTGTGCACTCACGGCAGAGACAGAGACAGAGAGTGTCTGGATTGCCCTTGTCCTCAGCGTGAACACCATTCCATTTTCAGGAGAGAGATGGCCAGATTGCAGTGGTGACAAGAACAGAGCATTACCATTACCAAAGACTTACTTTAATGAAATTCTCAGCTGGCTCAGGACATTTTGTTTCTCTCTAGATAACTTCCTGATGCTATCATTTTTGCATAACCTGTTTATTTCACCTGCTCCATCTCTCCCTGGCCCAAAAAGGAGGCTCTGTTAGTTTGTTTGATGTTCCTTAGATACAAATGATCCTTCCCTGAATAACAAATAGGATGCACCCTTCAGAGGGATTTATGATTCACCTCTTGTTCCTCTAGTTTCTAAATGAGATACTTCCCCAGAAGGTACTTTTTCCCAGTTGACACCTGAAACTTTGTCCCAGCAAATGGGTTGTCTGTTGAGCACATGGGCTTAGTTTTTCAGGTCCTGGGCTTGATGTGTCACCCAGACTCTGGCCTCTGAAGCCTTAGGCCCCCCAAATTGGATAAGTCATCAGCAATGAGAACCCCTGCTTTGGCATATTTGTGGATGTGGGGAGTAGTTTCTGTGGGAAGTTCCAGGGATAACAGTTTCTAGGTTAGACATGTCTGTAAAGGTCTCTTCACCCATCAGTTCTAGTCATTATTGCTGCAACACTGAGTGGTGTAATGCAGCCATTTTTATTATGATTATAGATTCTGTAGGTTAGGAATTTGGACAGGACCCAGTTGGGATGGTGTGTCTCTGCCCCATAATGTCTGGGTACTCCACTGAAAGACTTGAAGGCAGGTGCTGGGGGTGTCGCTTGATAACTTTGGGCTGGAGTCATCTAGAGATGCCTTCACATATGTCTGCAAATTGATATGATATGTAATATCTGAAGCTGGCGATCAGATAGAGCCAGATGGACAGAGTGCCTCTATTTGGCTTCCCCATGTGACTTCTCTGCATGGGCTAGTTTGGGATGGTACACAGCATGGTAAAGGGGTTTTAAGAGTAAGCACTCTGGCCAGGCATGGTGGCTTCCACCTGTAATTCCAGCACTTTGGAAGACTGAGGTGGGCGGATCACTTGAGGTCAGGAGTTTGAGACCAGCCTGGCCAACATGGTGAAACTCCGTCTCTACTAAAAATACAAAACTTAGCTGGGTGTGGTGGTGCTCACCTGTAGTCCCAGCTACTCAGAAGCCTGAGGCAGGAGAATCATTTGAACCCAGGAAGTGAATGCTGCAGTGAGCTGAGATTGTGCCATTGTACTCCAGCCTGGGCAACAAGAGCAAAACTCCATCTCCAAAAAAAAAAAAAAAAGGGTGTGATGCTTTGTGATATAGCATTGGAGTTTACATAACGTTACTTCTGTCATGCTGCTTTGGCTGAGGCAGCCATAGAATCTAGGTTCAAGGGAAGAGGATATTGATCTCACCCTTCAATGGGGAAGTGGTAAAGTTAGAAGAGGATGTGAGACAACAGACATTTTTGCAGCTGTCTGTGGAGAATATAACCGATCGCAACATTTCACATGTGAATCCCTTCCTTGCAGCCCACCGCATGCTCATGCAGCTTCCACTCTCCTCTATTCCTATCATGAGGAGTTCACTACTTGGACCAGTTAATTTTCTTTGAGTATAAGCAAGAGAAGCCCACTCTTAAGCCGACCAGTTAATTTTCTTTGGGTGTAAGCAGCAGAAGCCTACTAACTTAAGCACCGCAGAATGTACTGGCACAAGGTAGGGGGCGTTGAAGGATTGAAGGGAAGGCTGAAGATTCTGGCTTGGCATAAAAAATGACCAGAGCAATGCCAGTAGTCTTGTTCAGTCATGCCTGGGGGATAAATTCCAAACTATGTTTGAATCTTTTAGTCATTCTCTTAAAAATTTAAATCTTGAGGCAAGAAGATCTGAATGGCCTTGTGCCATGAACTTTACCACTTACTACTTGCTTGACTCTGGGAAAGCTACTTCACTGCGTTGTGACTTAGTTTTCTCATCTGTAAAATGGGGACACTTATAGCAGCTACTTCATTGGTTACGTGAGACTTAAATAAGACGGTGCTTACAAAGTGCTTAGCCCAAAGTCTAGCACATGGTAAATCTTCAATTAATATTAGCTAACAACTGCAACAATAACAACTGCTACTGTTACTGCAATGACTATTATTATTATTATTGTTTGAGATAGGGTCTCACTCTGTCACCCAGGCTGGAGTGCAGTGGCACAATCTCAGCTCACTGCAACCTCTGCCTCCTGGGTTCAAGCAGTTCTCAGCTTCCTGAGTAGCTGGGATTATAGGCACATGTCACTATGCCTGGATACTTTTGTATTTTTAGTAGAGACAAGACCACCATGTTGGTCAATCTCGAACTCCTGACCTCAGGTGATCCACCTACCTTGGCTTCCCAAAAGTGCTGAGATTATAGGCATGAGCCACTGTGCCCAACTCAGACTATTACTTTTTTGGTTGGCTTGCTCCTGTGTGCAGTATAGATCAGGCACACAGTACGTGCTTAGTTTTAGTGATGAATGAATGAACAAATAAATGAATGGCTTCTACTCTAATACATGGCAATCAGCTTCTTTGAAGTCATGTTTAGACATTTCTTTTTTTATTTTGAGATGGAGTTTTGCTCTTGTTGCCCAGGCTGGAGTGCAGTGGTGCCATCTTGGCACACTGCAACCTCCGCCTCCTGAGTTCAAGCGATTCTCCTGCCTCAGCCTCCTTGAGTAGCTGGGATTACAGGTATGCGCCACCATGCCCAGCTAATTTTTTGTATTTTTAGTAGAGACGGGATTCTCCATGTTGGTTAGGCTGGTCTGGAACTCCCAATCTCAGGTGATCCACCCACCTCAACCTCCCAAAGTGCTGGGATTATAGGCATGAGCCACCTCACCTGGCCCTTAGTGATTGTGTTCTGAAAAATAATCCCTGGTGTTGCTCTTTGCCTGAGTCCTTCAGAAATGCTGTAAACAGTAAACAAGCAACTCCACTCCAAGGAGGTGAATCATGTGCTGACGGGATTGCATTCCACATCAATTCTTGTGTCATATTTGATTAATTTTGTATCTAGCTTCATTACATCTCATCCCTCATTTCAAAGGTGTCCTTCACAGGGGACACTGGAGGAAGCAGAGAGGGGAGACCAAGCAATGGACATACTGCTGCAAAGAGTTCATGGGAGTCCCAAACAGGAGCAACTGAGATTTAACACCCTCGGAGCCTCACCTCTGCTCATCAGATGAGCTCTCTGCTGTTACTGCAGCATTTCCCATGCTTGAGTCATGGTGCCCCAGCCACCATGAGACAGCCACTTTACACACCATTAATCAGCAGAGTGGCTGGCAAATGCTGACCCACTTAGCAGTGATACCCAAGCAGGTGACAGCTACTGGAGCTGACAGGATCTGGCCGGAGGGCACACGTATCCAGGCAGGCCGTCTGGAGCTCTCTGAGTTCTATGTAGGTTACTGTGAAGCTGAAGGTGAGAAATCCAGCACCCTGGCCAAGAATTGCCTAAATGGGTCAGGGCAGGATTTAACTCTGGCACACCTGAGTTCTGGGCCCGTTCTCACCAGTGCTGATGATCTCCTACTTCCCATTCCTCTCCTTCTACCCATGTCTTACTACACCTTGGAACTCTGAGGATTCATCTAACATTTATTTAATTTCAAATAATTTGTTGAGTGGTGTAGCAGAAACCTCTGCTGTTTACATTCTGTCTATCCTGTTGGCCAGCCTCTAATTCCAGTTGAAGCTGTGTGCATGTGTGACCGTAGCTGTGGCTATGGATGGAGGCTGAGCCTGGACCTGGCCTCAGACCTTCTTGTAGTCATGGTCACAGACTGGGCCCTCATTTTGGTCACAGACTGAGCTCTAATCATGGTTGCAGACTAAGCTCTGATCATAACAGAACACAGTGAGAAAGAGGTTGAGGAAGGCTCAGCTCAGGCCTCCCTCACTTCTGCAGTCGCAGGTGGGAGCCATGCCCTCTCAGTGGGATATGAGCAGTGGAGGGCAAAGCCATCCTGCATATGAACAGACAGTGCCAATTATGGCAGCTTGCATTCTCAGGTCCTTTACTTGGAAAAAGCCACTGTGGTTTCAGGCACAGCCTAATGAGGTTTTCAGAGCTGCGTCTTATTTCCTTTAGCACAGAGGTTATTGTGTTTTGCAGGAAAATTAACTGGCAATTAAATTTCTGAAAAAGTGTTTGAAACTCCTACAAGCTGTGCCTCATTGTTTTGCAAGATTGGGTACACAATGTAATAATTCCATCTGCAAATTAATTTTCTCTTACTCACAGCTTCTGATGTAACTGCAATGTCATTCATTTAGTCGTTCATTCATCCCTGGATTCAGTGCACATTTACTATGTACCTCATGGTGCACTGGGAACTGAGGGGAAGGCAGAGTTGTGTTTCTGCTTCCTGGGAAGCTCCCTGTCTAGAAGGAAGGCAGGATTTTCTCAGAAATAAAAGTCATAGGAGGCAGACTATGATCATTCCATTAGAAGGACATTTATAGTGATTTGGACTTCTAGATTTAGGAGGAGGGGGAGATAACTCCAGACTTTGCCTCAGTGGAGAAAGAACAGAAAGAAAGCTGAAAGTAATAGGAACTAACACTGACTGAGCACCTGCTGTATGCCAGACTCTGTGGCAGGTATTTTGCATCTGGGGTCTCATTAATCCTTAGAACAGTCCTATGAGGTAGTGTTATCACCCCCCTTTACAGATGAGGAAACTAAGGCTTAGACAGGTTGGGTGACTTGCTTGAGATCATATACCCAGCAAGTGTTGGAGTCTGTTTTGGAACTCACAGCTGTCTGATTAAAACATTTCCCACTAAACATGCTAAATGCTCCAAGGATGACTTCTTTGCCAAGTGCTTTGTAGCCTTCCTGCTTCCCATCAGCACAAATGAAGGAGTTAGAGAAGGCTTAGAGGGGAGCTCTGCCAAGGCCAGAATGACATCAAATGTGCTCTGAAGAAGAAAGTGGCTGGGACTGCAGGAGAGATGGCTACGTGGTCACTTACTGAATATCTACTGTGTGTCTATGTAGTGCTTTCCATACGTTTTCTCGTTTAATCCTCACATACACTCTTCAAGGTAGGCATTGCCAGCTGCATCATTTTTGTTGTTGTTAAGGAAATGAAGATTTAGGGAAGCTAAATGATCATTTACGGTCACCCAACTGGTCAATGATGGAGCTGAGATTCACGCTCAGGTCTTGACTCTGAAGTCTGACTCTTTTCTTTCCTTTCTTTTTCTTTTCCTCTTTTTTGAGGTGGAGTTTCACTCTTGACACCCAGGCTGGAGTACAACAGCCTGATCTTGGCTCACTGCAAACTCTGCCTCCCAGGTTCAAGCAGTTCTCCTGCCTCAGCCTCCCAAGTAACCAGGATTACAAGCATGTGCCACCATGCCCGGCTAATTTTTGTATTTTTAGTAGAGATGGTTTCACCATGTTGACCAGGCTGGTCTCAAACTCCTGACCTCAGGTGATCCACTCGTCTTGGCCTCCCAAAGTGCTGGGATTATAAGCATGAGCCACCATGCCCAGCCCTGACTCTTTTCATCCTACTTTGCTGCTTCTTCTGTGGTGTGGTGTATACCCAGCCTCGAGGCATGGTGGACTGTTACAAAATATACGTTGCGTGCTGTTCTTAGGAATTTAGAGATTAGGCATAAGGAAGAAGGGATGACTTGTCCTGAGGCTCAAGCCCTAATTATGGCTCCTGTCCCCAGCTAGATCCTTAGCCAGAGCCAATCATCTCATCTACCTCTTCTTAGGAGGCGTAATCTATTCCACGGCAATTACTAACACCTGGACGTAGATGGTGTGCTAATCCTACCCATGGCCTTCCCCGGAGTGGCAGACCCTCACCTGTCCACCTCCCGGACAACTCTTTCCAGATGAGTGGGAACCCAGCATGGACAGATTAAATCATCACCTTCTCCTGCCCTTCCTAATGGTACCCATTTCAGTGAAGGGTACCCTGTGAGAGCCTTTCTTTTCAAATCCTTTCCTCTCTGAAGCATATAAATAACTTGGTGACTGCATCCTGTGTTTCCTTCCAATGGTTCCCTTGCTCCACCCCACACCACTGCCTTGGTTCAGGCCTCATGCCTCCTCTCAGATGGTTGTCTGCCTTTAGTGTTTCTCTGGCCGTACTGCAGCTGGAGTGGTGACTGCAGGTGGCATGGGCTCTGAACCTGTGATGTTCTGTCACCTATGACAAGTTCCTTAACCTTTCTGTGTCTCCTCCTCCCTGTAAGTGAAATGAAGATTACAGAACCTGCCTGGTAGGGTAGCTGTGTAAATTATATGAAATGATAAGGATAAAGCGTATGGAAAAGGATTTGGCTCATAATAGACACTCAATAACTATTAGCCAATGTGATTACTATTTAGGCAGACCAAATGATGTCTATTCTGCTCAAAGTCTTCTGATGGCTCCTTATGGCTTCTGGAATTAAATCCAAGCCCTTATAGGACTTTAATCGGGCTCTGACCATCTCTCTAGCATCATATCCTGATATCCTGTAGCTCGTCCCTCACCCCCACCTTTACCTCTTGTCTTGCCCCAATATTTTTTCTACCTTATTTTTGTACGTATTTATGGTGTATGATATGATGTTTTGAAATATGTATAAATTGTGGAATTTTCCCACTTTTACTTCCATCCGTATGGATAGAAACTTGGGTTTCCAGGATGAAGTACAAGGAACAGGGAACCAATGTCTTAGTTCAATCTGCTGTAACAGAATACTATAGCCTGGGTGGCTTGAACAATGGGGATTTATTTCTTATAGTTTTGAAGTCTGGAAGGCTGAGACCAGGGTGCCAGCATGGTTGGGTTCTGGTGAGGGCCCTCTTCCTGCTTTACACGTGGCTGAGTTCTCATGGTGTCCTCACATGGTAGACAGAGAGCACAGAGAGGAAGCAAGCCTTCTCACATCTCTCCTTATGTGGGCGCTAATCCCATCATAAGGGCTCTACCCTCAATGCCTAAACACCTCCCAAAGGCTTCATCCCTAAATATTATCACATTGGGAATTAGGGTTTCAACATATGAATTTGGGGAACACAAGCATTGCATTCATAGCACCAAGGCTGAGCCCAAGAGATTTCTTGAACTGAGGAGGTAGACTAAGTCTTGGAGAGCAGGGCAGATAGAATACCGGAGAGGAAACAGCTGCACAGAGAGAACTCTGAAGAGCTTCAGAGGGTCCCACTCAAGGCTTCAGTGCAGAACTCATCAGGGCCTGCATGTGAGAAAACTACCTGGGGCCAGGAAAGCCCATTCAAAAGGGTTAGGGCCTTGAAGATGAGAGAAAGTGCCCAATTCTTCTTCAGAACAACATCTGACCATGCATTACACAAACAACGCTTCGAAAGTTGAATGAATTGGGCTACAGAGTTTTGTTTCATTCTCATAGTCACCTGACCTCTTGCCAACTGACTACCAATTTTTCAAGCATCTCAACAACTTTTTGTAGGGAAAATGCTTTCACAACCAGCAGGATGCAGAAAATGCTTTCCATGAGTTCGTTTCAATCCCAAAGCATGGATTTTTATGCTACAGGGATAAACAAACTTATTTTTCATTGGCAAAAATGTGTTGCTTGCAATGGTTCCTATTTTGACTAATAAAGATGTGTTTCATGTGGGTTTTATACCAGGGATACAGGGATGGCTTAACATCTGTGATGGTTAATACTGAGTGTCAACTTGATTGGAATGAAGGATGCAAAGTATTGTTCCTGGGTGCGTCTGTGAGGGCATTGCCAAAGAAGATTAACATTTGAGCCAGTGGACTTGGAGAGGCAGACTTACCCTCAATCTGGGTGAGCACCATCTAATCAGATGCCAGTGCAACCAGGATAAAAGCAGGCAGAGGAATGTGGAAGGACTAGAGTCTTCTGTCCTCCATCTTTCTCCTGTGCTGGATGCTTCCTGCCCTCTAATATCAGACTCCAAATTTTGGCTTTGGAACTCTTGGACCTTCAACAACAGACTGAAGGCTGCACTGTCGGCCTCCCTACTTTTGAGGTTTTGGGACTCGAATTGGCTTCCTTGCTCCTCAACTTGCTGGCGGCCTATTGTGGGACCTCACCTTGTGACTGTGTGAGCCAATACTCCTTAAAGAGCTCCCCTTTATATATGCATCTAACCTACTAGTTTTGCCCCTCTAGAGAATCCTGACTGATGCAACATTTACAAGTCAATAAATGTGATACACCACATAAACAGAATTAAAAACAGAAATCACATGATCATCTCAATAGATTTGGAAAAACATTTGATAAAATCCAGCGTGACTTTATGATGGAAACCCTCAGTAAAATATGCCTAGAAAGGACATACCTTAAGGTAATAAAAGCCACCTATGAGAAACTCACAGTCAACATTATAGTAAATGAAGAAATGTTGAAAGCATCCCCGATGAGAACTGGAAGAAGACAAGGATGTTCACTTTCACCACTTCCATTCAACATAGTAATGGAAGTCCCAGCCAGAGCAACCAGACAGGAGAAAAAATAAAAGGCATCCAAATTGATAAAGAGTAAGTCAAACTGTTGCTGTTTGCTGATGATACGATTGTATACCTAGAAAAACCCTAAAGACTCATCAAAAAGCTCCTAGAAGTAGTAAATGAATTCAGCAAAGTTTCAGGCTACAAAATTAATGTACACAAATCAGGAGCTCTGCTATATTCCAATAGTGACCAAGCCGAGAATCAAATCAGGAACTTAACCCCTTTCATAATAGTTGCAAAACAAAACAAAACAAAAAACAAAACAGAACAAAACAAAACACCAACTTAGGAATATACGTAACCAAGGACATAAAGACTTCTACAAGGCAAACTACAAAACATTGCCAAAAAAAATCACAGACGACACAGACAAATGGAAACACATCCCATGCTCATGGATGGGAAGAATCAATACTGTGAAAATGAACGTACTGCCATAAACAATCTACAAATTCAATGCAATTCCCATCAAAATACCATCATTATTCTTCACAGAACTAGAAAAAAAAGATTCAAAAATTCATATGGACCCAGAAAAGAGCCCATATAACCAAGCAAGACTAAACAAAAAGAAAAAATCTGGAGGCATCACATTACTCGACTTCAAACTACACTATAAGGCCATAATCACCAAAACATGATGGTACTAGTATAAAAATGGGCACATAGACCGAAGGAAGAGAATACAGAACTCAGAAATAAATCCAAATGATCACTGACAAAGCAAACAAAAACATAAAGTGGGGAAAGGACACCCTATTCAACAAATGGTGCTGAGATAATTGGCAAGCCACATGTAGAAGAATGAAACTGGATCCTCATCTCTCATCTTATACAAAAATCAACTCAAGATGGATTAAGGACTTAAATCTAAGACATGAAACCATAAAGATTTTAGAAGATAACATCAGAAAATCTCTCTAGACATTGGCTTATGCAAAGACTTCATGACCAATAACCCAAAAGCAAATGCAATAAAAACAAAAATAAATAGATAGGACTTAATTAAACTAAAAAGCTTCTGCACAGCAAAAGGAATAATCATCAGTTAACAGACAACCCACAGAGTCAGAGAAAATCTTCACAATCTATACATCTGACAAAGGACTAATATCCAGAATCTACAACAAACCCATACAAATCAGCAAAAAACAAAACAAACAAACAAAACAAAACAAAACAAACAAAAAAACCCAAACAATCCCATCAAAAAGTGGGCTAAGGACATAAATAGACAATTCTCAAAAAAAGATATACAAGAGCTCAACAAGCATATGGAAAAATGCTCAACATCACTAATTATAATGGAAATGCAAGTCAAAACCACCATGTGATACCACCTCACTCCTGCAAGAATGGCCATTATAAAAAAATTAAAAAGTAATAGATGTTGGTGTGGATGCAATGAAAGGGAACACTTTTACACTGTTGGTGGGAATGTAAATTAGTACAACCACTATAAAAAACAGTGTGGAGATTCCTTAAAGAACTAAAAATAGATCCATCATTTGATCCAGCCATCCCACTACTAGGTATCTACCTAGAGGAAAAGAAAACGTTACACGAAAAAGATACTTGCACACATATGTTTGTAGCACCACGCCTGGCTAATTTTTGTATTTTTCTTAGAGCCAGGGTTTTGCCATGTTGGTTAGGCTGGTCTCGAACTCCTGGCCTCAAACAATCCACTTGCCTGGGCCTCCCAAAGTGCTGGGATTACAGGTGTGAGCCACCATGCCTGGCCTACTTTGTATATTTACGGGCTACATGAGATATTTTGATACAGGCATATAATATGTAATAATCACATCAGAGTAAATGGGGATATCCATCACCTCAAGCATTTATCATTTTTTTTGTGTGTGTTAAGGACTCATTTTAACCATTTTAAAGGATACGGTTCAGTAGCATTAGCAGATTTACGTAGTTGTGCAACCATCACCATCACCCATCTCCAGGACTTTTTTTACCTTCCCAAACTGAAACTTGGTCTGACAAGGAGCTTTTATCCTAAGTAGTAATAGAAAGAGTTAAAACAGAAGAAGTCAGGGGCATGTGGTTTAGCTGCTAAAAAACAACATTTCCATGGCATTTTAAAGGTATTTGGAATCAGGGCTGTTGCTCCTGGAGGAGTAGGTTCCCAGGAATACTGGGACATAGAAAGGAAGTAACTTGAAGTCCCATCAACTGGGCAATCAGCTCAAAGCCCACACCCCTGAGGGAATGTGCATGCCATTTACAGGTTACCCTCCTCAAACGGGGCTTCTGTGCCTCCTGGAAATTTAGGAAAGCTTGGTTCAACCCTCCCAAGTTATAGCCTTGAAAACTCAGGGCTTTCCTCACGATCCTGGAGAATTTCTGATGGCCTAATTCTTGAGTCTGTTCTTGTCAGCATTGGAGAGTGCAGCCTTCTGCCATCTGGGATAAAAAACCCAGTCTGCAGTAGTTTCCACTAAGGAAACAGCGAAATGGATGAAGATTCTGGGGAGCCTGTTGAGACCCCTCAAATCTTGAGCAAGTCCACCAAACCCCATGAGGGGTCTCACCAGGCTCCCCAGAATCTTCATCCATTTCGCTGTTCCTCTCTCCTTCCTCTCTCTTTTCACCTCTTTTTCAGGATCAACAGCCCTCTTTCCAGCATCCGAAGCTCATATGAGCTTACTGTGTGGACCCACTCAGAACCCCAAAGTTGGAATAAAGATTATTTTAAACTGAAAACGTTTGAGACATTTAAGATTCAACAGATGCAGAAAAAAGCCTCCTGAGAGCTTCCCTTACCTGACTAAAAGCAGCAACTTCTGGTAAATGAAGCTACCGTAAATGCCTTCTCTAGGGGAGTTTTATGGCCTTGACAAAGATGGAATGACCAGCTCTATCTGTATGGAAAAACATCATCACACACTTTTAAAAATGTCCTGTTACTCTGAAAAAAAAAAAAAAAAAGTCTTTCCTAAAGAAGCTCATTTGTACTTCCTGTAGGAGCCTTTTCTCTCTCCTCCCTTTCCACTACTAAGTTAGGTATGTAAGCCTCAAATTCTAATCACGACTTTGAGTTACTCATCACTGAAGGCCCAGGCTTGCATAAATAAATTCTTCTCTCTTCTCTCTTGCTGATCTGTCTTTTATCCATTTAATTTGCAGAACCCCAATCACTGAACCTAAAAGGATAGAGGAAATGTTTACCTCTCTTACATTATTCATCTTCTGCCTCCACCTCTAGAGTCTCAGCTTCTAACCCAGGTAGGATCATCTAGGGATCATCCACACATAGGTGTGTTTCCTAAGCCTACTGGGAATTCTTGCACCAGTTGCTGAGAGAAGAAAAAATTTCCTTCTAGCTCTACAGGTACATAAAAACCAGTCTGCTTGCTTCCGTGGGGGATGGGTCAAAATAAACCCACATTACTCAATGAAATATTTGCATTTTTAGGCCAATCACTATGCACAAATTCTCAGGGCTTAAGAAAAACTATTCCTTAAGGAGAGCACAAGAAGGAAATTGCAAAGCTTTTGTCAAAATGTTTGGCCACCAAAAAATTCCTGTTTGCTTAACAGAGACAGACGCATGAATGCCACAGCGCTGTCTGTTCTCTGTGTTATGAGCCTCCCCAAAATAACAGACTCTTTTGGATTTGTGCTGGTGATTTGAGAATAAGAAACTTTAAAAACAGCTAGACAACCAGTTCAAGAGAGCAGATAATGTATATGCAGCAGCCTCCCCCTCCTGCCCTAACTTCTGAGAAGTGACAGAAATAATTATTGTAACAAGTTCTCATTACCATGCTGGGAAGGAAGGAGAGATGCACTTGATGGACAGTAATTATTCCTTGCTCCTTAGATTGAGCAAGGAAACTGCAGTCAAAAATCATCTGTAGGAGAGGAAGGATGCAAAAGATGGGCAAGAGTGCAAGGGTATGGCAGGCTAAGAGACTGTGATTCCAGGATGAGATGGGACCCTGATGCTCCCGATGGAGTGATAGATGGGAGATGCTGTCCCTTTGTCAGGTAGTAAACAACAGAATGTCTTGTTTTAAGAGGGAGTAGCAGGTGTGGTTCCTCAGACCGGAGAGGCACACCAGGACCTGTGGTGGCTGACAACTCCCAGCAAAACCAGACAGCTCATGTGCCCAGATGATG